>NC_061508.1:232074050-232099461 GCF_022539505.1 Lolium rigidum | reverse complement strand
TTCAGTCTGGCACCGTGTTAGTTATATACTAAATATGATATGTGTCTAGTGTACTACCAAGAGCAGTTGGAGCGAAGTTGGTTAGCAGCGCAGTTCTCTTGCGCCCCTGCTCGGAAGGTCCCGAGTTCGAAATCCGTTGGGCGCAACTCATTTTTGGACGAACGCCACTTCTTGAAATTGCCCCATACCAATTGGGCACTTCTTTAAACACTTCTTTAAACTGCCTCAATAGGTGTTCTCACGCAACTCATTTTTGGATCGAAAAGGAAAGACGCGGTCGGAAACCGAGCGCGCGCGAGGTCGACCGCGTCCTAGGGCCGCCCTCAATTGGGGCACTTCTTGAAATTGCCCCAATAGATATACTAGATTTAGATGTGCGCCTTGGCGCACGATCCCGTGAAATTACCGCCAATTTACACTATAAAACAACGTAAAAACACTTAAGTAAATGATAATACGTTTTTATGTTTTGCAAAATAAAGTCAATAAGATATAATTAGGATAAAATACATAAAATCATGAACCAAGTAGTGAAAGAATGTACAATCAGGAAAACAGAGAAATATATTAGAATAACTAATACACTTGTTTTTGCAAGACCTCGTCATCTGCACTCATAAATAGGTGGTAAAATGCATCAAACATTTATAATAGTCAGAAAATAAGTCTATCAATCTGCACGCCACCAAGCCTTTCGCACAGTCAATCGTTTGGTAAAATATTTTGTGTATCTGTAGTATCACATCATGCGTTTACAATACAAACCAGATGAAAATATAGCGTACCTCCTTTTTAGCTAAACAATAATTTAATAGCTCTCTCAAGAGGCAGCCATATTTAACATAATTACTTTTGAAGTAATCAAGAGAGATGGCCCAACAGTATAAAGTGCGAAATAAGTTGTTCGATGAGAGATAGTCAAAATATTTACAGCACTGCGAAAATATCATAACAATGCATCTAGAAAGGAGCTGAATTCAGAACTGAGAAGCAATTCAAAACAGTTCATTTATGCACACATCAGAGATGATTTAAATTAAAAGGCATGCAGTTCGATGACAAATGCAAATAAATTAGAAACAATTCAACATATATTGACCATTTGTGGGTTGGAAGTGAAATGGTCTAGAAGGATCTTATCCTGCAACCTGAAGCGACACAACTAAATCGAACCATCTGTGAAGTACAGTTCAATTTGCTACCAAATATCAGTTTCACACATCTAATGCTTTTGATGTTTTTGTAGATGCAAGATAAAGAGACCGAACCACTTTTGGCAACCAAATACAACGGTGATACCAAAAGGGCAAAGGCATTTCTCATGGCTGCTAAGACTTCTCATGCTTACTGTAGATTTAGTATGCACAATCTACTCTTCAAGTTTAAATGATCTGGAAAGCCATTCCTTTCCGTTCTTAATTTCTTTTGCAGAGAAGAAATGGTTTCATATTGAAGAGTGTATATTTTGACATTAAAATTATTATTTCTTTATCCCTTTCACGCTTAACAGTTCCATCTGAAAGTTTAGTGGTGAAGATTGCATTGTTGCTGCATAATCCCATTATTAATCAAAACCCAATTCTTATATCCTACAAAAAGCACCCCAACACATATTTGATTATGTCAACAGTATTGTGCGAGTGAGAAATATACTGGGAAGTAAGGACGAATTTCAAAGCAATTATAGTATCATCATTTCTATCCATTTAGCCGTATTATTAACTTGGAGCTATATAATAATTAAACCAATTGCTCACACCAATATGTTATTAATCATACAGTAGTAAATAGCATGCATTCTAGCACAACTACTAACATTGTGAGCTGACAACATAATGAATCAGTAAAGACGAAATTCCATAGAGCATCTCTGTATTTCAACTGCAAATATGCAAAAGGCATTTCTCATGGCTGCTAAGAATTCTCATGCTTACTGTAGATATAGTATGCACAATCTTCTCTTCAAGTTTAAATGATCTGGAAAGGCATTCCTTTCCTTTCTTAATTTCTTTTGTAGAGAAGGAAATGGTTTCATATTGTAGAGTGTATATTTTGGCATTAAAATTATTAATCCCATTATTAATCAAAACCCAATTCTTATATCCTACAAAAAGCACCCCCAACACATATTTGATTATGTCAACAGGATTGTACAGTGAGAAATATACTGGGAAGTAAGGACGAATTTCAAAGCAATTATAGTATAATCATTTCTATCAATTTAGCTGTATTATTAACTTGGAGCTATATAATACTAACATTGTGAGCTGACAACAGAATGAATCAGTAAAGACAAAATTCCATAGATCATCCCTGTATTTCAACTGTAAATATGTAAAATGTCTCATAGGCTGCTGCGAGTATCATACAATCAAAGGGCCGACATTTTGCAAAAACCGAACCTAGCATATTGGCATACATCAATATTAGGTACACTCAGTTTGGAGCATATTTGTGTATTGAGGGATTCTAGAATTTTCTCCAGCATCAAGTTATTCACCCACCCACCCACCCAGGTGGTACGCCAAAGGATGCTAGAACTTTCCTACCTAGAAGTCTTAGGGTGTGCATTATCAAGTGTGTGGCGTGCCTCTACCCAAGCAAGCTAACTTTCAGGAAATAAACGCACAAATCACACAAGAGCTACTAAAAAAAGGCACTTCCACTCTAAACTAATGTAGTAACCCAACATGTACAAGAGGAAATAAAACACTAAGTTGGGAACTGATACAATGAACTGGACATCAAAGTAAACATTTCAAGTAAGAAACAATATGCTTCGTGTATAATAATGATTATTTAACGCCAGCGAGCGAAGAGGTAAAAAGGCACCGCACTGAACATTTCAAGTGATTAATTACATCCAAGGCATATACAATAATAATAAAAAATCCCACGCAGAACTGTTGCCACTGCTATCTTTAACATTCTTCAAACCAGAGATCAGCTGAATTTGAACCGTTCAATTTACAGCTCATATACTGGTACGATCACACTGAATGCAAAAAAGAGATGTATTCTTACTTCTTATAACTCTAAACATGAAAAGGTGATCACAAAATAGATAGTATAAACAAGCAGTACAAAAGAAGCAACTGCAGCTACATGTATACATACAGAAAATCCCACCTCCTAAGTAGAACATACTGAATAGATATTACAAAATTATCCTTTAATGTCATTATTAAAACCAACTTGGATATCAAGCAACTTCTATGAAACACAAAACTCAGATCTGAAATGACACCAATAAAATAGTAGCTGAAGCAAAAGTCTGCTTCCTGTCATATGCAAGGTGAGGTGGCAGGAAGCTATTTTACCTAAATTCTTCTGATTTGATGGTTATGAAAAGGAGTAATTGCTGCATATATTTTAGCTGGTAGATGCAAATGAAGTACTTACATGCCGAGTATAATTTTTTTTCAAATCTCTGAATATGGCAGCCCATTATGAAATGCTTGACATGAACAAATAACAAAGGAATGTATTACGAAAAGTACGTATCTCCCGAATCAGAAATTCCATGAATTAAAGTTAAATAAGAACCCTTATACCCTAACCATATGCACAAGGAAGTCAAAATGTCAAAAGTTGTAATTTGTCTCTAACGATGTCAACTACAATGGTCTTTGGATGTGCGGGAGCGGTGATACCTCAGAGACAAATGACTCTGGATGGGCGGTTGCGGCGGCGAAACGCTGGCAAGTCGGAGGTGGCCCAGCAGCGCTCATATCGTTCCAACTACTCCAATCGCAGCCTCGCTCGCCCACGCCGCCGGGCGCTACAGTTCGTGTACCATCAGCAGCGGGTGCATCAACGTGCATCTTCCTGGAGATATCCTCTCAAAGCGACACAGCATGCATGTACCTCCGAACATTTACATATGCATGTAAAAAGACAATATAGTGTGCACTTCCAGGTTTGCAGGGTGCCAGGCCTATGATAATTTCATTGTCAGACTGCTTTGCAGGCATATGCTAATAAAAAAGTTACACTTGTCTCCACTGAGTAAAAGAATCTATGATCAGTACATGTATCCATTGCTTGGTGCGGAAATTGATATTCTGCTAAGTAACTTCCACATATGACAGTAAACTCAATACATTTTTTTGGAATAAAACCAGAGACAAGTTTAGGGCTGGAAAAAAGCTTTCTTTTCAATGAAAAGCCTTTCTAATCTGTAAAGCTAACCAAAAATCCTTTTTATTAGTACATGCAAGGCAGAGTTCAGAGGAAAAATGAGGCTCAAATGCAGATTACTATGTATGTGAATTAAATGTTGCTGAAAGTGTAACGTAAACTGAGAAATTTGACCGTGAGAATTACTTGCTTGAACTGAGAAGTTTGACAGTGAGAACTACTTGAAGCTAAGTGTCACTTAAATTGAGAAGCTTGGCAGCATGTATAATGTAAGACATTGTAATGTGTTGATAATGCAAAGCAGTGTTCGGAGGCAAAAAGAAGATAAAAGACATGTGATTATGTGTGAGAATTACTTGCTGCTGAAAGTATGGCTTAATTTGAGAAGCTCGACAGTGTGTATAATGCCAAACAAATTTATATGCAGATATATAGATTTCGATAGTAGAAAATCAACAGGCCATAACCCAATGGCTTAATTTGAGAAGCTCGACAGTGTGTATAGTGTCAGACAAATTTATATGCAGTTATATAGATTTTGATAGTAGAAAATCAACAGGCCATAACCCAAAAGTGTGAGTTGGAAGGTATTCTGTATCCTGCTGAACTTTTAGTGGTATAGAACAAACTCAAGCACATAGCAAGCTGCTTTTGCTCCATAAAATCAGGGGATTAGGGAAGCAAATTCATACCTACACGAGAGCATGCAGAGATGCCAGTCTAGCACACACAAGCTCATCTTCACCATCCTCCAGCTTTCCCACCACCGAGCTCGAGCGCAGTTGCGCTCCTTCTCTTCCTCTTGTTGGGCAGTCAAAGGGAAGAACACAGTCCGAGAGGTGGTCATAGATCCACAACCAGCATCACATCTTACAGCGAAAAAACTGAGGAGATGCATCCGTTCGTCCATCTCCAGGAATCGGGGCTCTAGTGCAATATTCAATATGAGGCCCTAATATAAACTTACTTATCACATGGATGTAGTCCCATCCGGCAAAAAAATCCCTATTTAATGCTAAAAAGTAAAAGAATCAGTTTGCATAATTTAGAAAACCATCAAAGTCAACTCTTCAGGTATAAATTGGATGATTGGGTATATCAATTCCATCAAGAGCTTAACTCCACAGCAGCATACATACATACAATAAATCCAGAATAACTTTTAACAATCTAAAACACATCAAACACAGAATGGAGAAGATGCAAATCCGACATATCAAGGCCTAGTTTTACTTGAATTCACTATTATGCTAAATAACCAAGAGTGTGAGTTTTAGCCATGCCACTGCATTTTGTAGACAATGTGAAACATCTGATTTTCTATTCAAGTTCATGCTCTAAAGAAAAATCACAAAGCCAACGAGGACATTTAAGAAATCTTACCAGACCACATATAACTAACACGACTTGCAGCGCAATGCCCGCCAACACGGTCGATGACTCATTTTCAGTAATCATTCAAGCCTAGTCAAAATAAAAATATTCATACAAACTGTTAGGAACTATTTTTTTGCTCCTCCTATTTAGATAAATATAAATGGATCACATGAATATAACACAACTGAAACATCACTCGCGGAGTGAAAATACATGGCCAATAGAGTTCCGCGCGGGTGGTCACCAGACTCGCTGCGACACCGATTCTTAACGCTCATGTCATCCTAGAGTCACTGTTAAGCTCCTATGGCTGGCCTCTGCCGCCATAGCACACATCAGTAGCGACGCTGCCAGTCCATGTTCAGCAACGGCACGCCAGGCTGTGTGGAAGCAGCAGCCATCAAGCATGATTATAAGATACTCCAACATCCTTATCCATTTAACTGAATGAAGAAGAAAAAAAACTTCTCACCATTGAATGGTGTTGCAAGATTGCAAAAGGGATAGAAGTATAAATCTCTCTCCTGAACATCCTAGTACTATAATTACAAGATTGCAAACAGTTAGATGGTGCATAAATATAGACCAATATTATCTAGGAATTTCATCAAACACCTGCTAAGCATATATAAAACAATCTGCACAAGAGATAAGATGTTCCAGGGGTAAAACTAAAGAGGGGGAGTTTAACTCTACTTTTATCTCAACCTCCATGAAGAAGGGGCAGCTGAACCACCTCAACCTCCATCTCTGCAGCTTCTACCGGCTCCTACGTTGCATAGTCGAATCCCATTCGAACCCAAGAATCGCCGAAGTCGAATCACACACATACTACTCCATAGTGCGCTGTAGCAAAATTTGGGAAGTCAAGAAATAGGTTGGGGCAAAATCAAAGAACCTGGTGGATCGGCGGGTACATGGAGTTGATGCAGACGGGGCACTCGAGCAGCTCGTGCACGCTTCTTCCCGGCGCGACCATGCCTCCCGCGCCGCCGCCACCACGGCTGCCCTTGGGGTTGGGGAACGCGGCGGCCCCGGAGGAGGCGTCGAGGTGCGGGTGGATGGAGGCGAAGCCGACGTAGTCCGCCGCGTCCATGGTGGCAGAGCTCGGCGTTGCGGCGGCCAGGGTCCGTGCACCTCCTGCCGTCCAGTACGAGCGACGTGGCAGAGGAGAAGGATATTGGGTGGAGGAGACGGAGTTCGGCGACGAGCCGGAGCTGGAGAGGAGGCGGCGAAGGTGAGAGGAGGCACGACAGGGTGCCGTCTCTGCGGAGAGCGCCGGCGGCGGATCGAGAGATGAGATGAGGGGCAGGTGAGATGCGGGAGGGGATTGGGAGGAGAGACACGGAGGGGATTGGATTGGTGGAGGGCTAGCGAAGTCGGGCCGGGATGGGCTTTTAGTGACCCATGGATAAAATGTGGGTCTGTGGGAGGGCCTCGAGCGCCACCGAACGGAACGACGGCCGAGATCGCGCCACGTCTGCTCGATCGGACGGCCGAAAATTCAAAGCGCTGTGAGAGCTCCATGGGGGTGCAGCAATCATACCGTGGGATACCAATTGGGGCACTAGTTAAACTGCCTCAATAGGTGTATACCAATTGGGGCACTTCTTGAAACTGCCCCAATAGGTGTATAGCAATTGGGGCACTAGTTAAACTGCCCCAATAAGTGCATACCAATTGGGGCACTTCTTCAAACTGCCTCAATAGGTGTATATTAATTGGGGCACTTCTCCAAACTACCCCAATAGGTGTATACCAATTGGGACACTTCTCCAAACTGCCTCAATAGGTAGAGCATTAGAGACATTTTGGCCAAAGTGCCTCTAAAAGGGGGTATTTAGGGGCACTTTAAAAAGTGCCCCAGGGCAAAGTGCCCCTAAATCCCTACCGTGTAGTAGTGTCAGGCGGTTGCAGTGTCTCCGTGCCCATGTTGCCAAGTGACCATCCCCACCCGCATCGTTGGCCACCCGCCCGGTGACGAGCTCCAGCAGCACCACACCGAGGCTGTATACATCAACCTTCGCGGTCACCAGTGTCGCATATTCTGCAGCAATTAACTTGATCCATTCAGTCTTTTGTTTACGTAAGAAATTTAGGGAGCGGTGTTTTGGAACATGGGTGCATATGCTTCCTATATTTCGAAATGCATCTTACATACATTTTAATTTTTTTAAAAATTGAAACTAAAAGTTCGCACGTACATCTTCACGTGCTACGTGCTCACAAAGTTGTTTCATAAAAAATCGACTTATCATGTGACGTGTGTAAAAAAGACAAAATTCACTGCTAAAAATAATGTTTTTCACAAGATAAACTTTCTCTTTTTTATATAGACCACACAAAATATTGGATTTTCGTGAAACTTGACGAACGCACGTATATTATGGAGATGTACATGTAGAATTTTTTGTCCAAATTTTTCGACATTTCAAAATATGATTTTTTGGTAGAGGGAGCATACGCACCCGGGAGCCGAATTGAATTTCCGAGCATATACAGTTATTAAATTGTAGTACAAGTCTCACCTGGAGCTGTGTACCCGAATATATTGCCAGCAGCGAGGTCCGAGACCGGCACCGGTTGGTCAGGTCCGGCAAGGCTGACCCGCGCAAAATCGAAACCTGCGATCTTGGGCTTGAGATCAGTGTCGAGCACGATGTTGGTAGAGTTGATGTTGTGGTGCACGACGGGGTTTATGCGTCCATGGTGAAGGTAGCAGAGCCCATCGGCGACGCCTATGGCGATGGCCCGCCTCGCCGGCCAGTCCAGCGGGGGCCGCCGCCGATCATCCTCCCCGGCCAGCTGGAGGAGAGGGTGCAGCCACTGGTGGAGGCTTCCGTTCTCGGCGTGGCCATAGACGAGCAGGATGAAGTTCTCCCTCCGAATGCAGTCTCTAAGACTGATGATGTTGCCGTGGCAGATGCCGCCCAGCAAGTTCACCTCCTTCTGGCATCGGTCGTCCACACTGGCGTCCAGCGTTCCGCTCTCGTTCTGCAGCTTCTTCACCACCAACGCCCTCGATGTGTTCTGCAGGCGAACTCGGCACAACGCCCCGTAGATGCCAGTATCAATGATGCTCATGGCGCTGTCGTCGCCATGGTTGTTAACTATGTCTTGCTCGGTATAGCGCAAAGCGTCGCAATTGCTTCTCTTGCTGCGCCAGAACCAACTGTAGGGCGAGAATGGTTTCATTGCAGCAGCTCAGCGCCTGCAACTCCACTCCCCAAGTAGCAGCGACCTGCTAGCTACCGTTGGTTCAAGAAGATGATTGCGTCAGTGAACAATGAATTGCAAGTGTAATAACAGGAGTAACAGCAGAATTTTGAAACAAAATGTTTCCCCAGCAATGACAAAACTAGAGTAATTAATCCACACACGGTCCTACTTCCATGATACTCATACAAAACTATGAGTTGTCTAAGGAATAAGGATATAAGACATTCAATGCAACAAGTTTAAATAATTAATTAATCCAGTTTTCTAATTATTCATGTTATAATTAGAAAAGGACCTACGACTGCAAGCTTAAGTACTCCTTCCATATCAGTTTATTAGGCATTCACGTAGTTTAAAAAAAAAAATTGATCATAAATTTAGTCAACAAATATGATTTATATATCACAAAAATTATATCATTAGAATCATCTTTTAAATATGAATCGGATGTTATAATCTTTATGACATATAATCCATATTTTGTTGACCAAATTTATGATCAAACTTTTTCTTAAGCAAATATCACAAACCATAACTATTTGGGATATGGTTTCAAAAAACTACAACCTAAATTTTGAGGTAATTTGCTTCACATGGCCCTACTCTCACGGTTCAGGTCGTTTGATAACGTCTATGACACTCTGCATCCATCGGTCAGATATTGATTCTCTCACATGTTAAAAGAAAGCAACTCTCTCAGGTTTTTCCCTCAAGCTGGACCCGGCCTAGTATCAATAATTATTAATTAATCAAAAAAAGAATCTATAGTTCTAATGAACCAACATACTTTCGTGTGTCTGGGCAATCTTGGATTTATTTTGCCTAGATGTTTGAAAGTTTTTGCATTTTTGCGAACTTTGGTCAAGTTTCAATAAGAATTCAATTTGTTAAAAGAATCTTAAAAATCAAGTGATTGAACTAACTTAGCTGAGTAGACTAGAAAAATCTGAGCTTATTTTGCCTAGTCATTTGGAAATTTTCAACTTTTGGCCAAAATTTGTTCAAAAACTCAGATTTTCTAAAAGAAAAGAACAAATTACAATGCAAGCCTCGTCAAAGGAAAGAACCCGAAGTGGCCCATTTTTTTAATCATTTGTCCTTTGACTAGTGTAACAACGGTATCGAAGATACTAGCAAACAACTTAAAACGCGAGAGTTGGGTTTTTCCAACAAATTTACATCAACTGTTGTGGTTCCCTGAAATATTAATTTCCTTTGTGGTTTTCTGAAACTCTAGCACCGATAGGTTTTGTGTTGTGATATCCACTCTATTTTTTATCCATGAGTGAAGGACACAAAGATTCCACTTTTGTATCATGTTCAGTGAAGAACATAAAAGATCCACAATATTAGCACTATAACATAGATGCATATTTTCTAGAAAGTACATGATCAACAAAAACATGACAAAACACAAGGGACGAGGGAAGATCAGTGCCATAGAGAGAAAAACAGTAAGCACCACTGTGTGTAGGGATGGTAACGGGTACCATTACCCATGTACCCTTTCTGACAGATAATTACCCATAGGTATGTAACTAGGAAAATTTTATACCCATCGGGTAGAGCGGGTAAGGGTAGGAAATCATGTAATTCATACCTATATTCTCTTGTACCTGTACTTGTTACTTATAGTACATTTTTTGGTCATATGTATGGTCAAATTACCTATATACTTTGTCGTACGTAAGTACGTGAACATAAAGTGTATGACTATGTGTTGTTGTTTATGGCTATGTCCTGTTGTTTATGATTATTTGTTATTTTTATGACCAAGTGCCGCTGCTTCTAAGAATGTGTTGTTGTTTATGATGTGATGTTGTATTTATGTTTGTAATGTTGTTTTATAAATTATGATTGTTCGATTGTTGTTTTTTACAATTTTCTTCCCAAGTTTATGTGTTGCACACATGGATATTTTACCCGTGGGTACCCATTAACCATTTTCAGATGCGTGTATGGGAAAAAATTATACCCGTTTGGGTATGGGTACGAGTGGTGGTTAAGCTTGGGGAGCAATGCGTAAGGATATGGGGTTGCTCCACATGTATCCAAACCATGTGGGTGTCATCCTTAACGCCCATGTCTTCGGCTCAATTCATTAAAGCATGTTTGGTTCCCGGACATCCTTTCTAAGTATAATTTGGCAAGTGTGGCTAAGAAATTGGTGCCACAAAGTGCGACAAAACTTGGCAAAAAACTACTCTATGAGAGATTGACTGATAGACCATATGGATAATAAAGTGTGGCAATATTAAACTGTGGAAGAAGCAAATACACGCCAAATTGCTAAACTTTGACTTGGTAAAGTGTGGCCAAGAACCAAACATGACCTAAAGGCTCTCTTTTCTCTGAAGCCTGATGCACATTAGTATGATTGCCTTTTTATTAAAGGATCTGCGTTAATTAAATAACTAACAAAAGTAAGAAAATGAAATTAATATATAAGAACATGAAGATCCTTTATAAAACTAATAATTACATCATAAACTTTTGAAGCCGACATCTCAATATTAACCTTTTAATCTTGACGTTCCTCCAAATTTTGAGTCAAAAAAATTGCCAGACAAAATATACACAAGTTAGATAATTAACCTCACGAGTTATGGAACAGAATTTGAGTGGATCGCGCCAATGGGTAAGAACCAATGATTTCTAAATGCGATATGGCTGGGAAACACCCCTGGAGTCATGTTGTCGAGCCTTTGTCACTGATACTACTAACCTTATCGAACTTGATACTAGTATTAAAAGATCAAATTTTACACCACCAAATTGAGAGCTATGTTGCCTACCTAATGTTTGGATTTATATGGACCTTGGCACCTTAATTCTTGAAATTCTGAAAATTTCAAAGCCCATTCAGCTTGGAAACATGGCAACATTAAGTGAGGCTAAGTTAAGTCTCACATTGTTAGTGCGGAGAGTTAAAATTGTTTATAAAGGCGGCACTTCTACTACCTTACGTGAGTGAGAATAAGTAGTTCACGCATGCTCCTTCTCCGGTGCTCGGCACACAATGGCACACCATGCCATGCCAAGCGTGTCATGCCGCGTCGTGTTTCGTAAAGCGGGTTCGAGTTAGAACTAGATTTGCTGGATTTTTTTTCTTTGTGCACCAACTAAGTGTGTATGTGTCGAAATTGTGTGCATGTTTGACACGTGCCTTTTTACCGCCACCATATGGCACTTGTGTTCACTACCTATCCTCAAGTATACATGAGAGAACATAACGAATGGAACACCACATATGTTGCAAATATGCTCTAGATGAAAATGTTATTATTCTATCCCTATGCTTATGAGTAAGTTCATACTTTGTCATATAATTGTATTGGTTCTAAATAGCTATATTTGGAGGAAATACTAATAATTAACATGTGTTGAATAATAAATGCAAATAGAGATACTTAGTCTATCTTAATTATAAGACTACTTCATATATTATTGATCGTCTTGCTTGTTTTCCTAACTATGGACACAACTAAAGTTTGACGAGGTTGATGGTAATATATGAGAGCACCAAAGAAATTCTGAATTTCGTTCTGATTTTTTGAGGGAAAATGTTCGGATTTGAAAAGTGTTGAATTTTAATTTCACTCGGATTTCCATTTGTGTTCAGATTTTGCATTTCTTCGAATTTTGAGTTTATTCAATTTTGATTTTATTCTAATTTTGATTTTTTTCTAATTTTGAATCTGTTCATATTTGAATTCGTTTGTACAAAACAAAAACAGCGACAGGCCAATGAACTAGGCAAGCGAAGGAAGCTTAATGGGTCGGGTCCATTCGGGAGCGCTTCAGGTGACCGAGAAGAACAACACCTAGTCGAGCGGTGTAAAGGGGGAAACCTATTTATCGTGGGACCACCTCGTGGGCTGGCTCACCAACGTCATAGGGAGCGAGGGGATCCTTCGGTTTTCCCGGTTTTGGGAACTTTCTACAAGGTTTTAGCCGGTTTTTTTCTCTGGTTTCCCTAGTTCTTATGGTTTTTTGGTTTCCTTTTTTGTTTTTCTTTTCCTGTTTGAATATTTTTAATTTGAATAATTCTCAAATCCAAACAATTTTCAAATCCGAGCAGTTTTCAAATTCAAAAAAATTTAAATCTGAACATTTTTTACTTTTGAGAAATTTTTAATTTGAGCAAATTTCAAATTTGAAAGTTTCCATTTTAAATTGTTTTGAAATTTGAATGTTTATCCAATTAATTTAAATCGATGTAATTTTTCAAATCTGAAAGTTTTCAAATATGCAACATTTTTTCATATAATAGAACAAATAAGAGATGCCTTACTATGCTGGCCCAACTAAAATACACCCGGGGGCAGAGGCCGAGCCATGCCTCGCTCCCGCTAATGAGCGGGAAGTAGACAGGGTGCTCCTGTTTTTCAACCAGGTCGGTGCGGAGTTCGCCCCGCACACCCCTGCGTGCGTGCGGTGGCTAGCTGGGCCGCGACCCACTAGGAGGCAATTCTGGTTTTTTCTTTCCGTTTCATTTATTTTTTATTTTTTCTACTCTTCCTTTTTTAATTTTCATAATGAGAGTTTCCCGAGAAAAATCTATTTTTCACAAACATGAAATTTTAAAATTACCAATATTTTAAATTCTGGGTTTTTTAAAATTTGAATAGTTTACAAATTTGAGCAATTTTCAAATTTGAACATCCAATATTTTAAATTCTAGATTTTTTTAAAAAAATTAAGCAATTTTCAATTTGTGCAGTTTTCAAATTTGAGCAATTTTCAATTTGAACATCCAATATTTTAAATTCTGGGTTTTTAAATTTTGAACAATATTGAAAATTGCTCAAATTTGAGCAATTTTCACAGTGTTTGAATGATTTTCAAATTTGAACAATTGAACGATTTTCAAGTTTGAACAATATTGAACATTTTTGAAAAATTGAAGATTTGTTATAAAAAATTCAACATTTTTTCATTTTAACATTTTTCACTTTTGGATATTTTTGTATATCATTTAAAAATATTGAATTTGAACATTTTATATTTAAAATATTTGTTAAATTTAATCATTTTTTATAATTAGAGTTTTTCAAATTTAAAATATTTTAAAATCTTAAGAAAGAAAATTTCAAAAAAGAAAACAAAATACATAAACAAAAAAATAGATGTGAACTAGGTCGATCAAGCCGGCCCATACCGCGCGCGGGGGTGTGCGGCACGCGGTAACAGCTGACCTACTCGGCATATAGGGTTTGCGAAGTAGGCGCACCCGCGTAATGGAGCTCTGACTATAGGTTTTTTTTTTAGCTTATCTTTTTTTTTTTGCTTATCTAACTATAGGTAAAAGTGTAGGGCGATGGTGATGCGATAGAGGGGAGCAAATGGACTACATATAGCCATTTAGCCCAAATCTATACCTAATAATAAAGGGAAAAGGGTTTCTCCCTCGGTTCGTTCGTCCAAATTTTTCTAAAACCGTTTTACCCTCCCACCAGTTCCCTTAATACTGCACATGCCACCGTACCGATTCAGATTTTTTTTTCTTCCCAGCGACCAGACTTACCAGCCGCCACCCCTCGATCTCCGGCGAGCAGCGGCAGCTACCTCCTCTGGCCGGACGAAAGGAACCACCCGAACCACCCGTCGCCGGTCCCTCGGATCCGGTCCCTCCCGCGGCTGAGTCCCCATCTTCAACGCCTCTGATTTGACTGCCCGCCCCGACCTGATCTGCCTCTTCAACAGCCGACTACTATGAGGTGCGCCAGCGCCGGCGGACGGCTCTATCCCGGAGGGCGACGAGGGGGCGCCTAATGGGAGGAGGAGGGCAGCTACTAGCGGGAGGGATGCCCATGCTTTCCAAAGGCCGTACGCTACTGTTGAATGGCCAAATAGGGATTGAAACAGAGTAAATAACTAGAGTATCCCGTCGTAGTGGTCGATCCGCCTGACTTTAGAATTCAAGACCTCATAAACTAGAGTCCACTATTTGGTGGATACTTTCAGACGAACCCAGCTCCGCTGTTGAATTGTAGCGTCACGCTGACGCCGAACCAGCCTTAGCCTAATAGTAATAGCAGGGTTGGGTGCGAACCGTCGAGCTCGATGTTCTTTCTGGATACGATCATACGATGGTTAACTGAACCGCAAATACATTACGTGCTCAGGTGTAAGTTTCTTAAGATAATGGAATTTACCTTCTTTGTTTCAAACACCGTGCGATCAAAGCCAGGTTCTAGGTCCGAAAATAAAGCAGGCACTCGTCAGATGTAGTTAACGGTAGTTTCTCCTGCTAGCAATTTGGGATTTGAGGACTGGAGATTGAAGATGAATAACGTAATGGCAGTGTGGGAGCGTATGGGTTCGGTTCATCGGTTGCATCGTCCAGGTAATGGAAATTATATGGATTACTCAGCTATGAAGAATGCAGATTAGTTTGCGTGGGTAGACAGACATTTTGCAGGTAGTTTGCGTGGGTAGACAGACAAAATTGCCAAGCCTGTCATGTTATATTCTAAGTTCGGCACCTTCAGAAAAGCATGGCTGTCGATGCGGTAAATTCTTTACTGGTTGGTTAAGTTTTCAGCAGTTCAGGGTACCGAAGATGTTTGGCTTTTTGAATCTTATACTTTCTTGAAGCTAAATGCTCATTAATATGACCAGGTCAATCACCGGGCACACAGGTGCGTCACAGTTTTAAGAGCATCTCCAACAGACGCTGTAAAAGGCGCGCGCGGCAAAATACCTACCAGTTTGGCGCGCGCGAGCGCTCGCGCGAAGCTCCAGCAGACGCGGGAAAAGGGCGCGCGCGGGAAAAATTTTGCCGCGCCCGCGCGTTTGCGCTATCCCACGCGGGAAAATTGCCGCGTCCGCTACCGCGCGCGCTATAAAGACGACACGCGCGAACGGGCCAACTGCCTCCCGCGTCTGAAACTTCCGCGTGTCGCTCCGCCTCTCCCCCACCGCTCTGCCTCCGCGCCGACAGTCCGCCTCCGTCTCCGGCGCCATGCCTCCGCGCCGCTGCTCCGCCTCCGGCTACCGCGGCGTCCGCGCGCGGCCGAGCGGCCGCCTCGACGCAGAGATTCGCTCCGGCGAGGAGCGGATCCAGCTCGGTACCTTCGACACCGCGCATGAGGCGGCGCGAGCCTACGACGCCGTCGCGTGGCGCCTCGGCCGCCCCCGCCGGCAGATGAATTTCGACGATGTTTGGACGCGCGAGCGGCGGAGATGCTCGCGCCGCCATCGCCGCTCATCACGACCGAGCAGCGGCACCGCGCCCGCGACCTCGAGCAGCGCCTGCGCGTGGCGGAGCAGGATGAGCGCAATCGCCTTGAGTGGGCGCGCGCGTTCCCGGAGGACGTCGCCGCCACGGAGGCCTTCTACGCGCAGAATGAGGGGGACAAGGCGGCGATGGCGGCGATGAAGAAGGCGAGTCGCGAGAAGCGCCGCGCCGAGCCCGCGGCGAGGAAGAAGGGGAGGGCCGACGCGGCGGCGAGGAGGAAGGAGGAAAGGCAGAACGCCGCAGGGCCGTCGACCGTCGTCCTCTCGTCCTCCTCCGAGTTCCAGTACACGACGACGTCGACGCCGGTGTCGGACACGACACTGAGCAGCTCCGACTTCGGCCGGGAGTCCGACGACGGCGAGGAGTAGTTTAGTTTAGTATTTTCGTTAAAATGTCGCATTGTATCGCGCACTTTTAAAATATATTCGTATTTTCGATCATATTTACATAGTTTGTTTGATGAATTTTCAAAAAAAAAACGGTCGGATTAGCAGTTTGTGACGCGCGCGCTGTGCAAAATAGCGCCTCTGGCGGAGGTGCGTTTTTCGTACACCAACGCGCGCTGCAAAATACAGCCTCCGCCGGAGGCAAATTCGCTATGCCGCGCGCGAGCGGTATACAGCGCGCCCAATCGCCGGTATAGCGCGCGAGATTTTACAGCGCCCGTTGGAGATGCTCTAAAGGACACTATTTGGCATCCCGAGAAATCTGATTTCCAAACCTCCTGGTTATCGCGCTGACATGTGTTCTTTTTTCCATGTAGCAAAAAAAACTTGTTTTTTGCTTCACTGTAGTAAAAAATGGTTCACCCGTAAAATAAAAGAAAATTTGTTGAGCTCGCCGAACGAGACTCGCCGGAGAGCTCGTAGCAAAAAATTGTGCTATTGACCTTGCCGGAGACCCCACGTAGCAAACATATTTGTGTAATTGTAGCAAAACTGTAAAAATGTTGTAGCAAAAAATTACCTCCAGCTGGCAATAGCGCCCTCCAAGGTTACAACAACTCCGTCCACCCAAGGCAGCAACGCCTGGAACCGCCAGTAGCAACGCTCGAAACCCAAAAGGCCGCCCTCCGCCAATAGAAAAAGGCTGGAGGCCTAAGGTAGCACAACCGGCCACAGCCGGTAGCAACACCGCATTCCTATGGCAGCAAACTCCCGGAGACACATGCTGCCGGCGCATGGAGGTGCTTGTAGCACCAGGAGCAGCTCCGCCGAGGAGCACCTATGGCCACTGATGGCCCGACAAGAAGGCTACTAGATGGAGGTGGAGGTTGAAGGGGGAGTATGTCGGCTTCGGGCGTGTGTTCAACGAGATGGATGTCAGCGACCTCGGCCTTGGGAGGAGCCGGCCATGTGCGGGGCCACGAGGGGTAGAGGAGGCCACGAGCAGGGCCATGGGAAGTTCAAGACGTCGTGCCATCAACAGAGTTGCTAGGTACCGCCACTCCACGAGGCCAGACGAGGGTGTTGTGGCGCCGGCCGTCTTCCTTGAGGGTGAGGACGGACCAACGGCGATGGTTGAGTGCGGGTGGCATCCCGTGAGAAGGAGTCCGACACAGAGCTCGACCCAGTGACGGGAGAGGTGCTTGGCGGAGCTCGCGCGGGGCGAAAAAAGGCGCGACAAAGCTTGTGCTGGGGCGGACAAGGGTGCGTTGGCGTCAGCGAGGGAGGGAGATGCCGGCGGAGAATTGCTTGGCGGAGGACGAGAGTGCGGTGGATCTTGTGTAGGGGGTGAACGAGGGAGTGGCGGAGAGGGAGGGAAGAGGCGAACATGAGAGGGGGGTGAGTTACTAGCGAGGAACAAGGGTGGCGGCCATGGGGAGGATGCAAAGTTGGTTTCTCCCGGCAGTCGGCAACTGCATTTGCATCGTGTGCATCGCCCGGTGCAGAAGCCGCAACATCATCCGAACATCCATCTAATTCTAAACCTATTTTGACTTAGTTTTCTTAATTTGGGCACCAATTTCGTTGTTGATTTTTTTTTGTACTCTTTATTGATACTCATTATGGCATATGTATAAGTATCACTAATAGTGGGCAGTGATTCGAACTGACCTGGGATATCGATATTTTTTGAACTTCACTAATGTACCATGAGATAAAGAGATGAGGATAAGAGGGAGAGATAGAAATAGGCAGATTATTATACTTAAATGGAACATATTGATATTAAAAAGAGTATAAAATAGTACAATAAATAAAAAAAGGAAAAATATACCCAATAAAAAAATTAAAGATTTTATATTAAAGCCCAAATTAAGCTTAGGGTTATGTGAGTCCTTCGAAGTGGGGAATTTATTTCTGATTGTTGCGACATTTTTCATCCAAAATTTGATTCTCGATGTTCCGGTGCAACGCACGGGCACTTTTGCTAGTAGTAATAAAAGGTGGCCCAAATCTGCCCAAACCCTAAGCCCACCACTCGTTCACTTGACTTACCCATTCCAGCCGTGTCTTCCCTATTCTCAAAAAAAAAAGTGTCTTCTCCACGTTCCCCCACCTATTCCTCTGCTTCGCTCTGCAACGCTCGCACGGTGCTAGGTTCTCGCCATTCTCAGCGGCGTTGGGCCAGCACCAAGTAGCCGCCCAAGCTCCTGTCGGCATAGTCAGTGTGCGGTGTCGCCTACCTTCGCTCGCATCCAACCATCAGAGCTAGCGCTGCGTGAGACCGTTCTGCTGCGGGAACGGCGGGCGTCTCGTGTCGTCCCGCTCCTAGAACCCGACTTCCGATCCAACTCCACGATCAGGGCCTCAGGGGACGTGCCATCGTTCCCTTTTCCCTGCTACTTTGACGCCTGGCGTACTCCGCGTAATTCAGCTTCGACGCCACGGCCCGGACGCCCAGCGACACCCTGCTCTGATTCGATGGCGGCGGAATTCTCCGGCGACAGCGTTGGCATGAAGGTGGCCGCCGTACGGTTGGACAAGATCGACGCAGTGCAGCCGTACGGTTTGACAAGTTGGACGCCGCGCTTGTCCCCGTACAACGCCCTGCTCTGATTCGACGGCGACGGACTTCTCCGGCGACAGAGCGGTGGCTTGAAGGCCGTACTCTGCCCGGTTGGGCTCCGATGCCGACGAACGCCTTGGCGGTGCTGTCCTTTGCTGTACTTTCAAGTCGGCGCGGCGCGGACCGCCAAGGGCGGGCACAGGTTGTTTATAATGGGTATTCAAAGTCAGCAAAAAAATCCAATGAGAAAAGGTGAAGGTTCACAATTTTTGTTTAACAACGAAGTACATGACACAAAGATTGATAATTGTTTAAACTAAGACGAATTTATTGGCTCGGCTGGCTTTTGTGGCTGAGTGTAGCCTACTTCCGGTCATGAACTGAATCGAGAGCCGCCTCGTCCTTGCTCTGTCGCTGGAGCTAGACTGCTGGAGCCTCACAGGGAGATTATGCGGGCTAATAGTGCTGCTGTTCGGCCAGAAGAGTAGCTAGATTTGCTAGATTAGGCGGATGAATACTACACGATTTTGTCTAGCCAAAATTAATGGGTATTCAGCTGAATACCCATGAATAGCTTTGTGCCCGCCCGCCCATGCCGCCAAGGCGTCCATCGGAATCCCTAACGGAATTCCTTGCCGACGACAGCTTAAACTCCCTTGCCGACGTTGTGGCGGTGATGGTCCGCGCCGCGGGCGTGGTGGTGGGCCTCGCCACCCACATAGTCGCGTGGTTCACAAGTTCGACGCGGCGCCGTCGTTGCGCGCCTTGATGCATCACCGACTCCAAGGCGTACCCTAAACGGAATCCGACGGCCGAAACGGAGGGACTCTCTGCTTCGACGAGTACGGCGGCAATCATGGCATTGAAGCCGTACTTCGCGCGATTGACTCCGATGCCGACGGACGTCTTGGCGGCGGTGTCCTTTCATGCCGACGCGGCGACTAGTTCATCTCCGCCGCGGCGACTGGTTCGACTCCCCCATGGAGAACACACCAAACCAAATAACACTCAAACAAACAGTATACGTAAAACTCAGAGGAGGAACATTTACCGTATATTTGGCTGCCACCGGGGGTCGTTGGTGATGTAGCGGAAGTATGTACACGTCGCCGGCGACGCAGCTCGCCGCTCTCCGGCAGTACTGGCTAGTGGGTAGTTTACTCTTCTCCTTGCAAGATGATGGCAAACACGGCTGTCTTATGTATTGTGTAATTGTTTTCTTGAAATCTAAGTCGAGGGTAGAACTTTGTTTATTGTTAAAGTGGGAGTATAAGACAACAAAGCGGCACACGGCTAGAGCTGTAAGCTGCCAAAACAAACCAACAATGTATGATCGTATAAAACAACACAAGGGAAACTCTATCCCATTCCTAGCTATCTTCCTCAGCTAATCTCGGAAGAGTTCTCTTCCATAGTTCCATCCCCTTTCTCCCCCGATCTGTCCACACAGCCACCTCACCACGCCGTGCCTCCGCCGTCCTTGTCCACGCTGCTCCGCCGCCGTTCCGATCTAACCCCGTGATCGACGCTGCAGGAAGAGATGTCTTCCGTATCCAGCTGCTGCTGCAGGAAGGCGCTGATAGACCCAGCCTCCTCGTCGAGGACAGGGGGGCTCTCCTCGAGGTCCAGTCCAGCCACCACCAGCACCGGCGCGTCCATCAGAGATGCTCAACCGATTCGCGGCGCGGCGTCTGGGTCCAAGCAGCACACCTGACTGTCATGGTCACCGCCGCAGTGGCCTCCCCGACGCCCTGAATTGCTGCTGCGACGCGGCTGACGCCTACGATACAAACGTCACCGGCACTAGAGCATCTCCAGCCGCGTTCCAAAGGAATTTGGGACTCGTCGGATAAAAAAACGTTTCCAGCCGCGTCTTATTTGTGCGGCGCGGTTCAATACGGTGCCCGGCGTCCCGAGTCCGTCCCCGCTACACAGGGAATGCTCGGGCTCGCCGGACAAAACGAAAAGCGAGACGAGGAGGCGTGGGCCCGACACGTCAGCGGTACAGGAAAAATTTGTCCGCCTCTCCTGCCACATCGCGCCTCTCCCGCCGCGCATTTCTGTTCTCCCAACACATTTTACCTCCTATCCCGCCTATTGCAGGGTTCATTATGACAGGGGCTTTTGCTCATGGAGCTATTTTTTTCATTAGGGATTACAATCCGGAACAGAATGAGGATAATGTATTGGCAAGAATGTTAGACCATAAAGAAGCTATCATATCTCATTTAAGTTGGGCTAGTCTCTTTCTAGGATTCCATACCCTGGGCCTTTATGTTCATAACGACGTCATGCTTCATTTCTCCCCCCCCCGCCGTCGCTACTATGTTCCTCCCGCCGCCGCTACTCTCTCCCCATCCATGGCGCCGTCGACAGCCCCCACAAAAGTAGCCAAGAAGCAGCCGAGCAATGAGATGAAAGGGGCAAAGGCGCCCTTCGCGAAGCTGCGAAAGGCGCCGACTCCGAAGAAGAAGCCAGAAGGTTGGACCGAAGATCAGTGGCATCAAGACTGTCTGCGCCGGAAGATGTCGACGACGGAGCGGAAGGGGCGGAGGGCGGCGCAGCTAGAGAAGAAGGCGTTGGCAGCGCGCGCGCACCAGCACGCGTTGGCCGAGTGTATCGCTGCCACCAACGCGAGCCCATGGAGTACGTCGGCGCCGGTGTACATTCCGGGAGTGGTGTCTCCGTCGAGATCCGGGTTCTACAACGACGGCCCCTCCGCCACTCCCGGGTGCGTAAGTCGCCGCACTACTAGAATACGCTGCTGCATGGCGGCTTCAACCCCAACATTGTCTTCTACTCCTCGGCGTACGAGCAAGCGCCCCAGCGCGAGCCAGGACCCGGTGCGAATGGCACCCTGTTCACCGGCCGCAGGGCCCGCTCGAATTCGAGGGCGCCGGTGCTGAGGAGGAGGAGGAGGAGGAGGGGAGGAGGGGGATGTGGTGGAGGACGACGACGACGAGGACGAAGAGGGCGGCAACAAAGAGGATGATGGTGCGGAGGATGGCGATGATCTCGTGGAGGTTGGCGCGGCCGGCGTGAGGAGGAAGAAGAAGAAGAAGGCATCGGGCACACGAGGCCCCAAGTGGACGGTTCTGGAGGATCAATATCTCCGCGAGTCATGGCCGACGGTGAGCCATGACTCCATCATCGGCGCCAACCAAATGTACGGGAAGTATTGGGCGAGGATCAAGGACGAGTTCGATGAGCGCAAGCTAATCAACAGCGACTACAACAAAGTGACAATGAAGAGGAGCCAAAAGGCAATGTCAACGCGATGAGCCATCATCCAGGCATCGGTGAACATGTCCCATGGGTTCCATCACGAGATCGAGACCAGAGGCGACAGCGGCATCGACGTCAGTGGCGTGGTACGACTCTCTCTTAGCTAATCTGTAGCGCCTACATTTTGTTCCACGATATGTGATTATGTTTCCTGTTGTTAGTTCGACAAGGCCATGGATATGTACCGGAAGAACTCAGACGGGAAGTCGTTCGCGCTGATGCATTGCTATAGAAAACCCACAAAGAACGAGAAATGGTGGCTGACGCGCGTTTCGTTGTCGAAGGGGAAAGACACTATTGATCTGAAAGCGTCGCTGGCAACATCGGTAGGGTGTCCTATCGGAAACAAGGCTGCCAAGGCCGCCTTGGACGACGCTACGTCGACCGAGAAGACGCATGCGTCGATCACGCAGTGCCTCGTCGAGGCCTCCTCGACCCTGCTCTCCCGCGATAAAAAGACCGACGAAAGATGGGCGGCGCTGCTCAAGAGGCAAGAGGAGAAGATAGAGCTCAAAAAACAAAAGTGAAAGGACGAGATGTCGCCTAGAGGGGGTGAATAGGCGTTCAAAAACTCTTACGGATTTGGCTTGTAAGAATGCGGAATTAAACTAACGTTTAGTTTACAAGCACAAACCCTAAATATTCTATGCTCAACTAAGTGCAACAACAGCAACTAGAGCTAAGCAAGATAGGCACAATATATATATATATGAACAACAAGTGATAACAATATATAATAAGTTCTTCAAGCTCGATGGCTATCACAAAGGAAAGTAAGCTCGGGTATAGAAATAATCGAGGCACGCGGAGACGAAGATGTATTCCGTGTTCCCTTCCTTTGCAAGAAGGTACGTCACGTTTGGAGAGGTGGGGATCCCACGAAGGATTTTACAATGCCACGAAGTCTCACCTTCTTCTCCGAGCCAAACCCACGAAGGATAATGGGCATTTACTTATGGTTAGCTTTTCCTCCACTCCGGAGATGGCAAGCTCCACAACCACTTCACAAGCTCCACGAAGGAGAAGCCCGGACCTCTTCACAATCTTCCACGAAGAGGTCACCGGGACAGCAACCAAGCCAACTAGGAGGTCACACTCCAAGAGTAACAAGCTCACGATCTCTCACTCGAACTAATCGTGGTGGAGAGCTCAACACTATGCAATGATGCAAAGCAAGAACACCAAAGGTGTTCAAATGCTTCACACTCAAACCCCACCAAAGCAACAAATGCTAGGATGAGATTAGAGAGGAAGAACAATGGAGGAAATCAACAAATGACTCCAAGATCTAGATCCCAAGAGTTCCCCTCACTTAGAGGATAAATGGATTGGAGGAGGTTGTAGATCTAGATCTTCTCTTTCAAATCCCCAAAGAATATGCAAGAATCATAGGAGGGAAGGCAGAGGAAGCAAGCTCAAGAAGGTCAACAATGGTGGTCAAAAACATGTCTAAGAACCCTCAGAACAATGGGGAAGAAGCCCCTTTTATAGCCCCTAAAAAATATGACCGTTTGGGCAAAAAACGAGCCAACCCGGCCCTGCCGAGCTGGCTGCCGACCTACCCGGTAGCAGCAGTCGGCATGCCGGGCCAGGTACCGGGCTGCCCGGCAGCAGCACTCGACTTGCCGAGCCACACACCGAAAACGCGATAACTTTTGCATCCGGACCCCGATTTCGATGATCTTGGGATCGTTGGAATCACGACAACAAGCTCTACAACATTATGCATAGAAAATCATAGTCCAATCATTGAGTATGAAAAATAATATAAAAGGTTTGGCTTATCTTTAAAACATCGAACCGGTAAAACCTTCAAACATGAAAATGCAATAGAAGATGCATACGAATTACGTTTTTGATGAACTTGGGCTTGTTGTAAAGCTAACAACAAGCTCAAAAACCTCACATAGAGAAACACAAAGAAGCAACAAGATTTATGGAATGCGAAGCATGCAAAGGGTTGAGCTCCCTAAGACGATGTGATCAAGTTACCCAACCGAAAGCCCATCTTGATAGTGCGGCTATCTATCCTATAACCGGTCTCCCAACAACCACCTTGAGACCAGTAAAAGGAAAACCTAGCAAGGCCATACCTTTGCCTTGCGCATCCCGCTTGATCTTGATGATACCTCTTCAAACTCCACTCAAGTCGGAATGCCTTACTTGATCATTGTTGCTTCGTGAAGACTCACAAATGCTCCCCCATACACCATGATGGGATAGCTCCATTGATGCACATCTTCACATGTTCATTATCACCAAATGTACGGCAAGGTTCAAGCGTATGATCCTCTTGAGATTCTCAACTTGAACTTGCCCAACTCAACATTGATGACGATCACCACTTGATGTCATCCTCTCATGGGCTATATGAGATCTCACTTTTGATGCATTCCCATGGAAAGATACCTAACCCATATAGACAACACAAGGACACATATATGGTGGGTTAGTTCATGAAGCATAATTGATAAGGCTTACCATACCACATGAATTCACGTGGCACATTCATCATGCTTCATGTGTTGACCAAACTTGAATGTATTCTTCGTTCTTTGTATTGGTCAACCTTGTATCTTCTCATGCTCTATCATACTATCTTGAGGTGTATAAAGAACTCTTCATTTGTTTGCATGCTCTAAATCTTAGTCAACCATAGCTCAACTCATGAGCCTATCATGACACCGACTTAGAGCCATATCTTGAGTTATTCACTTAGAATCAAGCACTCAAGATCTTGATCATTCATTGCTTAACACATAAGATAGAGCATGGCTAATGTTGAGTTCCACATAAGACTTCAAATCCAACACATATATGACTTCAAATCGATGATATTTATGTCGATACTCAAGGTATATCTTTTATCATCATGGCATCCATACTTGAATCCAACACATGGACTACAAGTAGTACATATGGAATATTCCTTCATATAAACTCAATGAAAACATTAGTCCATAGAGGTTGTCATTAATTACCAAAACCACACATAGGGGCAATGTACCCTTACAACAAGGACGACATGTCCCTGCTGACAGCGTAAAAAGAAGGAATGTCTCCCCAGACGCGGGCGGCGCACAACTTCTTCAAAGGTCACAGCCTTGACGACATCGAAGCCAAAATGGCGGCGGCCGAGGCAGCGGCAGCAAACACAACCCCGGAGCAAGAGCCGGCAGACGCGTCGCGGCGACG
>NC_061508.1:232028949-232073950 GCF_022539505.1 Lolium rigidum | reverse complement strand
CACTTAAAACTAATGCTTTTTCTTTGTGGCAAACCAAGATGAAGTCTTACTTAAATTCCTCATCTATTGAACTATGGAGAATTGTTGTTGAAGGATACAAGCCTCATAATCCTAATGGTTTGTCTCGTAGAGAAGTGGTTGATTGCCAACTCAATGCCACCACCTTATATATGATTCAACAAGCCGTTAGTGAGGATGGTAGACCCTACATCGAGAAAGCAACAACCGCCAAGGATGCTTGGGATATTCTCGCCGAAGTGTTCCTTGGAAGCTCAAGCATGAGGCAAAATAAGCTCCAAGAGGTTAGCAATAAATCCGAAGGTTTCTACATGGAAGATGGTGAACATCATCGGATATGTACCGCCGTCTTAAGGCTCTTGCTATCTCCTTTCGTGATCTTGGTGCCACTTATGTTGATGATGATTGAATCAAGAGGAAGTACATCAATGCTCTATTGCCCTTTGAACCGGCCGATCTAAGGATTCTCAAGAACAAGCACAACTTTGAGCAAATGACCTCCAATGATGTCATGCAATAAATGGATGCTTTTAAAGTTGAGTCAAAGATTTCCGATGATAGTCGTGCTCGGGCCATTGGGATGAAGAGAAGTGAAAACTTAGCATTGAAGGCACATGTGTGTGTTGAGGATGAAGAAGAATTGAGGGAAACTAAGTATGAAGGGCACTTCGAAGAACTCAAAACTGATTTACATGGTCACATTGCTCTTCTCACTAAATCCTTTTGTAGAGACCCTTCCAAGTATAAGTTAAAGGGAAACCAAAGAGGAGATCCTAAGGGCCCAAAAGTTAGAACTTGCTACAATTGTGGCAATCAAGATCACTTCATTGCCGAGTGCCCATATGAGAATAGAGAAGATCATGGTGGAAAGCTCATCCTCAAGGACAAGTCAAAGGCTCCACGCAAGAAGCCCTTTGTCAAGAAGAGTGGCTATGACACTTCCAAGAAGCCATCAAAGTATGTGTTGATTGCCCGTGAGGAGTACTCTTCCGGAGAAGAGGAAGACGATGCCAAAGATGACTCAAGAAGTGAGGTGGCCGCTATTGCTATCACTTCCACACCTTCATCATCTCTCTTTGAATCTCCGAATGAGGACTCCTCCAACAATGCAAGATGTCTCATGGTCAAGGCCTCTCACGCTCTTACTTCTAGAGATGAAGAAGATGCTCACGAAGACACATTAAGTGAAAAGGCCTCTAGTGCTTCTACCCCTATGACATCTCTCTTCAAATCTCCCAATGAGGACCTCTCATTCAACCTCAACAAGTGCCTCATGGCCAAGACCTCCGAGGTAACTACTTCATCCAAACCCACCTCCAAGACTACCGTTTCGGAATGTGATGTTTAGAGTCTCAAGATAAAGAGAGAAATTATTAGCTTGGATGAATTTATCTCTAACTTGCAAGGTGAAGCCAAAAAGCATGTCCAAGTTATCTTGGATAGGCCTTCACATGCCAATAATCTCCTTGATCTCAAGGAGAGATTTGAGAGAGAAAATGCCGATGAGATTGGTGCGTTATCTCAAGCTCTTGGGGAAGAACAAGAGCTTAGAGAAGCTTTAGAGGAAAAGTTGTGTTCCATTGAAAAATTCACAATGAAACCTTATCCAACCTCACTAAAGAGCGTGATCATGCTATTGCCTTATCTAATGTGCTTTAAAAGGAAAAAAGTTGAATTTGGTGTTGGTCATGCTAAACTAACTAAGGAGTTATAGAAACTTGAAAAGACTCACAAGGCCTTGGAAAGTGAATTCTCTACCCTTACCAAGTCACATGAGCAACTTCAAATTAAATTAACTAAAATTGATATGCCTAGTTCTTCTTCTTCTTGTGATCATGTGGATGTTATTAAGGAGAACACTAGGTTGAAGGCCAAGTTTGCTAAGTCCTTTCCTCCCCAAGGTGAGAAAAATTTGGATGATCTTTTGAGAAATCAAAGATCAAACAATGGGAAGGATGGGATTGGTTATGGGATTAACACAAACAAGAACAAGAAGGCCAAGCCCGCACAAGCAAAGGAGAAAAATGTTGTGGGTGGTGAGGTCACTAGGGACAATACCACTCATAATAATTTTGCGGGGAAATATAACCCTCATTATGTGCTATTTCGTGATTACTATGGAGATGTCTATGTTAAATATGTTGGTCCATATGATGGTTATATTGCGTGGTCTATTTGGGTTCCTAAGACCCTTGTTACTAACAAAAGAGGACTCACTTCAAAATGGGGACCTAAAACAAAGACTTGATCTCATGTAGGACTATGCCACCGGAGGATCAAAATGGGTGCTTGATAGTGGTTGCACAAGTCATATTACCGGCGGCAAGGACCTCGTTACGAAGTTGAGGCCTAACTTGGACATGTGGACCGTTACATTCGGCGATAACTCCAAATCCGAGGTATTGGGTCTTGGCAAAGTTGTGGTTGCACACAACATTACTCTTGTGGACGTCATGCTTGTCAAGACTCTTGGTTACAATTTATTGTCCGTTCATGCCCTAGGCAAGATGGGTTTTGCCGTCTTCATTGATATTGATATTGTGGTTCTCTTGTGGAGCAAGACTCTAAAAGTCGCTTTCGTTGGGTACGTCGAAAACAACTTGTATGTGGTTGACTTTTCGGGGAAAACCACTACAAATGTGATGTGCTTATTCGGAAAGGCGGACATGGGTTGGTTGTGGCATCGCCGCTTGGACCATGTCAACATGAGGACTTTGCAAAGTCTCCACAAGGGAAACCATATTGTGGGACTAAAGAACAATGTTTGTTTCGCCAAAGATCGTGTTTGTAGGGCTTGTGTTGAAGGTAAAATGCATGATTCTCCGCATCCAAGCAAGACCATCCTCTCTTCCAAGAGGATATTGGAGCTCCTTCATGTGGACCTTTTTGGTCCCACTACTCATGCAAGTCTTGGTGCGAAGAAACATTGTTTGGTTTATGGTTGATGATTATTCAAGATATACTTGGGTTTTCTTTCTCAAGAAGAAGGATGCGACTCAACAAATCTTCATCGAATTTGTCACCGAGGCGCAACGTCAACACAACCTCACTATATTGGAAATTAGAAGTGACAACAACTCCGAGTTCAAGAACTACACACTCAATGACTTCCTTAGTGATGATGGGATAAGACATCAATATTCCGCTGCATACACCCCTCAACAAAATGGTGTTGCGGAGAGGAAGAACCGGACTCTCATGGATATGGCAAGGTCTATGTTGGCGGAGTATAAATCCCGATATGGCTTTTGGGCCGAAGCCATCTCCACAGCATGTCATTCTTCTAACCGGCTTTATCTCCGCAAGGGCTTGAACACGACTCCTCATGAAATCCTCACCGGAAATAAGCCCAACATCTCCTACTTCCGAGTATTTGGTTATAAGTGTTTCTATAAAATCAAAGGAGTTCGTTTGTCTAAATTTGCACCTAAAGCTTTGGAGGTTATTTTTGTTGGTTACGGTGCCAAATCTCACACTTATAGAATCTTTGACAAAGTCTCGGCTATTGTCATTGAATCTTGTAGTGTGAAATTCGAAGAAAATGATGGCTCCCAAGTGGGGCAAGTTGATGTTTGTGCAGATGATGAAATACCTCAAGACTCCATAGTAAGAATGGGGACGGGATTTCACCTCCCCATTGAGGGACACGGTGTGGTGCCTCGGGAAGGACTATGCTCTACTCAAGTGGAGCCCTCATCGATCCTCACAAGCTCAACAAGCTCCGAACCTTGTGGACAATGTTACACCAACCGAAGAACAAGCTCAAGACCCTCCCTCTCATGAGCAAGATCAAGGACATCAACCTAATGAGTTTGATGGAGATGCACCAAGTATTGATAAAGAACAACCCAATGATGATGGTGCAACCCCAAGTGGTTTCGAAGATCAACCTCATGATGAAGAGCAAACTCAAGCAATTGAGCAAGCTCAAATTAATGGTCAAGACGGGGATCAAAATAGTCAAGAAGACCAAGTGATGCCTCAAAGATCTTTTGAAGACATTGAAGCCCTTCGTAAAATAAGAGTTGAAAGAACTTTAGAACTTCGAGGTCACACTATTGACAAAGTTGTTGGTGACTTGAGGAAGCAAATGACCACCCGGAGACAACTTGCCAACTTTAGTGATCACCAAGCTTACATCTCCATGGTGGAACCAAAGAAATTTTTTGATGCACTTGAAGATCCGGATTGGTTGGACGCTATGCATGAAGAACTCAATAACTTCAAGCGCAACAAAGTATGGAGATTAGTAGAGAAGCCCAAGGATTGTCGCAATGTTATTGGCACGAAGTGGATATTCAAGAACAAGCAAGATGAACATGGCATTGTCATTCGAAACAAGGCAAGATTGGTGGCTCAAGGTTTCTATCAAGTGGAAGGCATTGACTTCGGTGAAACCTATGCTCCCGTGGCTCGCCTTGAGTCCATCTGTATCCTTCTTGCATATGCTTCTCACCATAACTTTAAATTGCAACAAATGGATGTTAAAAGTGCATTTCTTAATGGACCTCTAAAAGAGTTGGTCTTTGTTAAGCAACCTCCCGGGTTCGAAGATCTCGAGTTCCCTAACCATGTCTATCAACTCGACAAGGCACTCTATGGCCTTAAGCAAGCCCTACGTGCGTGGTATGAGCACCTTAAAGAGTTGTTACTAGAGCGTGGATTTCAACTCGGGCTAATCGACCTACTCTTTTTACTAAGAGGGTTGATGGGGAGCTTTTCATTTTCCAAATTTATGTTGATGATATTATCTTTGGCTCTACTAATAAATCTTTTAATGAAGAATTTTCAAAGCTTATGACCAACAAGTTTGAGATGTCCATGATGGGTGAATTGAGGTTCTTTCTTGGATTTGAGATCAAGCAATTGAGAGAAGGAACATTCATTTGCCAAGCCAAGTACATTCAAGACATGCTCAAGAGATTCAATATGAAGGACTTGAATGGTGCAAAGACCCCAATGGCTACCAATTTCCATCTTGCACTTGATCCCGGTGGTAAGGACATGGATCCAAAGGTATATCGCTCCATGATAGGCTCCTTGCTTTACCTTTGCGCATCTAGACCGGATATTGTGTTGAGTGTAGGTGTATGTGCAAGGTATCAAGCCGCTCCTAAAGAAAGCCACTTAGTGGCGGTTAAAAGAATCTTTAGATATTTGGTTCATTCCCCAAGACTTGGATTATGGTACCCAAAGGGTTATGGATTCTCACTTGTTGGCTATACGGACTCGGATTGGGCGGGAGATAAGGATGATAGGAAATCAACCTCCGGGGCATGCCAATTTCTTGGTAGGTCCTTGGTGTGTTGGTCTTCTAAGAAGCAAAATTGTATAGCTCTCTCTACCGCCGAATCCGAGTACGTGGCGGCCGCTAGTGGATGCAAACAACTCTTATGGATGAGGAAAACTTTAAAGGATTACGGTGTCACTTGTGACAAAGTGCCTCTTTTATGTGACAACCAAAGTGCCAACAAGATTGCATACAACCCTGTACAACACACAAGAACGAAGCATATTGAGATTCGGAATCACTTCATTCGAGATCATGTCTCCCGGGGTGATAATGAGTTGTCATTCATTGGTACCCATGACCAACTTGCGGATATATTCATGAAGCCTCTTGATGAAGCAAGATTTTGTTACTTGAGGAATGAGCTAAATATCATATTTTCAAGTAACTTGGCTTGAACACTTTGCATACATACCTATTCTTCAACTTCTATTTGGTTTAGGTGTGGGCATGGAAATAGGGGGAGTGCGGTTTAAATTATTGAGCTATCCCCCCCATAATGCCAACATTAAGAAAAATCATTCTCTTTATATCAATTAATGATATTTGAGCTTCAATGATGAGTATTGGTTTTGGGCCCAAGATATATCTTCGCGGTGCCATACCTTATCACTCACATATGGTGGCCTAGGCCACCGACTTCTTCTAGTGAAGAGTTGGTATTAGTTGGCTCTTAATGAATTTGTTTTGTTTGGTCTTTTATGTTCTTATGGGAATTGGCTCAATGTTTGGTTTTTTCTTGATTTGATCCTTGTAAACTTGAGTCCATAGTACCATACCTCTCTTAGTCTCCTTCCCAAGCCATTCTCTCACCTCTAAAACATTCTATCTCTTGCACAAGCTCATGATTAAATTGCATCTCAAAACTCATGTTTGTCAAAATTTATATTGGAGGAGAGCTTTTAAAAAAAACAGCCCAAGTGTCTTAAAAAAAAGGCTGGCCGACCCGAGCCTGGCCTAGCCGGTACTACCGCCATCCTCGGGCCGGTACCTCCACATAGGGGGCGGGTCGATCCCCACACACGCACGCACTCTTTCCCCAACCCAGCGCTCCCAGCACCCACACACACACGCACAGCCGTTGCGCTGCCGCTGGCTCTCCGGCCGTCCTCCGGCTACCTCCGGCCGGATCGGCTCCGTGGGAGACTTCCCCTACCTCCCCTCCTCCATGGCCTCCGGTATTAGCTCCTCTCCCCGCGTATTTTGGCCGTATTTTAGGCTCATACATGTGTTGGTTTTAGGTTCTACATGCTTAGATTTTTGGCTAAATCTTGCACTAAGAGGTTGTATCTATTGTTGATCTATGTCCTCTAGTATGTAGCACCTTTAACCTCTAATGTGTGGCCAATTTTTTTTCACCATCATGCATGTTTGTTTTGGGTCAAATACATTTCTGTTTTTATAGAGATGAGCTTGTGCACTTATCCCATGAGTCCCTCTACACTATTCATCTATTTCACAGGTGCTAGTGGTTCGGTTTCGGCGAGACCGCGGAAGAGAAGAGGGGTTCCGTCCGTTGAGGACGACACTGTTGAACAAGATGAAGTGTTACGCCGTGCCACTACGGCTCGTGGTGCTTCTTTGGCCAATAAGAAGTAAGGGAAGAAGGCTATTGAGTCCTATGGCAGCGTACGCCTTCATGCATACATGGTTATTCGCACCTCTAACCCCTATATGGGGCCTCGGTCTTCTCGCACCCGCAACCGCCACTTCTACACCAAGGTTCAAGAGCGCATATTCAATGAAGTCTATCCTCCCAAGGTAAAGGTGGTTGATCAATGGTATATCAACATTGACCATTTGAAGAAGGATGCATACTTTCATGAAGCACTTGGGATTTGCGAGGAGTTTGGTTTGCTTCCCATTATGACTTTCCAATGCAACTATGATCCTTACCTTGTGACTCAGTTTTTTGCCACGGTCTATTTTCATGATGATAAAGCTCGCTCCATTACTTGGATGACTCGTGATGAGGTACTCACTACCACATGGAGCACCTTTGGACAGATTCTTGGCTATCCTATTCCGGCAAATTGTGAAGATGACCGTGATAGTGGTTGGAGGTTTCACGAGAACTCTAATGCAAGCACCAAGGATGCTCTTGAGCCACTCTATATGCCTGGTAGATGCAAGCTTGGGTTCACTTCCGGTCTTCAACCCGTCTATGATATCATGCTTCACATCTACCGTGAGACCGTTGTCGTCAAAGTAGGTAACGTTGATGAGATTCATTCTTTTGTCATTGACTTGATGCTTCAAACACACCTCCAGAAGAGCAAGGGTGTGAAGATGGATGTCATGGATTGCCTATGGAACCAGATTTTTCTGCGTATGGTGGAGAAGAGGTCTCCTGCCTTTGCTCCCTTCATCATGAAGCTTATTTCTGAGGTGTGGCGTCAGAATTTTGATGGTGCCATTCTGGAACCAATTTCATCCCTCACCGATCATCCTCGCAAGAACCTCCTTATCAAAGATCATGGGCTCCCAGCTTCTACCTCAGCCACAGCAGCTCCTTCTGCCACAACAGCTCCTTCAGCAGGTCCTTCAGATCCTTCCACCACTCCTGCTCGCCGGATTGATGGATTTATTGCTCATATGGCCCTTGGGGAGCCTCCGGAGGACTCCGCTTATGACCCCATGCTCGAGCCCTCTTGGTACACCAAGCTCAAGATCAAGTTCAAGAAGACCTTCTGCCTCCAACTGGATATTCAGGAGCGTTTGTATGACTCCTATGTGGCCGAGAAGAAAGCTCGGCGCCGTCAGAAGAGCATCATGAGAAAGCTTGGTGTTGAAGTGTCTCCTCCAGGTTCTTAAGAGAATATCATTCCGAAGCCTCAGTGGATTTCTGCTCATAGCAAGTGGTCTGATGGTGAAGACGGACCCTCCTACGATGTCGACTCCGATATTGGCGGGGACTTCCTTGACCTCTAGGAACGATAGCATCGCTCTTCAACCTTTTTGGCATCTTGATGTCAAAGGGGGAGAAGAGTTCTATTAGGTTCGGGATTTGCATGTGAAGTCACAAGCTTGCGTTTTCTTTGACTCTTTATGCTTGTGACTTATGGTTATCTATTGTTGAGAGCTACTTATTATGCTTTATGGACCTTATCTATGTGTGTGAGACATAGGGGCTATCTATTTATGTATGAGACATTTTCTATCTACCTATCTATGGTAAATACTAAGTGAACTACATGTGGTATGATCTCTAAACTCAACACTTGTCTTTACTCACATATGCTTGTCTCTTCTCAAGTGCAAGTGATGAATTTGTTTGCTTACTCTTTATCATTTCACTTGTTGGTTAATCTTATTTGCTAGAGTATATTGATCCTAGATTATGTGCTTCTTACTCAAATGCTAATTCTATTGGATGCACATGTCTAGGGGGAGCGTATTATATCTTCTTATAATTTCATTGCTCAAATACTCAATTCTTATGCAAATCTTATGTTGTCATCAAGAAACCAAAAAAGGGGGAGATTGAAAGAACATATCTCTTTTTATAAGTGGTTTGGTGTTGATGACAATGATTATATATGAGCATTTCGTTATATAAGATTTGTAGGTTGTTGCATGCTCGGAATGCCCAAAAGTTGAAGAACCGTGCAAGATGTCAAATGATATTAGTTTGTGGTTGATTATTGGAAGAAAGAATGGAAGAGAAAAGAAAGAAAAGAAAATAAGAATAAAATGGAAGAAAAAGAGAAGAAATAGGAGAAGAGAAAAGGGGCTGCCTGGCCGGAGGCTCGGGCGGTACCGCCGGCCTGGCCACGGCCGGAGGCTCCGGGCTTGGTACCGCCCGAGGTACCGGTAATGCGCCCAGCGCCGCAGTCAAGTGACAGGGGGGTTTGGAGCCCCGACGGTACCACGGCCGGTACCCCGGCCGGAGGCTCCGCCCCCCTTCGGCCTGGCTCGACTTGGCCACGTGGCCCGCTCCGGATGGCCACGTCGTGCCCGGTAGTACCGACCCAACCTGGCCGGTACTACCGGCCAGACATCTCCAACGGCAGGATCAGGATCCCCACGGGGGTACTTATAGTGCTTCTTCTCCAAAGGTCTTCTCTCTCTTTTCTTCCCCAAAAATCCGAGACACCATTGTTGAGCTCCATTTTACCTAGATCTCTCTACTCCTCCACCCAAACTTCACCATACTTGAGGATTCGGTAGAGATGACCTAGATCTACTCTTCCACCAAAGGTTGTGTTTAATCAACATTCTTAGTGGATCTTTGTGAGGTGACCTCGAAGCTACTCTTCGTGTAAAGCTTCGTGGTTACATCTTGAGAGCCTCCAATTTGGTTGTGGATATGTGCCTCAAGCTTCGTGTAAAGGTGCCGGTTGCGACCTCAAGGCAACCGCTTAGTGGAGCGTGGGCTAGGCCTTTGTGGCGTTGCTCACAGGAGAATAGGGTGAGCCTTCGTGGCGTTGGTTGGACTTCGTGTCACCACACCCCTCCGAACGTAGACGTACCTTCTTGCAAAGGAAGGAAACTACGGAAATCATATCATCGTCTCTCCGTGCGCTTCACCTCGGTTACCTCTATCCTCTCACCGCCTTTACTACGTGTATCTTGTATTGTTGCTTGCTATCTTGTCATATAGGTGAATTCACTTAGTTACATATCTAGAGAATTTATCTTTGTGTCAAGCCTAATTTAAAAAAAAGTATTAAAATTTGAGTTTACACCTATTCACCCCCCTCTAGGTGTCATACGATCCTTTCAACGTCCCCCAAACGCTCGATCCGGTGCCGTTTGGGGACGCTTTAAGGGACGCGGCTAGAGATGCTCTAAACCTCTGTTCGGTATGTGCTTCCGTGTCCACTAGCTGCGTGCATACTATGGTTTACCTCCTCTCATTACAACATTGAATCCGTGGAGCTTGGGTTCGTTCCTTTTTGCAAATGTGTTCGATCAAGTGTCCACTAGCTTCCTATTCTTGCTTGCCATAGATTAATAGAGCGTGATCATGTTGGGTTTCGTAGCTATGAAAATGCACAGGCTTCTGAAATACTACATTTTTTTTGCAGGAAAAGGAAATGATATTAAAGTCGCGTTCTTATAGAAAGATCTAGTAAAAATAAAAACTTAGAGCCAAGTCCTCTGAACCCCCCGATGTTGATAAAGAGCCCGATACCGCCAGTGGCGCCCCACCGCCGCTGCACCCCTTGATGGTTTGGATCATGTCCAGACCCTCCACGGGCGGGAAGTTGCCGGTCGCCAGCTCCTGAGAGCTTACACCGCAGACCACCATCTTCGTCGCGAGACTCCACATCACCTCCTCCTTCTTCTTTATGAAGCTCCGTATCGACCGCCTCGCCGACGCTGGTGAGGGATTGATGAGCTCGAAAGATCCAAAGACCTGAGTGACAAGGGATTAACTTGTCAATGCCTACATATTGTAGACTTGGGTTTTCGTAGAAAGTAGAGGGCAAGTAGATCTCGAAGGTTCAGCCGAAAAAGGTGCTCGACTATGAAAAACTAGGCTTATGCTGACAATGGATTCAATCCTTTCTTTCTCCCTCGGCTCCCCTTTATATAGGAGGTGGAGCCGAGACTTTCGTCTCGTACAAGTTACAAAGTCCGAGATGTTATACGAGTCCTTCCCGTATTATCACAAGACTCTTTATTCCTAATCTATCTCTATTTTCCATATCGATGCTTATTGGGCTTCCGGGCTTCATAAACTTTGGGTCATGGGCCTTCAGTCATCCTTGGGTACTTTATTCGGCATGCCCATTCGGGATGCCTATGTCACTGAGAGCTCGGGGAAGGCGAAGACTCGACCACGGAACTCTAGAGGCGCCGCCGCCAGAGAGCAAGAGCTTCGCCTCAAAATAATGTGCAGACCGCCCCGCCTCCTCCTCAGTGCCGCCAGCAGGCAATCTAGACGACCCTACAATATATGCAGGTCGTCGATCAACGATTCCCCAACCTCCTGCTGCCGGAGCGGCTGCCGAGGACAGGGAATCTGCCACCCGACGGCGAGCGAGGTGGATCTACGGGTGTTCAGAAAATCACCCCTCCCTACTGTAGCGGGAGAGGGGAACGATCAACCTCTCTATGCAATACTACATTAGCTAGTTTGGGAGTGCAAACTCGAATAGATGAAGTTTTTCTGCAACATATTGGCAGCAGAACGTCCATCGGTTCTGCTAGTGCGTTTGTCTTTTTTCCTCGCCTTCTCCTCAACATCCAGAGAATTAATGATATTCTCAGCAGAGAACTCATGCCTCTTGTGTTTCAGAAAAGTGGCAAAATTTCTCCACGAAGGGGGAAGCTTAGCGACAATGCATCCCAAGACAAATTTGTCCAGTAGCACACACTTGAAGAGCTCGATATCCTCTGCCATGATCTCTATCTCATAATCCTGTTTCACTATAGATCGATTCTCAACCATTATGTAGTCATTGAACTGCTCCATAACATACAGTTCACCTCTAGCATCGACAGCACCAAACAGATAATCATCAACCAATTTGTCTCCAAGCACACTTAGGACGACACCCACAAAGACTACGGTGGCCTCCATTAACATTTTATCCTCATCAGGGGTAAGCGGGCCTATGTGAATACCATCCACAACTCGGTGCACGTCCATAGCAGTGACCCACAAGAGGGTCTTAGTCTGTCATCTCTTGAAATGAGTAAGCATTCCCAATGGGGTGAATCGTGTCATTCCCAATGGTCATGCACGCAGTCGGCGGGATGGGAAAGACTAGAGAACAATGCAACAAGAGGAACTGGACTCGAGAGAGACAAAGAAGAGTGGAGAGCTCTAGATATGTCTCTTGTCTCCTGGTATAGTTTGGCAGGAGAGCCGCCGACCGGAAACGCCACATGTTGTACATGTACATACGCATGCCGATACGTACCCAACTCAGTGGGTGCACTAAGAAAAAAAAGTAGGCTTCCATAAAATGGTTTTGAAATCGAGTCACGAAACACGACGCGCGTGCGATGCGTGGCGAGGCAGGCGGTGGAGGAGTGCACAAGGACACCTTCTCTTCTCACTCACTTGCAAATATTAGAACAACAACTCTTATAAACCACTTCAACTCCCTCCATCTAGCAATGTAAGACAAAACTTTGTCTCACATCTTCCAAGCTGGCATCAAAGATTGGCGTTGAGATTTCAGGATTTATAGTCTACGTGGTCTGTCTTGCTAGGCTGCACCCCATATAATCCGTCTTCTGGTTAAAATATATTTCTGTCGACAAAGTATTACTCCTGCTGGTCGCACACAGTCACTTGCTTACGTTTTGCACCTTCAATATGAGGATTTTAGCATCAACTTACCCTTGGATCGCCTCTGGATTCATTCGTTATCCCACTTCTCTCTCGCACCGCTACAGTACCTCGCCCGTGTTGAGAGTCGCCTGTGCATCGCCGTGGTCGCCGGCCCAACCCAGAATCTTCTCCGTCGGTGCTGCCGGCCGGAGCGGAGGATGGAGAGGAGCCTGGCCGCCTGTACATAGTAGTTTAGGTTGTTCCTCTTCGAGATTTACCCCCGTGGAGTCTGGGAGTAGGAGGCTGGATCTCCTGGGCCAGATCCGGTCCGTCCTCATCTTCTTCCTCGTCGTTGCTCCTCTCTGGTGGCAGGATTGGTGGCAGGCGGCGAAGAAGTGGTGCGGCATCTCCTTCAATAAGGCCATCTACTACCTCCCCCGTCATCTGGTTTGGTTGTATTGGAGCAACAACCAAACTCCAGATCTTCGGCTTCTCCGAGCTTGTCCATGGTGGAAGGGTGAAGGTAGAAGAAGATCTGAGGATGGCTTCGTCAATAAGCTCCTCTGGGTATGCCGCAACCACCATCATCTACGCCTACCTCCCCGAGTCCGTGGCAGGTTTGTCGGGTTTGATGGTATGCCGATTTCTTCGTCACGGTTTCGGTACGCCCGTGCTGCTCCCTCGACCCAGTCTCCTCTGCTATTCTCTTTGGTTCCGAGCGTCATGGTGGCGACGGAGTCAAGAGTGTGCAAGGTGGTTGCGAAGAGGAGGTGGCGCCGGAGTTCTTCAGAAGCAATCTTCTTGAGCAACACATCGGCGGCACATCTGCCGTCCGTCATCCACGCCGGTGAAGTCCGGCTATATTTCAACCTCCACCGGAGGCCCTTATTGAGGTCTGCTGTCGCGTCCATCGTCGGCTTTGAAGCAAGTGGTGTCGTCCCCGCTTTGGAGTCCGACGGCGATATCGCTGATCTCCAGCTCATCGGAGGGGAAAGAGAAGGACCCGATTGCGTTTGCATACTTTTTAGTGGGGTCTTTTCTGCAAATACCAGGGGCCTATGTAAACTTTTCTTATTTTATAGGGTCCTTTGTAAAAAATATACACCCACCGAGTGGAATAAATGAAAGCTTCTTCGCCCTTCGAGGCGCTCCGTGTTCAAAAAATAATATGAGGATTTTATGTCTCCGCAGGAACTGAACTCAAGCCCGAACCAAAGCATTCCCAATGGGGTGAATCGTATCATTCCCACGATGCTAGAACGCCTAAACAACAATAGCTAGAACTTTTGATCTAATATGCTCATCAGAATCAGACGGGAAATTTAACACCCAATTTGGTCTAGTGCGCAAGCAGCCTCCGGATGAAGATCCTGGTGTTCCCTGGGAGACATACGAAGATGGAGCAGGCTGGCTGCATCGGAATTCAGAAATTAGAATTCTCTACCAAAGCGGATCTCCCTTCCATGTTCTACCGGAGCAGGCCGGGTCAAGCCGCGCACTAAAGATTGGACTTGCTGCTCTGGATGAACGCCTTCATTTCCTTCACGAGCTTACGGGCGTCGGGGAGCTCCGGGAACATGTAGAACGCGTGGATAGCCTCCGGGAACTCCAGCAGCTGCACCGACTTACCCTTCCGCTGCAGCACGCCGGCGTACCGCCGCTGCCAGTCCTGCAGCGAGTCGAAGCCGCCGACCACCACCATCGCCGGCGGGAACCCCTCCGGCAGCTCGGCGTTCTCGTCAGTCACGTGCGCCGCCGGGTGGTCACGGTTGGTCCCTTCGGGCAAGAACGCCCTCCACGACCAATCTGACCGCTGCATGTTCACCACCGGCGCCACACCCTCCAGCCTCAGCTCCGCCTCTGTCCGCTCCTCTCCCCCGAAGTACGGCTGCAGAAGGATGATGCCGGCAAGGCGAATGGAGTTAGAGGTAGGCGGTGAGGAGATCCACCGCTGGGCCACGTGGTGGGCGATGTTGCCGCCGGCGCTGTCCCCGACGAGGAAGCAGCGGGACAGATCGACCGAGACGCCGAGGTCGTCAGGGAGGCCGGTGGCGCTGAGGTGGCGGAGCACTTGCACGCCGTCGTCGTAGGCTGCCGGGCAGCGGTGCTCGGGGGCTAGGCGGTAGTTGACCGAGACGACCACCGCGCCCAGCTCGCGGCAGAAGCGGCGGCACATGCCGTCCAGGGGCGTGGATGCTGGGGAGAGCAGCGCGAAGCCGCCGCCGTGTGTGTAGACGATGACGGGGAGCGGGGACCCGGCCTGATCCGCCGCGGGCGAGAAGACGCGCGCCCAGAGGCCGCGGGACGCGTCGACGGTGACGTCGGCGGATCGGACGCCGAGCGCGTCCGGTCGGGCGCTGGCGCGGGTCTGGCGGTCGCCGAAGGAGAAGAGGAAGCGGTTCACGGTGCCGTCGGCTCGCAGCGCCAAGTCGTAGGCGCCGACGAGCATGAACAGCTGGAGCCGCACCGTCCACGGCAGCGCCGGCGGTACGGGCAGCGCCGGCGGTACGGGCCGCGCGATCTCGGCGTTGGCCGTTGCTTGGCTCCTCTTGGCCTCCATGTGGTGGAACAGCGTTGACTCAAGACTGAAGAAGAACCAAGAAAAATGATCTTTTACTGCCGAATGATCCGGGGCCACCGCTTTTTCTATGGCCTGAGAGCATCACCACGGGGGCAACCCAAATAGTCGCCGGCTGGAGCGCCGGTATGGGCATGTCGGCACAAAATCCTCTATTTAGGAGAGCTGCTCCCACACCGGCGCGTGTCTCATACGACGGCCCCAATAAATGATTTGAATTTGAAAATTCGAATAAAAGCATATAAATTCGAATAAGTTCACGAATTTAAAGTTTGAACCAACACTCGGCTACCAAATTTGAATAGGTTTTCAAATATGAAGTTTGGGCCAACATACGGCCACCAAATCGTCGGCTCCGGCAAAAAAAAAAAGGCTTCCAAGCCAGCTGATCATATGAACGAGGTCACGGGCGCCTCAACCTCGACGACGTCCTTATCGGCGGCGAGCCCTGGCGGCAGCTCCGTCGCTGCAACAGGATCCATGGTCGCCGGGGGAGGCATGAACGTCGACGGTGCCGGCGGAGAGATGAACGTGGACGGTGTCGGTGCCGGCGGAGACATGAACGTGGAGGGTGCCGGGGGAGACGCCAACGCAGCTCGCGCCGCCATCACCTCTTGGCCGATGTGCTCACGGTACATCTCGTGCCACGCCCACGCCAACGGGTTCATCTTCTCCATGTCGGCCATCAAGATTTTGGATTCTTGAGACATCTTGGCCAACGATAGCTGCGTCCCTTCATTGGTGGCCTTCATGGCAGCGGCGTGAGCTTCCATCTTCGCCGCCTCCACCTTCTCCCTCTCCAACGCGATCTTCATGTCTTGCTTGTCGAGGATTGCCTTCCACACGACATCGGCCCTATCCGACGCTTCCTTGTTCTCAACCGAGAATGAGTTGATAATCTTCTCGAGGGAGGCGTCCACCGCTGCCATTAACGGCGCCACATTCCTCTCGGCATTGGCCTTCTTGTTGCCAATGGGGCGTCCGGTGGAGGCGCCGGCTGGATCGACTGGCCCATCTTCGCCGTCCTTCAATAGAGTGTGGAGGAGGTCGTCCCATTTCTTGCAACCTTGTAGCTTGTTGTAGCAATGCATGAAGGGGAAGTCTTTGTCCTCGTGTAGGTGCTTGTACATTTCGAGGGCTTGGAACATCTAACAATACATGATGCAAAACAAGATATGGAACAAGTTGAATCATCAAATAGATGTGTGACAAGATGGATCATCTAATAAGATAAGATGAGCGTAGATCATACCCAATCCACCATCGTCTTGCCACTCTCCTTCCGTGCCTTGATCTTCTCATAGTAGCCATGGAACTTGCTACACGCCCCTTTGACCAAGTTCCAACGGTGAGAGAGGGCGCCCTCGTTCCGGTTCATCTCCATGTTGGCGTACTCACCATAGTTCTTCTTCTCGTTGAAGCAATCGAGGATGCGCTTGTAGTACTTGCCTCCGGTTTGGTTTGCGCCGGTGATGGGGCAAAATCTCACTTGCTTCCACGCCTCAATGAGACATTCATTCTCCAAAGACCTCCACCTCGGACCACGAGTGCCGGCGGTCCGCCTATTTGTCGTCGTCGTCGTGGTCGCACCGGTGTCAGTGTCGATCAGCTCCTCCTGGACCTCCTCCTCACCTTCGTCCTCCTCGGCCTCTTCTTCATACTCGTCGACGGGGGGTTCGTAGGCATGGCCACGTATGAAGTCGCTGAGGATCTCCTCCCCTGCGGCAATCTACGCAACAAGTTACCTACTTTCAGTCGCCGCCGGTGTCTACGATGCACATAACACATAAAAAGTAAGGAAACGCACCTTGTCCTCGCCAATGGACACACCGGACGCTCTGCCGAACACCTGGTGGGTGCTCCTGCCGTCGTCGAGAAGAGGTCGAAGGGAAGGCCGGTGTCGTCTGTCATGTGGCCCTCGGTGTGGCGCAGGTCTGGCGACGAGTTCAGGTCGGGGAAGCGAAAGGCGCTGCTGCCCCTCGCCGCTAAATCCGACGAGAACGGCGCGTTGCATGTCGATGTCCCCGTACTCGGGGAGTAGCGGGCGCAGCCATTCATCTACGACAGACGCATCTGAGAGATCGACGGCGGTAGTAACCCGGCGACGACGGTGAGCTCGAGTTGTTGCTGAAGCCGCCACCCAAGCTGAGGCACGCTTCCGCACTGGCCGCCGCTTTCGCTGCGTCGTTAGCGGCGATGCGGCGCCTTCTGCGGTCGGCCGTTATGAAGGAGCGGCGTTCCGCCTCCTTATCCCACTCCTCATGCGACATGGCCGACGGCTTCTCCTTCGGCGCGATGGTGCACGGCTTCGGCTTCGGCGGCGCCTTCGTGTTGCTGTCAAAAACCCACCGCCGAGTAGCGACGGGCAACACCGTAGAGCCGGGAGGCTCCCAGGACTGCGGTGGACCCTGGTCCCTCGGGCAACGGCCCGCAATGCCTTCTGGCACACGTCCTGGTGCTTACGAGGGCGTGCCACCTGACCTATACCTGGTCAGGAAGGTGATGGATTGCTTCGATTAGTTTCCTGCATGGCAAACACGTAAACATTAAATACGAGCCCCGATCGGCTCTTAGGTTGCCCTGTGGATCGGCTCAAAGAGCCGATTGCCCCATGGTTTGTGTTAGATTTATGATGACATGGGGATCATGCTATATCGATATCAAGCTAAACTAATCTACGATAGTTTGGGGTTTTCACCGTATAATCGGAACATCCTACGCATAGTTGAGCCTAGCAAACACGTAAGATGATGGAAAACCAGCCCTAAAGAGGCCTAAAAACCAACATGAAGTTGATCCCCGGAATAATCCCTCTAGGGCTTAATAAACCACACCTTACGCACTACCGGATCGTTCAACCCGTTTATAAGGCCTAACCATACGGATATCAAACCAATCCTTGAAAAACAAGGAACAACTATAACGGATTAGATCTACTAAATAAAGAACAAGCAAGATGCTGCCCTTACACCTAAGATATGTGTAAGGGCAGCTAGGTATCGAGGGGCAGCGTAGCTAAACAAGTACATCGTGACAGCATCGACGTCAGCCCCAAAACACGTAAGATAAGGGTGTTGCTCGCCATCAAAAAGGCTTCAGCACGAGCAACACCGATAACGAATAAACTGATACTGCCTAGATCGCAAGATGCGATCTAGGCAGCATGTTGCTTACCCGGGAGAAACCCTCGAAACAAGGGGTGGCGATGTGCCTAGATTGATTTGTTGTGAACGTGATCGTCCTCCTTTCTCAATAACCCTAGATACATATTTATAGTCCGTAGACTTTCTAACTTTGGAATAACCCAACCGTGTACGAGCTAAACTCTATCTCTTAATTCTAACCGACACGTAACCTACTATAATTTACAGATACACGGGCAGTCTAGCCCAAACTTCTTGTACAAGGCCGATTCAGGAATATCTTCCGCGCGTATCCTCTAAGCCCATTTAATCACGGCCCATCTCCAGACTTGGTTAAATTCTGGTGATAACACATGCCCCCCTGGTTTTGGAAATGATAATTTTAAAACCACTCTTTTTTTTTTCTTCGTAGGGTCACGTCGTGGCAGAGCAGAACCGTCGCAGTATCCTTCATCATGATGCCTTACCTTCTCAACTTCTCTGCACGATTTGACAGTTCTTTGGCACCACTTCCTCGGAAACCGCTGCAACATTAAGCCTCCACTATATCCCCATTATTTAACCGCACCGAGCAGTTCACCTCTTCATCCTCTTGCTCCGCACTAGCCGTCGGCAAAAAAACCCCCTTCCTCTGTAGCCATGTCTTCCTCCTCCTACTCCGCCTCATCGGGTCTCTCCTCCTTATCTTCTTCCTCCCGTGAGCCCACGCCGGAGTGGGACTCGCTGGTGGCGTACGACCTCCGCGCCCCGGAGAAGTGGGACATCGAGTCCCACGATTCCTCCGTCTGGTCCGAGGACGACAAGTCCTTGACCGAGGGAGAAGATGACTTCCAGTTCCTCGTCGACGGGGAGCTGGAGGCGGGGAGCGAGGACGACCGCTTCTCGTGGGACGGCTACACCTCCTACGACGAGGAGGACGAAGAGGAGGACGACGATTCCTTCGACGAATACCCGCCGGCGAAGCGCTTCCGCGCCGGGTCGGACGACGAGGACGAGGAGGAGGAGGAAGAGGCTCCCGTAGAGGGCTACGGGAGCAGCGACGAGGAGCCCGCCAGCAGCAGCGCCGGCGGCAGCGATGACGACGACGAGGGCAGCAACGGCCCTTAGATTAGGGACTACTAGTATAGGACTAGTAGTAGTAGTAATCGGCTTTTGTTCTTTCTTCCTTGAGCAATCGGCTCTTCTCTGTAAAAGCCCCTTTATTAATGAAGAAAATATTTCTAAGCCGATTTTGCCTTTCTATCAACTAGTAGGGTGGCCCGCGCCAAGCGCGGCCAACATATTTGTTGTATTTCAACTGTGCTATATAATCTAGTAGTATGTTGTGAATATAGACCTTTTTGCATTTTGTATGACAATGCTACTAATCCCCCCTTTGGTTGTTGCAACATAAAATAATTGGATAGGAAATAATGCTTGAAATGAAATTGGATAGTCTGTTTTCGTTTGGGTATTATTTACTTATATATTCCACGGGTGTTGAGGGGTGGCTCAGCCCACCCTCTTCTTTTTGGAAATACGATGGAGCATATAAACGTATTGGTACAAAAATCAAGGTAGAAATTATGAACCTTGTAAGAAATGAAGTCTATGTATATTTTTTTTGAGATATGGAGATTTTTACATGTATACTTTCAGTTAGAAAGCAGGTAATGGTGGAAAACCTAACTTCACGATAAAAACACAAATGCGTGCCATGATCTTGTGGGGGGAGTTGTACATGTGGAATTTCTATAGAATTGTGTATTTTTGGTACCTTAATTGGATGGTGTATTAGGCCGACATCATTAAATCAAATATTTTTTCTTGGGGAATTAATATTGTGAATGTTTGGTCTCTCGGTTGGTCTCCACTATCCAAATAATTTAGCTTCATTAGCCATGTGCATATATGACAATGCTCAAAGTATCTAATGGTAATCTTTTGCGCAACATCTCATCAGGAATCCTGAATTGTAATTATCGTATGCCCTTTCGAAAAAATATTGTAAAATAATGTATCCTTTGTAAAGAAATTAATGTAAAAATATTAAAAAAAATCACATGTTTAAAATACTTGCCTCTGTGGTTGGTAGTTGTATAATCTTTTGTTGTTCGATTGATGTTAGGCGGTGAGTAACCATTCAAAACCTGATTCATAATTAGATTCTACAAAAAAAAAGTCATATATGTACATTATAATTTGATGGTGAAGCTATACATTACTTAATTCATCCTTATCTACCTAGTACAATCAGTCATCATTAATTCTCGGGTAAGGCTATATGGAGGCTTTAAAGGCAAACCTATTGAGTAGGAAAAATAATTACTATGATTTAAGTAAAATTATGTTTTACATTGTAAATGTATATGTATAATGAACATGGAATCAAAACCGAAGTCATGATCTTACTATGGAGTTATACATATATCATGATGTTTCGCCTTGATTTGCCAAGCCAATAGGTTATATTATCTTGTAAACATACCTATGTATATGCAGGCATCATAAATACTCATCCAAAATTTGGTGGGTACATAAGATAAATTATAAATGTTAAATTCATTGTAGCGACAACTTGTATCATGTTGATACATGATATTGTTGTAAGTGCATGAAAACCTTAGTTGAAAAAAAGACTATGCAATCGTAGAGGTCAGATAACACAATGTAAATGTGATACTATCTTTGTTCCCTATTATAAGAGGTTTCCAAATCCTCTTACAATTTGGAGCGAAAGAGTACATGTGTATACTTAGTTATTATTTGCGCAAAATCTCATCATGAGTTAGGAGCAGTTAATAATGTTCACTTTCATGCTAATAATTTGTTACCAGCTAACGCCCTCTCGAGAAACTATAGTCGATAATATATGGATTGAAAATAAATAAGGTAAATATATGCAATAAAAATGGCATATTTGAGTATATGGTGTTCTGGTACCGAGAAGTAGTATAACAGAAGATAACATAATTCATATTTGGGTTCCTCGAGAGCATAATATACATATCATGACATTATTTATCCTGAGCTACCTGGTTGGATCACTTATTTTTCCTTGCCATGGATATTTGTGAGCCCTATAGGTGATCCACCAACCCCCGTTCCAGAATCTTTTGGCAACATAAAAGGTCTAGCAATTATATTTTATATTATTTAACTAAAATAATGTTATAAATAGCAAATCTATGTATAATTAATCAACGGATCTAAGTTATCTTTTTAATTATTAAATATACGAACTCATAGTTAGTACTCCTTGTGAGTACTACTTTTTTTTGCTTATTAACTTCTTAGGGTGTTATACTACCTTTGATTAACACATAGTAGTAAAACATAATAAGCGAACTGAACGTTTGATAGTATTTGCATTCAGACTATTATTTAACTTAAAGCCAAGATGTTTGAACTGAAGAGAGAGAGAAAGCAAAGTACTACTTAACTACGCATCTGTGTTTTTTTTTTGCGAATGAACTACACATCTATGTTAATCATGGGATTGTATCGATCAAAGCAAGCATGTTCTTTACCTAATCAGTACTTCAGTAATTTTCCTTATCTTCCAAAATTTAATTAGCCCGTGGAGGTTTTAGTTAAATTAGCCTTTGCATTGGCTAGTATGGTAGCTTACCATGTTGCTCAGCCTGTCAGCCATTTGTGGCGTCAGTGAGCATGTTGTAGAGTATGTCAACGTTGGTCATCCAGACCACTAAGGAAGGGATCCAATGAAATACATTATTAAGATGCCAGCATGTTTCTCTTTGAGACTGGTATGCCATCGAACACGGAGAGTAATTTCCCTATAAAGAGCCAGTCCTACAAACTGCAAGTCATGAGATGTATTCTTAAGACAGTGAATACAAATAAATTACTCCCTAATAAATTAGCCTGCCAAAAACATCTTTTATATTAAGATATGGATTGAAGGAGTAGCACATAGCCCTTGCACTATTTTATATTAGGATAAAATATAACATGTGAACTCAACTATTTGTATTTGTATGTATGCACAATATCATTTAACTGAAAACCAAGATGTGTGAACTGAAGAGACACAAAAGCAACGATAACTTAATTGTGCATGTGTGTTAATCATGGATTGGATCGATCCATGCATGCATATTTTTTTTACCTAATCAGTAGTCAGTATTTCTGTTTGTCTTCCAAATTTGATTAGTACGTGCAAATTTAGCCAAACCTATCTTTGATCAGGAGTCAGGACGATAGCACATGTGTCTCAGCCCTGTGGCATACGCTACACTTCTAGATTGAATTATCATCATGTGAGAAAATCTAGTACGCGGTCTATTCAAAAGTCAGCATCAAAGATCTCATACATATCAGTGCGGCGGCGGAAATCTGGGAGACATAAGGGTCGTTGAAGCCATTCAAGTCGTGTGCGAACTGATGTCGTAAGAGCATACTACTATCTTAGATCTGAGTCTTTGATCTTGTGGGATGCACCTCGACCAATGGCCTATTCAAGGTCCAGGGAACATAATTAAGCTGCATTGAAGCCATTGAAGTAGGGTGCCTGAAAATCTGAGTTTTCTCCATGAAGCAAATCTTTGATCCTCTGGGCTGCATATGAGCATATTCCATTCATGAAGCAAGCAGGTTGAAATATGAGCAGCCTCATATACATGCACGTGGAGAAGATCGACCGGCCAGAAATACACGTAGGCAGACACGGTGGTGGTGGCTTCTTTGATCTGCAGGGCAGCATCTTTCGTGTCGACTGGTGGTCTAGTTCATCCATGAAGCAAGCGAGAGATTGAATTATGAGAAGCTCATATGTATGTACTTGGAGGAAATCGGCCGGCCGGAAACATACGGAGACAGATACGTGAAGCAAGCAAGATTCAAATATGAGCAGCTCATATGCATGCACTCAACGGAGATCAGCAGGCCGGAAACGCATGGAGGCTGATACGATGGTGGCGGCCGCGTATCTGAGGATGTGTTAGGGTTAGGTCGTAGCTTTGGTTCTTCCGATAGAAAATAGTTTGTATCTCTTTCGTTATAATTATATTTTTAGATAGAAGGAGCAATATTGAAGGGGTATCAAATAACTTATGTATGGCACTGGTGGGTAATTATTTCTAATTTCAATGTCTTAAGATTATTTCTAAAATCCATCGGCTGATATTAGGCTTAATAGTTAAACTGATGGCCAGATATTTCTGATTTTTGTGGGATTTTCTAGCGATTTCTCTATTTTCTGGTGAGCCCGTAATTTACTTTTAATATATAATAGATTTTGCCGATTATCAAAGCAAGTCAAAAGCACCAAGAGCCGATGGCAGCGCATCGGCCTTTGCCATAAAACGCGAGTAAGACCAACTCCGTTGCCTATTCAAACGGTAACCTGCAACTTATCTGAAAGAGCAACACTCAGATCCCCAAATCGCCGCTCGAACAGATCCAACTCATGGCCCTGCGAACCTCAGATCTTAATCGCGCAGGTTCATCTCCGCAGTGAACCCAATGGCGGAATCATCCAACGCCAACGCTACGGTCTCCGGCCTGAAGGTAATCCTCAACCGCTCCTCGCTGTCTAAACATAGTGCTAGAATTAACAATAAATATCTGAATTAATGTCTCATTCCGTCATTAATTTCTAGGTATCAGACATTCTGCTGCCGCATCCTTCTCTTCCAAACTCTCTTTGTCTTGGTCCTCGTTCTACCGAGAGTCCTGCCCACTTAATTTCATGCGAGGCCAATAGAATCCCCTTCGTGAACCAGAACCTAGATCTAACTTCTTGGGCCGACTGCTTACGAGCCTGGCCTAATCCTCCTAAAGATTGGGTTTCCTCGTACAATAGAATATCAAAAATTCACCAAGCCACCTGGGAAACCGCAGGAATAGCCGATGCTTTAGCTTTATCACTGTCTCCCCTTGAGAAACATGAAAACCTTCTGAAAACCATCGGCTATTTCTGGTCTGATGCTTTGAATTGCTTCATGTTTGGTCATGGCCCCATGACACCAACCTTACTAGATGTGGCCATGATCACTGGTTTAGACATTGCATCCCCAAGCCCATATGCCTTTAGACTGCCAAAGGTCCCCTTCACGCTTTCTTCCAAAACAGAGTGCACAAACTGGGGTGCTTACCTTCGGCGCCACATGAAAAACAAAGGCCCTGTAACAGAGAAAGAACACACGGCCTTCCTGAATTTCTGGTTGGAACACTTCATATTCTGTGGTCCTTCACTTGCTCCAACCAAGAATTACCTTTCCTTGGCCTATGAACTTGCCAGAGGCACTCAGCTTGGCATTGGCAAACTGTTTCTTGGAGAGGTCTATAGATATCTCCAGCTAATGTCTCTTAAACTGTTATCCCCAAAGACAGTCAAAACCGGAGGTCCCTGGTGGTTTATTCAGCTATGGGCTCAGCTGTACTTCCAAAACCAGACCCCAAACTTTCCACCTTTGGCTACTTGCACTTTCCCAGATACTAATGGGAGGCAGATCCGATGCACTAGCTACGGCCAAGCTCTATATAGCCTTCCAGGCAGCAAACTGACCTCCAAGGGAGCATCAGAGTGGTTCAGAACCTTCTACCAAGGCCTGGACAATCCTCTCTTCTTTCCTTATACGGAGTCCGAAAATTTTGAAAATCCGAGTCTCCTTCAGGCTAGGTAGCTTTGCCGATGACGCCAGCACTCGGCAATTGTATTCCATCATGATCCGTCCCTGCTTCCTTCCAGTTGGCATGAGCACCTCAAACAGGATCATCAAACCGGGTTATGAGTCTTATCAGCCGGTCGTAGCAGCCCGACAACTTGGTCTTGGACAGGTATCTCCCCATTTCTTTCTGCACCACCTGACAAAGAGCAGAGCTGAGCTACCTGATGTCCTCACTAGTCAGAGGTGTTATTCCTTCTTTGACGCTCTAGCCATCCCAATTCCTCACAACCTCTCTTTCACCTCATCAACCGATGGTTTTGAGACTTGGTGGTCAATGTGGAAGACTCATGCCTTCAGGAGAGCTCTGGGACCATTGCTGAAACAACTTGATGCTGAATATGACATCCCTGGAGAACAGGTACCACTACTCACAAATTATTTTGAAGTGGCTTACAATGATTTCCTTTTATAACCTTGCTCTGTCTCCTTGCAGCAACAAGACGGTCCAGATCCTGTAGATGATGACGGCTCCCCTTTCAGATTCCTCCCACCAGCTCCGGTGGTCCTCTTCTGCGAAAACTCACCATCTTTGAAAAAGGTTGTGATGCAGAGCCAGCCGATGACACCAAAATCGGCTTCCAAAAGCAGAGTGTCTTCTAGGCCAGCTGCCCCCCGAGCCTCAGTCAAGGCGAGAACAACAGTGAGGAAGGTAGCTGCCAGGAAGAATTTGAAGCGCCAGAGCCCTACTCCAGCTCAAGAAAGTTTGCACGTAAGTTGATCCATGCTTTGGCTGATTTCATTTATCCTTCTAGGCTTCTGCAGCATGCTTGTATTTCTTTTACAGACCTCCACTGAAGAAAACTCCAGTGAAGACACACAGTCCAGTCGAAGGGCTTCGAGCTCGGGCAACTCTGGGAAAACCACCACGCAGAGCCAGCCAGACTTACCACCGTCGGCTTCCAAGAAACGGTCAGCCTCTGAACCTACTGTCTCCCAAACTCCCATCAAAGCAGGGCAGGGCAGTCTACGCACAAAGAGCCGATGCATCAAGAGAGCTCGCAAGGAACCGCAAGCCTCTTCATCAAACCAGGAGATTTCGAACGTAATCCCCTCCATACTCTCCTTGGCCCATATTTCATGCTAACCCATTGCTGTTCTTATCGGCTAACCATTCCCTTTGCAGACTGATGACACCTCCAGTGGGGAAGTCGAGGAGATACCAATTCCATCCGCCACCCTGGACCTAGCAACTTCTAAAAGTGTAGCTGACAAGGTGGCCACCTTGGCCAAACCCACAGCAGAAACACAAGAGCCGATCACCTCTTCATCGGCTGTTCCCCTGGTCTTAGGAGAGGTACAATTCTTTCCCTTAGCTCTACCCTTCTCCTTTGCTGTGTCCTGACGTTTTTCTTGTTGCTCGTCAGGGTTATGACCTCTCAAGCTTGCTAACATTTGATCCTGAATCCATCGAACCGGCTACTGCTAAAGCAAGCGAAGAGCCGGGACCCAGCGCTACACGTGGTCAACTCCAGCATCTCAAGGCCCTGCTCTCCTCCTCCACTGAGACATAGGTTGAAGACTCCGAGGCAGTGAAGAGCATTCTGGAAGACATCCAGCCTCATCTCCCGGTGACGCTGCAGGTGAAACTCTGGCCAGTTGTGACTCTGTCTGCCTAAAGGTCAAGAGTGAAATTGGCTCGTCAGAGAATCGACCGGCGCCATGCCCAGCTTCCGTTGAAAGCCGATATTGCAGACAAATGCCAACGGCTTAATGCGAAAAAGGCAGCTCTGGACACCAAAACTGACACCTCTGTCAGTACTGCTGAACTAGCAACCTTGCGCAAAGAGTTGGAGGCCCTTGAAGAGAAGGTCCGGGCAACCAAAAAGCTCATCGAAGCTAAGGAAGCTCTTATCGCCCACTCCCTCGAGGAAGCAGAAGGCCTCAAAGCTGAACTGAAGACTGATCTGGCCGAAATCCGCGCCTTGAACAAGCAGCTGGTGGCAGGCAAAGACGAAGATGATGAGGCCGAGATCGCCGAGGTGGATCATGTTCGTGTTGATGCCCTCCATGCCCTTGAGATGTTCCTTCAGTAGAGTCTCCCTGTGTAATCTGAAAACTTCATTATTGAGCTTGTACTCTAGAGTCGATGGCTGTGCATCGGCTTTTCGTTTCTTAGTTCTAAAGTCGATGTCTGTGCATCGGCCGTACTATATGTATTTTTTTTACTGGCCGATTTCGTGCATCGGCCCCCATATTTTATTGTCCATTATTCCATATTAGGTGCCCCCGAGCCGAATCTTTCAAGTGATTGAAGATATCGGCTCTTGCTGATAAATGTTAGTCGTAGCTTATCCCAGGACCAATGTCCATCTCTTCTAGCTCATCAGCTGACGTAAACCCATACCCTAGCTTTCCGTCGCCTGCTAGATCGACGTTGAACACAGGCAGATCGTATGGCGAGGATAATTTTGGCCGATTGCTGGAATCGGCCTCCATGTTGATTGAATTGCTCAATGAAGGTTTACAACTTGTATGTGCTCCCTTAAAGGAGGGAGTCTTCCTACCACGACTACGTGACATGTTTGAAGTGAGATCCTTGCTTTCTATTTTTTGGGGCCGATCGCAGGGATCGGCCTTGCCACGTATGTCGATGAATGTTGCTCTTGCTACTCTATCAGGACGGTGGATAAGACCAGCCTCACCCCGTTTTTTTTCACCTCGATGCGATCACAGCCGTCCAAACTAATTCCAGAGAGCGGCTCTTGGTCTTCCGAGTCCCAAATGTTCATGCCGGCTGTTGAGACTTCGATCGAGTCATCTGCATGTACGACTTCCACGTCGTCTCCATCCCACTGTATCAGGCATTGGTGCATTGTAGATGGAATGCAGCAGTTGGCGTGAATCCAATCCCTTCCCAACAGGACATCGTATGTGCTCTTGCTGTCGATGATGAAGAACGTTGTTGGGATGGTCTTTCGGCCTATGGTTAGATCCACATTCAAAACGCCTTGCGTCCCTGATGCTTGGCCGTTGAAGTCGTTTAGTGTGACGTTGGTCTTGACCAGATCGGCACTGGAGCGTCCCAAATGTCGTAGCATGGAATATGGCATTATATTGACCGCCCCTCCCGTGTCAACCAACATCCTGCCGACGGGCTGCCCATTGATATAACCTTTTAAGTACAGGGCCTTCATGTGTTTGTAGCCCTTCTCGCGTGGCTTTTCAAAGATGACTGGCTGTGGACCGCAGTCAAACTGTGCTATCGGCACTTCTTCAGTTCCTGGGGCACGAAAGTCTGATGGAAGGATGAACACCATGTTTGTGCCAGCCGATGTACTCACATCGGCTTTTTCTTGCTTGGGACGCCAAACTTTCTTTGGTGGACGACTCTCTTCGTCCAAAGTCTGCTGAATTTTCACGGCCAGATCGGGCCGCGTTTTCCTCAACGTGTGCAAGTATCGCGCTTCGGCTTGCTCCAAGCTACGTAGCCGCTGAACCCTACGCTTTTGGGAGTGGCTGAGTCCATCAGGGCACCACCTTGGCCGGTGGTACCTATCTTCTTCTTCATCTTCTGACTCTTCAAAGTCTTCATCTTGAGATGAATCAGCTCGTTTGTTCTGTGGCGGGAGAGGCCCTAGACGCTTGAAAACTGAAACTTCCCCTGCACCCTTCTTCCGGCGTCTACACTCCGGGCAGTTGTCGATTGTAGGCAATCGGCTCATCCCTAAATCCCAGCAGTGTTTAAAGAAGGGACAGTCCCAGTGTCTATCCATGTCTTCCTGCTCCCTTGACCTCTCCTTAGCGCGGTGCTCATGTCCTTCGTCGTCTCTGTCATGCCGACGGTACCTTCTATTGTCTACATCAGACCGATGATCTCTTTCATCATCTCTGTCGTACTGCCGACGTCGGTCATACTGATACTCATATTTGTTAAGGAGATGCGTGGAGAGTGGTCGTTGATATCGCACGCTTCTCACTTGTTCCTTGGTGAGGTACCGTCTGTCATCATATCGGGGCCGGTCGCGTGGATCGGCCTCCTCCTTTTCCTTTCCGCGGGAGTGACTGCTTTCTTCTTTATCCTTGCCACGGTGGCGTACAGGCCCTGCCATGTTAACATCGAACGAGAAATCTAGTCGACGCCTCGCGGAGTGATCGGGTTCCACCATGTTGACGCCAGGAAACGGATGTGTGTCCACTTTCATGGCAAACTGGCTAAAGATCAGTCGGCCTTGTTCTATCGCCGTTTGGATCTGCTGACGAAACCCTTTGCAGTCATTGGTGGTATGGGTGAATGAGTGATGTCATTTGCAGTACGGCCTCCCGTTCATTTCTTGTGCTGTAGGGATTTTATGGCCTTCGGGTAACTTCAGCTGTTTTTCCTTAAGCAATAGATCGAAAATCTGCTCAGCTTTGCTCAAATCGAAGTCAAACCCTCTTGCAGGCCCTTGTGGTTTTACCCATTTGCAGGACACGGGATTTGCCCCCGAGCCCATTCAGCTACAGCCACCTCCAGGTCTGGTGCAGGATCTTCAGCTTCTTCCGTCTCGACCAGGCCTACCGGACACTTGAACTTGTCTTGGTACAATTCAGGGTGCCGCTGCTCATACGATGTGAGTTTCTGCACCATGTGCGACAATGAACTGTACTCTGCTTGGGAAGCCAGATCCTTGTTCGGCGTTGCGAGGCCCAATGCTGCCAGCTCGATTGCTTCTTTCTCAGATAAACGAACCGAATAACATCGGTTCTCGACGAGTCCTGAAACGTTGGATGTATTCGGACACTCGTTTCTCCCCGCTTCGTCGCACCTGTGTTAGATCGGCAATGCCGGCCTCGGTAGCTTCGAGTGATATTGCACGTGAAACTGCTCCTCCATTTGCTTCCACGTCCGGACTGAGTTTGGTGGCAACGACGTGTACCATCCAAAGGCTGATCCCGTAAGAGATTGTGCGAAAAACCTCACACGTAACGGGTCTGACGCTGAAATCATGCCCAGCTGTGCCAAATATCGGCTTACGTGCTCTATTGAGCTAGACCCTTCTGCTCCATTGAATTTTGAGAATTCAGGGAGCCGATATTTGGGTGGCAGCGGGATCAGATCGTACTCGTCGGGGTACGGCTTGGAATAGCCGATTGTTTTCCTCTTCGGCAAGATGCCGAACTGGTCTCTCAAGATGGTGTTGATCTGTTCCATGATATTAGCTGTAGGAACCGAGCCCTCATGACTCGTTCCAGTAGCATATTTAGCTAGCCATACTTGTTTGTCAGCGTCTGCTCCAGAAATCCCTGCTGGTGCAATCTGGTTCGTGCGTGCCAAGGCATTGCAGTCCGGCACGTATGTGCACACGTATCCATGTGGGATCTCCTTAGGCGGCTCATATAGGAATTGGCAATCGCTAGGATCGCCTCCAACCTTGTAGACAACGTACGTCGGTGAACCCGGCGGCTCTGGCGCTGCAAGCGCGAATGGCAGCGGCGGTCTAATCTAGAGCGGTATCTCTCCCTGGTGAGTCCCCAGGGTAGGTCCTGACGGAGAGTACTGATGCTTCATGATCTCTTGCACCACTCGGACCGCAACGCGCTCGAAAGCGTTCACCAAGCTCTCAGAATGGCGGTGTAGAGAATGAGCCACCATGTAATTAATCTCCTGGCGTAGAGCTCTGGTGCGTTCCTCTGAAGAGGTAGAGAGGTCTACTTCATCGAGAGCACCTTCAGGGGAGAACCCTTTCTATCTGATGCCATGTGAACGGGTCTTCATGAAAGAGCCGATGAGATCGGCTTCCAAGATGGCTTTCATCTCATCGTACTTCTTCTTGTGCTCCTCCGGCAGATCTGCGTACGTGACTGGTTCGCCCACCACCTCATCGGCGGCTTTTGACATGGTTGCTGCAGATGTCGACGTAGTGGTTGTTGTAGAGCGTCCCACCGGGCGTGCCAGAATGTGTTGCTGTCAAAAACCCACCGGCGAGTAGCGACGGGCAACACCGTAGAGCCGGGAGGCTCCCAGGACTGCGGTGGACCCTGGTCCCTCGGGCAACGGCCCGCAATGCCTTCTGGCACACGTCCTGGTGCTTACGAGGGCGTGCCACCTGACCTATACCTGGTCAGGAAGGTGATGGATTGCTTCGACTAGTTTCCTGCATGGCAAACACGTAAACATTAAATACGAGCCCCGATCGGCTCTTAGGTTGCCCTGTGGATCGGCTCAAAGAGCCGATTGCCCCATGGTTCGTGTTAGATTTATGATGACATGAGGATCATGCTATATCGATATCAAGCTAAACTAATCTACGATAGTTTGGGGTTTTCACCGTATAATCGGAACATCCTACGCGTAGTTGAGCCTAGCAAACACGTAAGATGATGGAAAATCAGCCCTAAAGAGGCCTAAAAACCAACATGAAGTTGATCCCCGGAACAATCCCTCTAGGGCTTAATAAACCACACCTTACGCACTACCGGATCGTTCAACCCGTTTATAAGGCCTAACCATACGGATATCAAACCAATCCTTGAAGAACAAGGAACAACTATAACGGATTAGACCTACTAAATAAAGAACAAGCAAGATGCTGCCCTTACACCTAAGATAGGTGTAAGGGCAGCTAGGTATCGAGGGGCAGCGTAGCTAAACAAGTACATCGTGACAGCATCGACGTCAGCCCCAAAACACCTAAGATAAGGGTGTTGCTCGCCATCAAAAAGGCTTCAGCACGAGCAACACCGATAAACGAATAAACTGCGATCTAGGCAGCATGTTGCTTACCCGGGAGAAACCCTCGAAACAAGGGGTGACGATGCGCCTAGATTGATTTGTTGTGAACGTGATCGTCCTCCTTTCTCAATAACCCTAGATACATATTTATAGTCCGTAGACTTTCTAACTTGGGAATAACCCAACCGTGTACGAGCTAAACTCTATCTCTTAATTCTAACCGACACGTAACCTACTATAATTTACAGATACACGGGCAGTCTAGCCCAAACTTCTTGTACAAGACCGATTCAGGAATATCTTCCGCGCATATCCTCTAAGCCCATTTAATCACGGCCCATCTCCAGACTTGGTTAAATTCTGGTGATAACACTTCGTCGGTGGCTTCGCTGCCTTCACCGGAGCCTTTCTCTTCGGTGGCATGGCGCGGCGGCGAGGGTTTTTGGGTTGGAGGCTGGATGGAAGATGCAGCGGCGGGCGGGAGAAATGAGCAGCGGAGGGGACGGAGTTTTGGGGGAGAAGATCTATATTTTGGGAATGTTTGTCTGACAGGCGGCTCCCACGCCCCAAAATTTCCAGCCTCGCGAGGCGTCAGCGCACCCGATTCGCGCCCTTGGCCAAGGACCAAGTGACCGACACGGGGTTGCCGGCGCTTCTATTGGGCTCGAAAAATCCACGGTGCCGTACGCGACGGTGCGAACCAATTTTCGCTCTCGCCCCCAAAACGCTATCGGGGCCGCTATCAAAGATGCCGGTGAAGATGCTCTGATAAGAACAGGCCCCACCCACCGCGGTGTAGGTGGCTTGGGTAAAAGGAGCTCCCAGAGGTGGCTGGCCCTGGCCTGGGTTGGTCCAGACTTGCAATCTTATTATCTCGGTTCCTTGTGGATCTCCAACCTCCTCCCCACGGACACCGCGAGATCGATCGACCGACCTTGAAGGCAGGCAGCTGGCAGGCAATCGATCGATTCTTGGATCGATGTACCTGCTGAGCCCTCCTGCTCATGGCCACCCCGACGACGGCGAGGAGCGGCCACCGTTCGTCCTCATCGAGCCATACGCCTACTTCGCCGACGACCGCGACAACGCCACCACGGCCTTTTGCCCGATGAACGGTTTCAAAGGGCAGTTCAAGGTCACCTTCTGCACCGCCCGCCCGCCGCTCGTCTCCTACATGTGCTTCCAAGCCACGGCGTACGACCACACCCCGTTCGCCGTCGAGCCCCAGATCCTCGCCACAGAGACCGACGGCAGCCGCGTCCTCCTCCGCGTCGTCTTCGGTGATCATCCATCCGCAATCACGTTTCCCCACAATCGACACTACCTCGTCTATGACGCCAGCGGCCCCTCGCTCCAGCACCTCCCGCAACCCGGTGATGGCGTCCGATTCAGTGGTGATTCGCTCGCCTTCGTGCGCAAGTGCACCCATGGAACCATCCACGACTACTGCACTGGGAACTGCGCCTACGTCCTTGCTGCACACTCTGGTGGCTTCGGGGATGCACGGCCTTATCAACTCTACCTCTATCACTCTGATACGAAAATCTGGCAACACAAGGAGATGGTACTGAAGCCATCCCCATACCCAGTTCTGTACCACTCCACGCGCAAGGCAATCACCGTAGTCGGAGGCACTGTGGCCTGGGTTGATCTGTGGCACAACATCATCCTCTGTGACGTGCTCGCCGACTGCCCCGAGCTTCGGTCCCTACAACTGCCGTCGCCCATCTTGTTGGCCAATGAATTACCTCGTGGCAATCCAAGGTCTGTTAGGGACATTGCCCTCCTTGATGGCTTATTCAAGTATGTCCAGATACAGCCGGGATCCTGTGCCTTGGGTCACTGGGAGTGGGAGGTCACGGTATGGAGCGCAAAGACTAGTAGCTCATCCGCCGAGGATTGGGTCGCCGAGTACAAGCTCAAGTCATGTGAAATACCCCAGCCATCGCCGTCCATGCTGCACGTCGGTCTGGGTGAAGCTCTGCCAACCCTGTCGACCCTCCAAATTGGCCTACCCAACCTGAGCTTACAAGATGCTGGCATTGTTTACTTCCTCTCCAAGGTTAACCACTGGGACAACGACCACACAGCATGGGTGATTGCTCTTGATATGAGAAGCAAGACTATACAGAAAGTGTGCGAGTTTAACCCCGCAAGAACCCTTGGCTTAGCCAAGGGCTACAATGCAAGTGTGTTATCCAAATTTCTCAAAGGTAACTGATTGTATTTTATGCATATTTACCGCTGCCTACCTGTCACATGATAAATTGCCAGATAAATGCATTTTTTGTCCTGTATATGTCATACCAATGCTCTAGGGTTTAGCGTCGATATTCTGATTCAACCGAAATAGCATAGGATATGTCATGATGCATTCGTTGCAAGGTAGGTTTGATATACACTTGGCTGTGCTGATTCAGTGAGGGGTTTAACATACTATATAGATATAGCATGGGATGCAGGCAGATATACACCTGATATTCGGTTAAAGTCCATCAATAATTTACACTGCCGCTGGATTAACAGTGATTCTTCTCACCAGAACAGTTCTTATTATAAGCCACACTCACTTGGGTGATGCTGCTTTTCGTCTCTATGAAGTTTGGTCTTTTTTTCTCTAGTCGTTCCACATGGAACTGCAAACTAACGGTTATATAAGGGATGGTTGTTTATGGATCATATTCTTTTATTCCAAACTATTACTTGACACATACTAAATTTGGTGCACCAGGTACAATGGAAAACCAGGAACGACCAGGCAGCGTGATGCTGCAATTCCACGGCAAGAAACCCTCTATCATGACTAATGCTGAAACCTCCATGGTTAATTAGTTTGGGTGGCGCTGAAGTGGAAAGAATTGACATGGGAGCTGAAGGGGATCAATATTACCAGAATAATTTTGGCTATCATGGCTGGTAGCAGACGATCATGTTATCATGTGGCTTCTGTCCGTCTTTTATTCATTTAGTATCATGGATCCCTCCAGACCTTGTTCAGGAGTTACTTTACGTCTCACCGCTTTACGAGTTTATCTTTTATGTATGCTGGATTACGCTTATTAACTATATAGCGTGAGCTCTGTCCAGACCCCTCCAGTTTCATTGTTCGCCGTTTTCCTCGTTAACATCCCAACTTGTGGTTATCTCTGTCCTGTTTTTAACATCTACTCATTGTAGCAAAACCTATTTCAAAATATATACTTCATTTATCGTCGTGGTGAAACAACAGATGTCATGGAATAGTTTAAGTTGGGGCTGAATGTACGCAAAGCGATCCGAAGGAGGGTTGGATTAAAAGAACGAACTCGAACACATACACGAACACGGGCGATATACCCAGGTTCAGGGCCCTCGTGAGGAGGTAAAACCCTACCCCTGCATGTCTCCACTATCAGATCTCAATAAAGAGCTACAAAGATGGTTTTTCCAGCACTTGGCTAGTGGTTGAAGATGAACTAGAGGTAAAAGAACCTATCAGAGGTGTTGCTCCGTACGGCTAAGGACTCCAGTTGTGCTCTTCTGTGCAAGGGAACTGTCCCTTTCCTTATATAGAGGAGAGATGCTTACAAAGGAACCCATAAGAAATCTATGCATACCTAAACTAACTTTATAAAGCTTCTTTGGCCTCAGAGCTTCGTATAACTGATCCCGCACACATCACCCTTGTCTTGTACCGGTAAACTGAATGAAGATATGGCAGGTGCATTTTTTATTTGTCGACTGTATCTATCCATTGTACTTTCTTTTCTTGTTCCTTTGATCTTTCCACCGTCTTTGACTTAACTTGTGATGTTGGTTTTGCTGTTGCATCAGCTACTTTCCCAGCTGAGAGACGCGCGGTGAAGGTTGTCAAACAAGCACGAAAAAATCTCGCTGAGCCGCTGGAGCCGTTCATGACCACCTTGGAAGATCTTATTGTTGACATGGCCGCTCGAGTCTCACATATGGAAGTCCTTGGTGTAGACCTCCTGGATGCTGCTGTCAAGACATTTTATGCGATGTACCCGTCAGAGCCGAAGTCGGCGGAACTTTCGGATCTCTGCGAATGGTTGAGCGCCTCTGACGTTCAGCTTGATGAATGGCGTTGCTCAGCCGGTCGTGCCGGGGGGGATCAGGCCCTACGGTTTATTCTGTCCTTGTATGAAGAGCTTGACCTCGACGCCTTGGAGACACTAAGGTCGGACTCAGCCGCTCTTTCTGATGAAGAGAAAATCAAAAAAAAATGCCAAGCCCGAGCTTACGAGATTGCTCAGTATGCCGACGTGCATCGGTTTATCCCGGATCCAGCTGACGCGGAGATTCCCGAGGAAGAAGCTCAAGACTAAGAAGCCACGGGTGACGGTGATGCCAAAAGCGGTGATGATAACGTCGATGAAGAACTAGAGGTTGATACTCCCCCTGCTGCAGCATCGATTCCGGTTGACTCCTCTTGCTCCACTTCCACTTCAACGCCGGGTGCTGGTGATGCATGAAACTTGCTGGTCTCAAAAAACTTTTAATTCGTTCAATCCCCGGAATGCCGGGTTGCGATGTAATATATACGCTTTAAGTCACTTTTGGCTCGTTGAAACTCTTAGGTTATGCTGCTTGAGAACTCATATATTAAGCACTCCGGGTTCAGTCCCCGAGTTCAATTTAGTGTTTGCTAAGTTTTTTGACTTTGGCTCTATCTACCTCTTTTGGGTGCTTTGACGCACGAGGTCCAAAACCATTTTTCTAAGCAAACAATTTCTTGAACTTAGAGAAAAAACTTCAAGTGACTCGAAAATTTTGCTAAAAAACCAGCATAATCGGGGTTAGTTAAATTTTATTTTGGACCGCTTATCTTCTTCCTCTTATTCGTTTTTCATGTGTTCAAACTCCTCCGGTTTTTCTTGCTTGCCATGAACCCGGGTTGCGGACAACAGCTAAGTTAAAGATTTTCCTTTGGGTTAAACACACAACTAAGCCTGAAAAGAAAATTTCAAATAAGCCAACCGGCATATACCGAAAAAATAAATAGATAAAATGCGAATTTGGTAAAGGCAGTCCCCGGGTTTCATTCGGGATGCCGGAATTTCATTGATAGCAACATCGAAAAGGTACAAGGACCTCTTACATTACATTCTTAGGAATAGAAAGGGCGAAGGAGATTTACATTCCATGGGCGCTTGGTTTCCTCACCCAACTTATCTGCTACACATTTCTTGGCTTCATGTGTGATACGTCTCCAACGTATCTATAATTTCTTATGTTCCATGCTAGTTTTATGACAATACCTACATGTTTTATTCACACTTTATAATGTTTTTATGCATTTTCTGGGACTAACCTATTAACAAGATGCCATAGTGTCGGTTCCTATTTTCTGCTGTTTTTGATTTCAGAAAAGCTAGTTTACAAATATTCTCGGAATTGGACGAAACAAAAGCCCACGGTCCTATTTTCCACGGAGTGTTCCAGAAGACCGAAGAAGAGTCGAGGAAGGCCAGCAGGGGGCCCACACCATATGGCGGCGCGGGGGGGCCCACTGTCGCGCCGACCTATGGGGAGGGAGCCCCTGGCTCCCCCGACGCTGCCCCTTCGCCTATTTATTCCTTCGTCCCCGAAAACCCTAACACCGAGAGCCAAAATACGAGAACAGTTCCAGAGATGCCGCCGTCGTCAACCCTATCTCGGGGGGTTCGGGAGATCTCCTCCGGCACCCTGCCGGAGAGGGGAATCATCACCGGAGGGCTCTACATCACCATGCCCGCCTCCGGACTGATGCGTGAGTAGTTCATCCTTGGACTATGGGTCTATAGCAGTAGCTAGATGGTTATCTTCTCCTATTATGCCATCATGTTTAGATCTTGTGAGCTGCCTATCATGATCAAGATCATCTATTTGTAATGCTACATGTTGTGTTTGTTGGGATCGGATGAATATGGAATACTATGTCAAGTTGATTATTGATCTATCATATATGTGTTGTTTATGATCTTGCATGCTCTCCGTTGCTAGTAGAGGCTCTGGCCAAGTTGATACTCGTACCTCCAAGAGGGGGTATTTATGCTAGATAGTGGGTTCATGTCTCCATTGAATGCTGGGAGTGACGACAACCCCTAAGGTTGTGGATGTGCTGTTGCCACTAGGGATAAAACATCAATGCTTTGTCTAAGGATATTTGTACTGTTTACATTACGCACAGTACTTGATGCAATTGTCTGTTGTTTGCAACTTAATACTGGAAGGGGTGCGGATGCTAACCCGAAGGTGGACTTTTTAGGTATAGATGCATGCTGGATGGCGGTCTATGTTCTTTGTCGTAATGCCCTAAGTAAATCTCATAGTAGTCATCATGATATGTATGTGCATTGTTATGCCCTCTCTATTTGTCAATTGCCCAACTGTAATTTGTTTACCCAACATGTTATTTATCTTATTGGAGAGACACCACTAGTTAACTGTGGACCCCGGTCCATTCTTTTACATCTGAAATACAACCTACTTCAATCATTGTTCTCTTTTGTTTTCTGCAAGCAAACATTATTTTCCACACCATACGTTTAATCCTTTGTTTTCAGCAAGTCGGTGAGATTGACAACCTCACTGTTAAGTTGGGGCAAAGTAGTTTGATTGTGTTGTGCGGGTTCCACGTTGGCACCGGAATCCCCGGTGTTGCGCCGCACTACACTCCTTCACCAACAACCTTCACGTGATCTTCATATCCTACTCGGTTCGATAACCTTGTTTTCTTGCGAGGAAAACTCGCTCGTTGTACTCATCATACCTTCCTCTTGGGGTTCCCAACGGACGTGTGCTTTACCGTCACAAGCAGCTACTTTTCTGGCGCCGTTGCCGGGGAGATCAAGACACGCTGCAAGGGGAGTCTCTCACACCCAATCTCTTTACTTTGTTTATTGTCTTGCTTTATTTTATTTACTGTCTTGTTTGCTTTCTTTATATCAAAAACACAAAAAAAATTAGTTACTTGTTTACTTTTGTTATTTCGGTTTTTTTACCTTGTTTATTTTTATTGCTAAAATAAGTAGTCCAGAAGTTGAAGTTCGTTCGTTTAAGCAACAAGGGGGAGAAAGTTTTAAAGATGCTTGGTATAGAATTAGTGATGCTCATCACAGGTGCACTAAGAAACACTCCACTATTATCCTCCTTAGGAACTTTTATGTTGGTATCTCCAGCTGCAATAGGTATGTTCTTGATACTCTTACTGGGGGTAATTTCCTAGGTACTCCTGCTTTAGAAGCTAGTTACATCATTGAGAGTCTAGTTGGAATACCACCTGTTAATGAAGCTAAAATTGAAATCTCTCTTGAGGATGTCATGAAAAAGTTGGAGGCCATAGAGAAAAATCTTCCAAGTGTTGAGACTAAATTGTGAATATTACTTGATAATACTGATAAACTTGATAAATCCCTAGGAGGAATTAATGAAAGAATTGTTGTCTTAGAAACTTGTGCTATCCATGATAATCAAACCCATAGGATTGGTGAACTTGAAAAAGCTATGGGAACCTTGGGTTCAACTTTTTCTTCTCTTAAGTTTAAGGAGAAAGCTTATGTGGGTAAGGAGCAAAAGTTCATGTATGTCCCGAAGATGCCAAAGCCAAAGAATCATTATGAGCTTAAAATTGATAAAACACTTAGTACCACTATGGGAAATCTAGATAATGGAACATCTAATATACCTTTTGCGACAAGTTGTGTTTTTAAGGAAAATTATGATGTTGATGTTTCTTCTCTTGATGTTACTTGATTTTCACTTTCTGCGCCTAGCTGAAAGGCGTTAAAGAAAAGCGCTTATGGGAGACAACCCATTATTTTATTTCTGCAATTTTTATTTTATATTTGAGTCAAGGTGCTTGTTACTACTGTAGCAATACATTTGTATCTTTACTTTATTGCATTGTTGTGCCAAGTAAAGTCTTTGATAGAAAGTTGATACTAGATTTGGATTTTTGCGCAGAAACAGATTTTTAGCTGTCACGAATTTGAGTTTTTCTCTATGTAGAAGAATTAAAATCCTGAAAAAATTCATGAGTAATCCTTGGATATGTACGCAACTTTCGTTCAACTAGAGATTTCCATCTGAGCATGTTATGTGCCTCGACAAAATTCGTCTTTACGGACTGTTCTGTTTTTGACAGATTCTGTCTTTTATTTCGCATTGCCTCTTTTACTGTGTTTGAGTGGATTTCTTTGCTCCATTAAATTTCAGTAGCCTTGAGTAATATCCAGAAGTGTTAGGAATGATTGTGTCCTTGCTGAACATGTGAATTTTTTTATTATGCACTAACCCTCTAATGAGATTGCTTTGAGTCTGGTGTGAAGGAAGTTTTCAAGGATTGATGGCGTGTATTTCACACGTTCGTTGGGCAACCCCAAGAGGAAGGTATGATGCGCACAGCAGCAAGTTTTCCCTCAGAAAGAAACCAAGGTTTATCGAACCAGGAGGAGCCAAGAAGCACGTTGAAGGTTGATGGCGGCGGGATGTAGTGCGGCGCAACACCGGAGATTCCGGCGCCAACGTGGAACCCGCACAACACAACCAAAGTACTTTGCCCCAACGAAACAGGTGAGGTTGTCAATCTCACCGGCTTGCTGTAACAAAGGATTAACCGTATTGTGTGGAAGATGATTGTTTGCAGAGAAAACAGTAAAAACAAGTATTGCGATAGATTGTATTTAAGTAAAGAGAATTGGACCGGGGTCCACAGTTCACTAGAGGTGTCTCTCCCATAAGACGAACAAGCATGTTGGGTGAACAAATTACAGTTGGGCAATTGACAAATAAAGAGAGCATGACAATGCACATACATATCATGATGAGTATAGTGAGATTTAATTGGGCATTACGACAAAGTACATAGACCGCCATCCAACCGCATCTATGCCTAAAAAGTCCACCTTCGGGTTATCATCCGAACCCCCTCCAGTATTAAGTTGCAAAGCAACAGACAATTGCATTAAGTATGGTGCGTAATGTAACTAGTGACTACATCCTTGAACATAGCACTAATGTTTTATCCCTAGTGGCAACAGCACAACACAACCTTAGGACTTTCTGTCACTGTCCCAGGTGTCAATGCAGGCATGAACCCACTATCGAGCATAAGTACTCCCTCTTGGAGTTACAAGCATCTACTTGGCGAGAGCATCTACTAGTAACGGAGAGCATGCAAGATCATAAATAACACATAAGCATAACTTTGATAATCAACATAACAAGTATTCTCTATTCATCGGATCCCAACAAACGCAACATATAGAATTACATATAGATGATCTTGATCATGATAGGCAGCTCACAAGATCCGACAATGATAGCACAATGGGGAGAAGACAACCATCTAGCTACTTGCTATGGACCCATAGTCCAGGGGTAGACTACTCACTCATCACTCCGGAGGCGACCATGGCGGTGTAGAGTCCTCCGGGAGATGATTCCCCTCTCCGGCGAGGTGCCGGAGGCGATCTCCTGGATCCCCCGAGATGGGATCGGCGGCGACGGCGTCTCGGCAAGGTTTTCCGTATCGTGGCTCTCGGTGCTGGGGGTTTCGTCACGGAGGCTTTAAGTAGGCGGAAGGGCAAGTCGAGAGGGGGCACGAGGGCCCCGGATGACGGGCGGCGCGGCCAAGGGGGGGGCCGCGCCGCCCTAGGGTTTGGTTCCCATGTGGCCCCACTTCGTTTCGTCTTCGGTCTTCTGGAAGCTTTGTGAGAAAATAGGCCTCTGGGCTTTTATTTCGTCCAATTCCGAGAATATTTCTTTACTAGGATTTCTGAAACCAAAAACAGCAGAAAATAGCAACTGGCACTTCGGCATCTTGTTAATAGGTTAGTTCCAGAAAATGCACGAATATGACATAAAGTGTGCATAAAACATGTAGATAACATCAATAATGTGGCATGGAACACAAGAAATTATCGATACGTCGGAGACGTATCAGCATCCCCAAGCTTAGTTCTGCTCGTCCCGAGCAAGTAAAACGATAACACAGATAATTTCTGGAGTGACATGCCATCATAATCTTGATCATACTATTTGTAAAGCATATGTAGTGAATGCAGCGATCAAAACAATGTGTATGACATGAGTAAACAAGTGAATCATAAAGCAAAGACTTTTCATGAATAGCACTTCAAGGCAAGCATCAATAAGTCTTGCATAAGAGTTAGCTCATAAAGCAATAATTCAAAGTAAAGGTATTGAAACAACACAAAAGAAGATTAAGTTTCAGCGGTTGCTTTCAACTCGTAACATGTATATCTCATGGATATTGTCAACATAGAGTAATATAATAAGTGCAATAAGCAAGTATGTAGGAATCAATGCACAGTTCACACAAGTGTTTGCTTCTTGAGGTGGAGAGAAATAGGTGAACCGACTCAACATTGAAAGTAAAAGAATGGTCCTCATAGAGGAAAAGCATTGATTGCTATATTTGTGCTAGAGCTTTGATTTTGAAAACATGAAACAATTTTGTCAACGGTAGTAATAAAGCATATGCATCATGTAAATTATATCTTATAAGTTGCAAGCCTCATGCATAGTGTACCAATAGTGCCCGCACCTTGTCCTAATTAGCTTGGACTACCCGGATTATCACCGCAATACATATGCTTTAACCAAGTTTCACAAAGGGGTACCTCTATGCCGCCTTGTACAAAGGTCTAAGGAGAAAGCTCGCATTTGGATTTCTCGCTTTTGATTATTCTCAACTTAGACATCCATACCGGGACAACATAGACAACAGATAATGGACTCCTCTTTTAATGCTTTAAGCATTTGACAACAATTAATTCTTTTCTCATTAGAGATTTGAGGATATTTGTCCAAAACTGAAACTTCCACCATGAATCATGGCTTTAGTTAGCGGCCCAATGTTCTTCTCTCACAATATGCATGCTCAAACCTTTCAACTCAGTGTAGATCGCCCTTACTTCAGACAAGACGAACATGCATAGCAACTCACATGAAATTCAACAATGAGTTGATGGCGTTCCCCAGTAAACATGGTTATCGCACAACAAGCAACTTAATAAGAGATAAAGTGCATAATTACATATTCAATACCACAATAGTTTTTAAGCTATTTGTCCCATGAGCTATATATTGCAAAGGTGAATGATGGAATTTTAAAGGTAGCACTCAAGCAATTTACTTTGGAATGGCGGGAAAATACCATGTAGTATAGGTAGGTATGGTGGACACAAATGGCATAGTGGATGGCTCAAGTATTTTGGATGCATGAGAAGTATTCCCTCTCGATACAAGGTTTAGGCTAGCAAGGTTATTTGAAACAAACACAAGGATGAACGGTACAGCAAAACTCACATAAAAGACATATTGTAAACATTATAAGACTCTACACCGTCTTCCTTGTTGTTCAAACTCAATACTAGAAATTATCTAGACCTTAGAGAAACCAAATATGCAAACCAAATTTTAGCATGCTCTATGTATTTCTTCATTAATAGGTGCAAAGCATATGATGCAAGAGCTTAAACATGAGCACAACAATTGCCAAGTATCACATTACCCAAGACATTTATAGCAATTACTACATGTATCATTTTCCAATTCCAACCATATAACAATTTAACGAAGGAGAAACTTCGCCATGAATACTATGAGTAGAAACCAAGGACATATTTGTCCATATGCTACAGCGGAGCGTGTATCTCTCCCATAAAGTGAATGCTAGGATCCATTTTATTCAAACAAAACAAAAACAAAAACAAACCGACGCTCCAAGAAAAAGCACATAAGATGTGGCCGAATAAAAATATAGTTTCGAGGGAGGAACCCGATAATTTGTTGATGAAGAAGGGGATGCCTTGGGCATCCCCAAGCTTAGACGCTTGAGTCTTCTTGATATATGCAGGGGTGAACCACCGGGTGCATCCCCAAGCTTAGAGCTTTCACTCTCCTTGATCATGTTGCATCATACTCCTCTCTTGATCCTTGAAAACTTCCTCCACACCAAACTCGAAACAACTCATTAGAGGGTTAGTGCACAATATAAATTGACATATTCAGAGGTGACACAATCATTCTTAACACTTCTGGACATTGCATAATGCTACTGGACATTAATGGATCAAATAAATTCATCCAACATAGCGAAAGAGGCAATGCGAAATAAAAGGCAGAATCTGTCAAAACAGAACAGTTCGTATTGACGAATTTTAAAATGGCACCAGACTTGCTCAAATGAAAATGCTCAAATTGAATGAAAGTTGCGTACATATCTGAGGATCACTCACGTAAATTGGCATAATTTTCTGAGTTACCTACAGAGAATTAGACCCAGATTCGTGACAGCAAAGAAATCTGTTTCTGCGCAGTAATCCAAATCTAGTACTTACTTTTCTATCAACGGCTTAACTTGGCACAACAAAACTCAAAACTAAGATAAGGAGAGGTTGCTACAGTAGTAAACAACTTCCAAGACACAAAATAAAAACAAAGTACTGTAGGTAAAAACATGGGTTGTCTCCCATAAGCGCTTTTCTTAACGCCTTTCAGCCTAGGCGCAGAAAGTGTATCTCAAGTATTATCGAAGGGTGGTGCGTCAACCTTATCATTCAAGGAGGAGGATTCTTCAATAGAATTTACCTTCTTACCTTGTGGAGCTCTTTCCGCGTGCCATTCAGAGTAATTAACCATCATATTATCAAGAAGCTTTGTTGCTTCACCAAGAGTGATGGACATAAAGGTACCTCCAAGCAACTGAATCCAATAAATTCCGCGAAGAAAAATTTAGTCCTGCATAGAAGGTTTGGATGATCATCCAAGTAGTCAGTCCATGGGTTGGGCAATTTTTAACCAGAGATTTCATTCTTTCCCAAGCTTGAGCAACATGTTCAGTATCTAATTGTTTGAAATTCATTATGCTACTCCTCAAAGATATAATTTTAGCAGGGGGATAATATCTACCAATAAAAGCATCCTTGCATTTAGTCCATGAATCAATACTATTCTTAGGCAGAGATAGCAGCCAATCTTTAGCTCTTCCTCTTAATGAGAAAGGGAACAATTTTAGTTTAATAATATCACCATCTACATCTTTATATTTTTGCATTTCGCATAGTTCAACAAAATTATTGAGATGGGCAGCAGCATCATCAGAACTAACACCAGAAAATTACTCTCGCATGATAAGATTAAGTAAAGCAGGTTTAATTTCGAAGAATTCTGCTGTAGTAGCAGGTGGAGCAATAGGTGTGCATAAGAAATCATTATTATTTGTGGTTGTGAAGTCACACAACTTAGTATTCTCAGCGTTGGCCATTTTAGCAATAGTAAATAAAGCAAACTAGATAAAGTAAATGCAAGTAAACTAATTTTTTTGTGTTTTCGATATAGCAAACAAGACAGTAAATAAAGTAAAGCTAGCAACTAATTTTTTTGTATTTTGCTATAAGTGCAGCAAA
>NC_061508.1:232008920-232028849 GCF_022539505.1 Lolium rigidum | reverse complement strand
ATTCTCCACCGCCACCGACACCACGCCGTCGTGCTGTCGGATTCAAGAGGAGCTACTACTTCCGCTGCCCGCTGGAACGGGGAGGTGGACGTCGTCTTCATCAACAACCGAACGTGTGACCGAGTACGGAGGTGCTGCCCGTTCGTGGCGCCGGAACCGATCGTGATCAAGATCTTCTACGCGCTTTTGCAAGCGGCAAGTGAACGTCTACCGCAGCAACAAGAGCCTCATCTTGTAGGCTTTGGAATCTCTTCAAGGGTGAGACTCGATACCCCCTCGTTGCTACCGTCTTCTAGATTGCATCTTGGCTTGGATTGCGTGTTCGCGGTAGGAAAATTTTTGTTTTCTATACAACGTTATCCTACAGTTAGACCATGTTTAAACACTTTATATAAAACTATTGATACTCGTGTATTAAACATAAGGTACCCATGATTAATACAACTACGTACAAAGATCAACTGGTTTGCTTGTAACTACTTTCGGTACCTTTCTCTATCTTGTACTTTGGAAACAAATGTTTCCCTTTCTGGGTATATAATATGTGCTTCTAAATTGTAATAAATACGAAATATTTGATTAGGTGCTGAATAAAATTATTATACAAACTGATAGATAGGTCAGCTGAACATAAATAACTTTCACTAACATTCCTCTCATTTCTATCCTATTTGGTAAAATAAGGCAATATTTCAGACATGGACATGCATGGGCTCTAAATATGCAACTTTAATTAACTATTACGTTTTATATGGATATGTTGCTGATGCGTGCAGTTGACACACGTCCGTTGGGAACCCCAAGAGGAAGGTGTGATGCAGACAGTAGCAAGTTTTCCCTCAGAAAGAAACCAAGGTTTATCGAACCAGGAGGAGCCAAGAAGCACGTTGAAGGTTGATGGTGGCGGAATGTAATGCGGCGCAACACCAGGGATTCCGGCGCCAACGTGGAACCTGCACAAGCACAACCAAAGTACTTTGCCCCAACGAAACGGTGAGGTTGTCAATCTCACCGGCTTGCTGTAACAAAGGATTAACCGTATTGTGTGGAAGATGATTGTTTGCAGAAAACAGTAAAGAACAATTGCAGTAGATTGTATGCGATGTAAAGAATACGACCGGGGTCCACAGTTCACTAGAGGTGTCTCTCCCATAAGATAAAAGCATGTTGGGTGAACAAATTACAGTCGGGCAATTGACAAATAGAGAGGGCATAATAATGCACATACATGACATGATAAATATAGTGAGATTTAATTGGGCATTACGACAAAGTACATAGACCGCTATCCAGACATGCATCTATGCCTAAAAAGTCCACCTTCAGGTTATCATCCGAACCCCTTCCAGGTATTAAGTTGCAAAACAACGGACAATTGCATTAAGTATGGTGCGTAATGTAATCAATAACTACATCCTTAGACATAGCATCAATGTTTTATCCCTAGTGGCAACAGACACATCCACAACCTTAGAACTTTCTGTCATCGTCCCAGATTTAATGGAGGCATGAACCCACTATCGAGCATAAATACTCCCTCTTGGAGTTAAGAGCAAAAACTTGGCCGGAGCCTCTACTAATAACGGAGAGCATGCAAGATCATAAACAACACATAGGTAATAGATTGATAATTAACATAACATAGTATTCTCTATCCATCGGATCCCGACAAACACAACATATAGTATTATAGATAGATGATCTTGATCATGTTAGGCAGCTCACAAGATCCAACAATGAAGCACAATGAGGAGAAGACAACCATCTAGCTACTGCTATGGACCCATAGTCCAGGGGTGAACTACTCACTCATCACTCCGGAGGCGACCATGGCGGTGAAGAGTCCTCCGGGAGATGATTCCCCTCTCCGGCAGGGTGCCGGAGGTGATCTCCGAATCCCCGAGATGGGATTGGCGGCGGCGGCGTCTCAGTAAGGTTTTCCGTATCGTGGCTCTCGGTACTGGGGGTTTCGCGACGGAGGCTTTAAGTAGGTGGAAGGGCATCGCGGGGGGCCACACGAGGGCCCCACACGCCAGGGCCGCGCGGCCAAGACCTAGGCCGCGCCGCCCTGTTGTGGCGGCGCCTCGTGGCCCCACTTCCTTTCCCCCTCGGTCTTCTGGAAGCTTCGTGGCAAAATAGGACCGTGGGCGTTGATTTCGTCCAATTCCGAGAATATTTCTTTACTAGGATTTCTGAAACCAAAAACAGCAGAAAGCGACAAGCGGCTCTTCGGCATCTTGTTAATAGGTTAGTGCCGGAAAATGCATAAATACGACATATAATGTGTATAAAACATGTAGATATCATCAATAATGTAGCATGGAACATAAGAAATTATCGATACGTCGGAGATGTATCGGCATCCCCAAGCTTAGTTCTGCTCGTCCCGAGCAGGTAAACGATAACAAAGATAATTTCTGGAGTGACATGCCATCATAACCTTGATCATACTATTGTAAGCATATGTAATGAATGCAGCGATCAAAACAATGGTAATGACATGAGTAAACAAATGAATCATAAAGCAAAGACTTTTCATGAATAGTACTTCAAGACAAGCATCAATAAGTCTTGCATAAGAGTTAACTCATAAAGCAATAAATCAAAGTAAAGGTATTGAAGCAACACAAAGGAAGATGAAGTTTCAGCGGTTGCTTTCAACTTATAACATGTATATCTCATGGATAATTGTCAACATAGAGTAATATAACAAGTGCAATATGCAAGTATGTAGGAATCAATGCACAGTTCACACAAGTGTTTGCTTCTTGAGGTGGAGAGAGATAGGTGAACTGACTCAACATAAAAAGTAAAAGAAAGGTCCTTCAAAGAGGAAAGCATCGATTGCTATATTTGTGCTAGAGGTTTTATTTTGAAAACATGAAACAATTTTGTCAACGGTAGTAATAAAGCATATGAGTTATGTAAATTATATCTTACAAGTTGCAAGCCTCATGCATAGTATACTAATAGTGCCCGCACCTTGTCCTAATTAGCTTGGACTACCGGATCATCGCAATACACATGTTTTAACCAAGTGTCACAAAGGGGTACCTCCATGCCGCCTGTACAAAGGTCTAAGGAGAAAGCTCGCATTTTGGATTTCTCGCTTTTGATTATTCTCAACTTAGACATCCATACCGGGACAACATGGACAACAGATAATGGACTCCTCTTTAATGCATAAGCATGTGGCAACAATTAGTGTTCTCATATGAGATTGAGGATATATGTCCAAAACTGACACTTCCACCATGATTCATGGCTTTAGTTAGCGGCCCAATGTTCTTCTCTAACAATATGCATGCTCCAACCATTAAGGTGGTAGATCTCTCTTACTTCAGACAAGACGGACATGCATAGCAACTCACATGATATTCAACAAAGAGTAGTTGATGGCGTCCCCAGGAACATGGTTATCGCACAACAAGCAACTTAATAAGAGATAAAGTGCATAAGTACATATTCAATACCACAATAGTTTTTAGGCTATTTTGTCCCATGAGCTATATATTGTAAAGGCGAATGATGGAATTTTAAAGGTAGCACTCAAGCAATTTACTTTGGAATGGCGGAGAAATACCATGTAGTAGGTAGGTATGGTGGACACAAATGGCATAGTGGTTGGCTCAAGGATTTTGGATGCATGAGAAGTATTCCCTCTCGACACAAGGTTTAGGCTAGCAAGGTTTATTTGAAACAAACACAAGGATGAACGGTGCAGCAAAACTCACATAAAATACATATTGTAAACATTATAAGACTCTACACCGTCTTCCTTGTTGTTCAAAACTCAATATTAGATATTATCTAGACTTTAGAGAGACCAAATATGCAAACCAAATTAGCAAGCTCTAAGTGTTTCTTCATTAATGGGTGCAAAGTATATGATGCAAGAGCTTAAACATGAGCACAACAATTGCCAAGTATCAAATTATTCAAGACATTTTAGAATTACTACATGTAGCATTTCTCGATTCCAACCATATAACAATTTAACGAAGAAGATTCAACCTTCGCCATGAATACTATGAGTAAAGCCTAAGGACATATTTGTCCATATGCAACAGCGGAGCGTGTCTCTCTCCCACACAATGAATGCTAGGATCCATTTTATTCAAACAAAAACAAAAACAAAAACAAACCGACGCTCCAAGCAAAGTACATAAGATGTGACGGAATAAAAATATAGTTTCGGGGGAGGAACCCGATAATGTTGTCGATGAAGAAGGGGATGCCTTGGGCATCCCCAAGCTTAGACGCTTGAGTCTTCTTAAAATATGCAGGGGTGAACCACCGGGGCATCCCCAAGCTTAGAGCTTTCACTCTCCTTGATCATATTGCATCATTCTCCTCTCTTGATCCTTGAAAACTTCCTCCACACCAAACTCGAAACAACTCATTAGAGGGTTAGTGTACAATAAAAATTAACATGTTCAGAGGTGACACAATCATTCTTAACACTTCTGGTCATTGCATAAAGCTACTGGACATTAATGGATCAAAGAAATTCATCCAACATAGCAAAAGAGGCAATGCGAAATAAAAAGCAGAATCTGTCAAAACAGAACAGTCCGTAGAGATGGATTTTATTGAGGCACCAGACTTGCTCAAATGAAAATGCTCAAATTGAATGAAAGTTGCGTACGTATCTGAGGATCACGCACGTAAATTGGCTTAATTTTCTGAGCTACCTACAGGGAGGCAGGTCTCAGCAAAGAAATCTGAAACTGCGCAGTAATCCAAATCTAGTATTCACTTTACTATCAAAGACTTTACTTGGCACAACAAAACACAAAACTAAGATAAGGAGAGGTTACTACAGTAGTAAACAACTTCCAAGACTCAAATATAAAACAAAAATACTGTAGTAAAAACATGGGTTGTCTCCCATAAGCGCTTTTCTTTAACGCCTTTCAGCTAGGCGCAGAAAGTGTAAATCAAGTATTATCAAGAGATGAAGCATCAACATTATTTTCACAATTTATCCCATTGGGTATCTTAGATGCTCCCTTATCTATAGTGGTTTTAAGAGCTTTATCGATTTTGGGCCTATAATAGCTTTTTGGTTTAGCCCCTTTAGAGATATACATGAACCTTTGCTCCTTTCCCACATAAGCTTTCTCTCTAAACTTTATAGATGAAAAGGTTGAACCCAATGTTCCCATAGCCTCTTCTAGTTCACTAATCCTTTGGGTTTGATTATCATGAATAGCACAAGATTCTAAGATGGCGATTCTCTCGTTAATTCCACCTAGAGATTTATCAAGTTTATCAGTGCTATCAAGTAATGCTTTCAAAGTAGTATCAATAATTGGAAGGTTTTGCTCTATGGTTTCCAACTTTTCCATGACATTTTCAAGAGAGGCTTCAATTTTAACTTCATTAACAGGTGGTATTCCAAATAAACTCTCAATAATGTAACTAGCTTCTAAAACAGGGGCGCCTAGGAAGTTACCTCCCGCGAGACAATCAAGAACATACCTATTCCAGCTAGAGATACCAACATAAAAATTCCTGAGTAGGATAGTGGTGGAGTGTTTCTTAGTGCACCTATTATGGGCATCACTAATTCTATACCAAGCATCTTTTAAACATTCTCCCCCTTGTTTCTTAAACGAACGAACTTCAACTTCAGGATTACTCATTTTAGCAGTAGTAAATAAAGCAAACTAGATAAAGTAAATGCAAGTAACTAATTTTTTTGTGTTTTTGATATAGAGTGCAAGATAGTAAATAAAGTAAAGCTAGCAACTAATTTTTTTGTGTTTTGATATAACGCAGCAAACAAAGTAGTAAGTAAAATAAAGCAAGACAAAAACAAAGTAAAGAGATTGGATTGTGGAAACTCCCCTTGCAGCGTGTCTTGATCTCCCCGGCAACGGCGCCAGAAAACAGTCTTGATGCGTGCAGTTGACACACGTCCGTTGGGAACCCCAAGAGGAAGGTGTGATGCGGACGAGTAGCAAGTTTTCCCTCGGAAAGAAACCAAGGTTTATCGAACCAGGAGGAGCCAAGAAGCACGTTGAAGGTTGATGGTGGCGGAATGTAATGCGGCGCAACACCAGGGATTCCGGCGCCAACGTGGAACCTGCACAGCACAACCAAAGTACTTTGCCCCAACGAAACAGTGAGGTTGTCAATCTCACCGGCTTGCTGTAACAAAGGATTAACCGTATTGTGTGGAAGATGATTGTTTGCAGAAAACAGTAAAGAACAATTGCAGTAGATTGTATGCGATGTAAAGAATAGGACCGGGATCCACAGTTCACTAGAGGTGTCTCTCCCATAAGATAAAAGCATGTTGGGTGAACAAATTACAGTCGGGCAATTGACAAATAGAGAGGGCATAACAATGCACATACATGACATGATAAATATAGTGAGATTTAATTGGGCATTACGACAAAGTACATAGACCGCTATCCAGCATGCATCTATGCCTAAAAAGTCACCTTCAGGTTATCATCCGAACCCCTTCCAGTATTAAGTTGCAAACAACAGACAATTGCATTAAGTATGGTGCGTAATGTAATTAATAACTACATCCTTAGACATAGCATCAATGTTTTATCCCTAGTGGCAACAGCACATCCACAACCTTAGAACTTTCTCGTCACTTGTCCCAGATTTAATGGAGGCATGAACCCACTATCGAGCATAAATACTCCCTCTTGGAGTTAAGAGCAAAAACTTGGCCAGAGCCTCTACTAATAACGGAGAGCATACAAGATCATAAACAACACATAGGTAATAGATTGATAATTAACATAACATAGTATTCTCTATCCATCGGATCCCGACAAACACAATATATAGTATTACAGATAGATGATCTTGATCATGTTAGGCAGCTCACAAGATCAAACAATGAAGCACAATGAGGAGAAGACAACCATCTAGCTACTGCTATGGACCCATAGTCCAGGGGTGAACTACTCACTCATCACTCCGGAGGCGACCATGGCGGTGAAGAGTCCTCCGGGAGATGATTCCCCTCTCCGGCAGGGTGCAGGAGGTGATCTCCAGAATCCCCCGAGATGGGATTGGCGGCGGCGGCGTCTCAGTAAGGTTTTCCGTATCGTGACTCTAGGTACTGGGGGTTTAGCGACGGAGGCTTTAAGTAGGCGGAAGGGCAACGCGGGGGGCCACACGAGGGCCCCACACGCCAGGGCCGCGCGGCCAAGACCTAGGCCGCGCCGCCCTGTTGTGGCGGCGCCTCGTGGCCCCACTTCCTTTCCCCCTCGGTCTTCTGGAAGCTTCGTGGCAAAATAGGACCCTGGGCGTTGATTTCGTCCAATTCCGAGAATATTTCTTTACTAGGATTTCTGAAACCAAAAACAGCGAGAAAACGAGCAATCGGCTCTTCGGCATCTTGTTAATAGGTTAGTGCCGGAAAATGCATAAATACGACATATAATGTGTATAAAATATGTAGATATCATCAATAATGTAGCATGGAAAATAAGAAATTATCGATACGTCGGAGACGTATGAGTTGCTCAAAATTTTAGAAAATAATTATCAACAAAATTGTGAGCCATCGGACCGATCGGTTTGTGGTATTATAATAGTTGAGCAAACTTACGAGTAAAAAAAAACTTAGCGGAACCTGTAGTTGCAATGTACGTAAAAACCATCGATTGATCCAACCAATTTCAACTGCATCATCAGCGCCGCCTGCTCGGAGTCTCGGTCTCTCAGCGGCGTCTATAGAGGTGTCAAGCCAGTCTGGTGGCCCCTGCTATGAGTTATCTAGCTTGTAGACCAGCAGGAGTCTCGGGCTCTCGGCGAGGTAAACAACAACGACCATTCAGCCTTCCAAATCTTAGTTGGCCTGGCTTACCCAGCCGGTTGCTGCAACGATGTATTTTTCTTACACATGTGATCCATCAACGCACGAAAAATGAATGGATTGATCGAACCACTTTCATCTGCATTGTCGCATCATCCCACCGAGTCTTGGGCACACGGCAGCTAGATTACAACATGAAACCTAAAGTGACGGGAGTCTAAGTCTATCAATTGTGCGGTGAGAAATCTATTCGATTAAAGCTACCCTCTATATGTAGCACGCAGTCTTGTTAGGATAAAATTTCAATTAAATTTGGCAAAAAAAGATGCTTAGCACGTTTAAATGATTTGGAGAGTCCACATGGTTTAAAACAAAACTATGGGCACGATCTCTTCTACGTATAAACTGTGTCAAACAGACCTATAAAGTTATGTAATTAATAATATTTTATTAAATTATATCTAACTGCTAAAATAATTTAGATGACGTGGTTTAATCATGATGGTTCTATTAAATATCTGTATATTTCTTTTAGTATATACTAGGAAAATTGCCCGTGCGGTGCAACGGGTGAAAAAAATGAACATTTCAACCTGACATAAAATTTTGCTCCAAAGTCGATCGAGACGCCTTGCTCACCTTATTTCACTTTTTCGTTGTAATATTTAGCTTTTATTACTTCCTCCGTCCCTAAAAAAGGCTTCTCGACTTTATCCAAATACGGAGGTGTATAAACATATTTTAGTTATAAATACACATGTATCTAGAAAAAGTTGAGCAGTATTTTTAACGACGGAGGGAGTATGCTTTTGCTGGTAGTTTATCTTTTTCTTTTTTGTATTTTTCAGTGTCACACTATGCATTTAATTTAGCTTACGCATATAGATATTGCTCGGCCTAGAAGGTGTTGTTGCTAATGCTAACCTGAAATCGTCGTCGACACGCACTGGGCTCCTCCAGAAGAGCTTCTTGCTGCAGGCGACGGTCCGTGATGCGAACCACCTGCCGAGATGCGCGTGTTGCAGCCCCTAATCTGAGAGCACATCAGGCCAGCTGACCAGCCGCAGGAAGTCTAGCAGGTGAGCAAGCAACTCTTTCAAACACTGCGATGTATATGCAAGATAGTGTAAGCATGTGTTGCTAGGGAAGAGGCTTACATATGGTCCACAATAAAGCTCTGGTGCTCTTTGGAGCTCACGCAAGGCTGCCGATGACTACAGGTTTGATATGATGACGCAGAAGCTTTGCAATAAAAGAAATAGCTTTGAACCAAAACATGATTCTCATCTTCAGTCAATTATAATGGTATTTTAGTTCAGACCAATAGGGAGTTCAAGATTACCTATAAGACCAGAGTTATGCTTCGTTACACATGGTGCAAGGATCGGGATCAAGAAACCAAAAGGTATATTTTCTAGTCACGCTGGAGCTTGCACTAAACTGAATTTGCATCGGTAAATCCCAATCGTTCTGTTAGACGTGCTCCCTGTCCGGAAGTCTGCATCTATGAGCACAGATTGGAGAACAGGATGCACGCTTCGTGGCCAACCTGCACATGAGATCAACTCCACCCGCAGATCGAGGTCATTTGCGTGTTTCTGCGCGCGTTGGCTCTCCCCCAAGCTGACGGAGGACCGAGGAACATGGAGGCGGTGACCTACAGACTTGAGCGGGCGTCACCCACGGAGGCACGCCGATAGAGGTGCTTCCGTCGCATTAAGAGAGTGTTTTTCTTTTGCGCGTCTATCGCTGGCCCCGCCAGGGACGAGGCCGAGCCCCCACGAGGTGGCGAGATCGGCCGCTGCGGGTCAGCTCGAGAACCGTCCACGGGAATCCTCTCCCGGATTCTTGTTCCAAACCGCATGTTCACCAAGTCCTGTCTCAGATCCACAATGTCGACCGAATCCCAACCACGACGGCGGCGACTCGTGGCCCTGCCTCAACACGGAAGAGGATTGCGGCTTGTTAAAGGTCACCACACCAGAGATTTTCGGGCCGGAGTTATCGAGGAGATCAGCCCATGTGGATTAGAGTTGTTGGGAGGAGTTGGGGATTTTATTGAACAACAGGGTAGCTCGCGTTGGGGAGATTGAATCGGACCTGGACTCAAACTTGCATCGATGGAGTCGGCCAAGGCGTACCAACGCGGAAACAAAACGAACCGTTTTTCTTTGACTAAGCGGTGGCAGGACATGTAATTCTGACAAAAATCAGGGGTAATAAAAAAACGGACCGACAAGAAGCCTTATTTTCTTTATTATTAGGTATAGAAAGATCAATAATTAATATTTGAAATCGCAAGGTTTTCTGTTGCATATGAACTCACATACATTAACGGTTGGAGCTACCAAATGCAAAAGAATTAAATAAATAAGGCAAATCTAGAGTCTAGAGATGCACGTCTAGATCAACTTGTCGTTTTAATGTAGGACTTCTTTTTTCTTCCGCGTTTGACATGATTTGCCTTCCATATTTGGTACAAATGCTTTTTATTGACCGTGTCAAACGTACTTAAGTTAGTTACGTAAATATTAGTCTTTTATTAAATCATAGCCGTAAATTACAGATCTAACAGTTAAAATAATTCTGATGATGTGGATTAACGTGGTGTCTCTATTTTAAACTCCCGTATTGTGCTTTTAGTATATAATAGATTATAATGGTATTTTAGTTCAGACCAATAGGGAGTTCAAGATTACCTATAAGACCAGAGTTATGCTTCGTTACACATGGTGCAAGGATCGGGATCAAGAAACCAAAAGGTATATTTTCTAGTCACGCTGGAGCTTGCACTAAACTGAATTTGCATCGGTAAATCCCAATCGTTCTGTTAGACGTGCTCCCTGTCCGGAAGTCTGCATCTATGAGCACAGATTGGAGAACAGGATGCACGCTTCGTGGCCAACCTGCACATGAGATCAACTCCACCCGCAGATCGAGGTCATTTGCGTGTTTCTGCGCGCGTTGGCTCTCCCCCAAGCTGACGGAGGACCGAGGAACATGGAGGCGGTGACCTACAGACTTGAGCGGGCGTCACCCACGGAGGCACGCCGATAGAGGTGCTTCCGTCGCATTAAGAGAGTGTTTTTCTTTTGCGCGTCTATCGCTGGCCCCGCCAGGGACGAGGCCGAGCCCCCACGAGGTGGCGAGATCGGCCGCTGCGGGTCAGCTCGAGAACCGTCCACGGGAATCCTCTCCCGGATTCTTGTTCCAAACCGCATGTTCACCAAGTCCTGTCTCAGATCCACAATGTCGACCGAATCCCAACCACGACGGCGGCGACTCGTGGCCCTGCCTCAACGCGGAAGAGGATTGCGGCTTGTTAAAGGTCACCACACCAGAGATTTTCGGGCCGGAGTTATCGAGGAGATCAGCCCATGTGGATTAGAGTTGTTGGGAGGAGTTGGGGATTTTATTGAACAACAGGGTAGCTCGCGTTGGGGAGATTGAATCGGACCTGGACTCAAACTTGCATCGATGGAGTCGGCCAAGGCGTACCAACGCGGAAACAAAACGAACCGTTTTTCTTTGACTAAGCGGTGGCAGGACATGTAATTCTGACAAAAATCAGGGGTAATAAAAAAACGGACCGACAAGAAGCCTTATTTTCTTTATTATTATTAGGTATAGAAAGATCAATAATTAATATTTGAAATCGCAAGGTTTTCTGTTGCATATGAACTCACATACATTAACGGTTGGAGCTACCAAATGCAAAAGAATTAAATAAATAAGGCAAATCTAGAGCCTAGAGATGCACGTCTAGATCAACTTGTCGTTTTAATGTAGGACTTCTTTTTTCTCTTCCGCGTTTGACATGATTTGCCTTCCATATTTGGTACAAATGCTTTTTATTGACCGTGTCAAACGTACTTAAGTTAGTTACGTAAATATTAGTCTTTTATTAAATCATAGCCGTAAATTACAGATCTAACAGTTAAAATAATTCTGATGATGTGGATTAACGTGGTGTCTCTATTTTAAACTCCCGTATTGTGCTTTTAGTATATAATAGATAGATTTGCATAAATTTATGACATTGTGACATATCGCGTTTTACTCTGCTGTTTATCCAAACTGAAAAGCTAGATGCACCTTTTATCATCGGCGGATCCACCATCCTTCCAGTTTGCATGGTCCCGAGCTTGCTAGCATCGCGTCGTCTTGTACCTCATGATTTTCTATACAGTTTATTCAAATAAAATAGCATTACTCATGTTAGCCCATGCTTCTCGAAGTTTCTAGGTCCACCACTACTTGTTATGACAACATGATGGCTGATTAGGCAGACAACTCATATGTATACTTGCAAAAGAAATACCATTTTGTTCCAATCTTAGATTTATTTAAAATTTATGAATTTCTACTAAATCGTGTCTTTTGCGTTGCACATAATTTACCAGCCACCTGCCTTACAACCCTAACAAACAATAAGTTACCATCCCGGTCAACTACAACTTCCTCTCAGCACATGGATCCTTTTCTAGTATGTGAAGCTGATAAAATTGAAGAAGTGAGCCTACCTTATTTGGTTAGGGATGATACAACCCCGCCATCCAGGTTTAAACTCTTTATAGACGCATATTCGGGTTCTTATTGTTTCAAAATAAATATCTACAGGGACTTCCCTTAGCGCAATCACTTAAAAAAACTAATAAAATGGGTTAAAAACTCATCACGGGGTCACAAGTAAGGGAAACAATGACAAGGCTTTCAAAATGATGTAAACGTTGTGATACGACCCCAACTAGAGAATAAAATTTGAATTGTCGTTGCCTATTCGACGGTACCTCGGAGGAGGGATCCTCACGAAGGGAAGAAGAAGTAGGGGCCATAGAGCGGAGAGTCCTCGGGACGGTGGTACGCGATTTACCCAGCTTCGAAACACCTGCTCGATGATAGGGCCTACTTCTGCTTGTCTAAAATTATCTGGGGGCTTTCGTGTTGTTACAATGAGTTGTGGTTGTGCCTCTAGGGCTCCCAGGATCCGGCTTATAAAGGCGCACGGATCTAGGGTTTACAAGGAGAGTCCTAGCCAGAATACAAGTTGTCTAAATACGGAATATTACATTGCCTTGCACGTCAAGGATCCGCCTTCCATAAATGTCGTACTGGATCCGGATACTTTATGGGCCTTCACGGATCCGGCCTCCTTCGTAGGTCGGTTGGGGTCCGGCTCCTTGCTCCTGGGCTGGACTTCATCCATCATGATCTACAGCAACTGGGTCGGCGGGCTGCCCGATGGGCCACATGCCACATCACCACCTGTGGGCCACCCGGGCTTGCCGGATCTAGACCATGCCGTTGATATACCCATAAAGTATACCCACAACAGTAGCCCCCGAAGTTCTCCGAGATTCATCTTTCCTCCGACTTCATTCAACTCGAATCCGAAGAGAATCTTGAAGAGCTTCCAAAACTTTCTTGTTTCCGACTTCATTCAAGTGGAAATCATTTATTCTTCGGCAACAATAACTTAGCAGATTTCATGCCCACGCCGTGCTCAACTTCCTTTTTTCCCGCGCTAAAATTTCAGAGATGAGAATCCTCAGCCGGAAATTTCAGTGGTGCACATTTAGGTCACCACTGCGTCGTTATACCGCTTTGACCTAAGACACGTGGCGGTCATCCAACGGCGCGACCGTTCCGTTTCCACCGTTGGATCCGGCTTACGAATCTCCGTGCGTGGTCTATAAATACCCACCGCGTTCGGTAATTTTCATTCTTTTCACCGCTCCTTCACTTCATCTTCTTCCTCCCAACTGCGCCGCCCACCGGATCTCAGCTCCAGAGAACTCTTTCGCAGAGAACTTTGCCCGCCGCTGTTCCAAGGCCGTCCTCGACCTGAGATCATCGCGGTTGATCGGGAAACTCGATCCACCGCCGATCCGTGGTCAAGAGGAGCTCGTTGCACGAGGTCCGGTGACCTCATCTTCGTCGGCGCGACGAAGAGCCACCGCGCCATTAACGGTACGTTCACCGGACCCGTAGAAGAAGAAGAAGTAGCTTAGACTAGTTTAGTTCCGGCTACTCAGATTATTTCACCATATGCATGCAGCCGGAAGCATGTCCCCTAATTCACATAAATGTACTGGTAGTTCTCCGAATAGTCTAGAACCCAGCTCACTAGAACCAAGTTGTCCGGAACCATTAGCTTTCCTACCACCACATATTTCCGACACCAGGTTAGCTCAACCGTTCTCCGCATCTTCCAGCAACGCACTAGGCCGGATCCCAACTCTCCAAGAACTTCGCGAAGAACTCGAAGGTCAAGCAAGAATGGCCACAAAGGTGCAAGAAGTGGAACAGGAAAAAAGCTTCCAAGGCCCGGAACCGTGAAGGTGAAAAGGGGCAGTGGTGGCCGTGCGAGATCAATGACTCGGAGCTCAGAGAACTTCAGAACGAGGGCATGATTTCTCCACACTGGAGTTTCATGAAGGACTGCGACACCCCCAAGCCGGAATCAGACGAATTCGTCCTTACGAAGGCCTGGGTGGAGCGCGGTTTATCGCTCCCATGTTCGGAATTTTTTCTCTCCATCCTCACCACATACGGCCTCCAACCACACAATATATGCCCCAACTCCTACCTCCTTCTCTCGAACATCGTGACGCTATGCGAAGGGCATCTCAGAATTCGTCCGGACATCCGCCTATGGCAATTCTTTTCCCGCGTCAAGAAGGAGACGAAGGACAAGGCGATGGTCAATTGCGGAAGCATGACCTTCATGCTCCGCCCCAGAAGGATGTATTCGCCTCACTCTTCCCATGAATCCGTTCGGTATTGGAATGCCGGATGGTTTTATGTGAAGAACATCCCAGTTCTGAACATCCACGACGGGCTACCCAAGTTCATCAACAAGCCCCCAGAGGAGCTAGCCAGCTGGAGCTTAATCCCCGCCCTCGTTCAATTTCCGATTCTGGAAAAAGCAGCGCGAAGGATTTCCTGGTTAGTCCACGACGGGCTAACCGGAACTAATCTTACTCTCATCTGGTTCTCACGCCGGATCCAACCGCTGAAGTATAAGTCGCGTCTGATATGCGAGTACACCGGGGTGGAGGATCAACTCCGAGTTACCCGCGACAATTTGCCAGCGGATTCTCTCAAAAGGAGGATCAAGACGCTCTGGAAGATTACCCGGGACCAACCGGTCCCGAAGATAGTGAAAGACATCAACATCAACAACCAGGCCCTCCGGTACGTATTCGTACCTTAGTATTTTAACTTCTAATATTTGAAACGTTTGTTAACTTCTCAATTTTTACCTCTCCAGCTCGATACTTTGGCGGAGGAGGATTTTCGTAGTATACTCAGAGTTCCTGTTAGCGGCGATGCGGCGGAGGAGGATCCGGAGGACAACGATGAGGAGGAGGAGCAAGCACCCAAAAAGGCTTCTCCCCGAACCATCAAGCGTCCCCGTGCAAAGGTTTCCGGCTCCGAAGCCGGAGCCAGCGGCGAGGCCTCCGCCAAGAAAGCCAAAATCAAACCACCTCCGCTCGACTTGAAGAAGGTGGAGCGTGAACGTCTCAAACTGCTGGCAACAGCATGAAAAGGATCGCGCCCGCTCATTCCCGACGCCACATAAGTATCCGAGTTTATACCTCTTTTTCAACTTGTGTAATTTTTTACTTATACATTTCCTTTGCTTGTTGCAGGAACCCAAACACCACCACCAGACTGACCAACATTCAGAAGCCTATCACAAAATATATGAAGGCATCTCCGGCTGTTGGTCCCCTTACTCCAGCTCCGCCAAGCACTTCTCACGCTACTCCCCAACCGTCTCCGCCCAGAGCTCATCCTTCTCCCCCTCCTGCTACCGAGGCTCAAGTGGAAATAATTCCAGTGAGTAGCGAGAGGGCAGGCGGAAAAAGCTCTGGAACACAGCGACCCGCTCCAGAGGAAGCTCAGGTCCAAGGCCAAGAGGAAGCGGAAGTTAATTCTTCGGGAAAGGCTAAAGCTGCGGCTAGTAATGTCGTCGGATTTCCGAAGAACTTTGGCGATTGATACGTCTCCGACGTATCGATAATTTCTTGTGTTCCATGCCACATTATTGATGATATCTACATGTTTTATACACACTTTATGTCATTATTATGCGTTTTCTGGAACTAACCTATTGACGAGATGCCGAAGGGCCAGTTGCTGTTTTCTGTTGTTTTTGGTTCCAGAAATCCTAGTAAGGAAATATTCTCGGAATCGGACGAAATCAACGCCCAGCATCCTATTTTTCCACGAAGCTTCCAGAACAACCGAGAGCCGCCAAAGGAGGGCCCTGTGGGCCCCAGACGACAGGGTGGCGCGGCCAGGGCCTGGGCCGCGCCCCCCTAGCGTGTCACCGCCTCGTTGACCTTCCGACTCCGCCTCTTCACCTATATAAAGGTCCCTGACCTAAAACACGATACGAAAAAAGCCACGGTACGAGAAACCTTCCAGAGCCGCCGCCATCGCGAAGCCAAGATCTGGGGGACAGGAGTCTCTGTTCCGGCACGCCGCCGGGACGGGGAAGTGCCCCCGGAAGGCTCCTCCATCGACACCACCGCCATATTCATCAACGCTGCTGTCTCCCATGAGGAGGGAGTAGTTCTCCATCGAGGCTCGGGGCTGTACCGGTAGCTATGTGGTTAATCTCTCTCCTATGTGCTTCAATACAATAATCTCATGAGCTGCCTTACATGATTGAGATTCATATGATGATGCTTGTAATCTAGATGTCATTATGCTAGTCAAGTGGATTTTACTTATGTGATCTCCGGAGACTCCTTGTCCCACGTGTGTAAAGGTGACAGTGTGTGCACCGTGTGGGTCTCTTAGGCTATATTTCACAGAATACTTATTCACTGTTATGAATGGCATAGTGAAGTGCTTATTTATATCTCTTTATGATTGCAATGTGTTTTGTATCACAATTTATCTATGTACTACTCTAGTGATGTTATTAAAGTAGTTTTATTCCTCCTGCACGGTGTAATGGTGACAGTGTGTGCATCCGTGTTAGTACTTGGCGTAGGCTATGATTATGATCTCTTGTAGATTACGAAGTTAACTATTGCTATGATGGTATTGATGTGATCTATTCCTCCTACATAGTGTGAAGGTGACGAGTGTGCATGCTATGTTAGTACTTGGTTTAGTTGTGTTGATCTGTCATGCACTCTAAGGTTATTTAAATATGAACATTGAATATTGTGGAGCTTGTTAACTCCTGCATTGAGGGTTCGTGTAATCCTACGCAATTAGTGGTGTTCATCATCCAACAAGAAAGTGTAGAGTATGCATTTATCTATTCTGTTATGTGATCAAAGTTGAGAGTGTCCACTAGTGAAAGTCTAATCCCTAGGCCTTGTTCCTAAATACTGCTATCGCTGCTTGTTTACTCGTTTCTATCGCGTTACTACTGCTTGTTTACTCGTCCCGGGCAAAGCACTTTTCCGGTGCCGTTGCCACTGCTCATACTTATTTATACCACCTGTATTTCACTATCTCTTCGCCGAACTAGTGCACCTATTAGGTGTGTTGGGGACACAAGAGACTTCTTGCTTTGTGGTTGCAGGGTTGCATGAGAGGGATATATCTTTGACCTCTTCCTCCCTGAGTTCGATAAACCTTGGGTGATCCACTTAAGGGATACTTGCTGCTGTTCTACAAACCTCTGCTCTTGGAGGCCCAACACTGTCTACAAGAATAGAAGCACCCGTAGACATCAACGATCCGACCGACCTTACCTCCACCCCCAAGGCATATGTGACCAAGTTTTTCAACAAACTTACTGAGGTGAAGAAGTGGGATCTAGAGCAAGATCTACTTAACGCCATGCTGAACAACGCCTGGGGCAAAGCTGACGCTGAATCGTCGGAGATTCATAATTTTAAGAAGGAGATCGGTCAGTTCAGCTCCTCGTCAAGCGCAAGGTACCTCCCAGTAGCCCCCAAGTATCTAGGCGGAAACTAGTCAATAGTTAACACCTAGATACTTAGAAGAAACTTGAACTGAAGAAGATTTTTTAAAGTGCTGTAGTAGCCCCCAAGCGTTATGGCGGAAACTATTCCAGCAATAATGCTTCGAAAGGATCAACTTTTTATAGCGTAACCGGAATTTATTCCTGCTCTGTTTTTGTTATAGGAACAACAAGCGCTACATTATGAGCTGCACAAGAACATCGCCTTGCAGCGCAGTGTGACCTTGAACCAAGCGGATAAAATCCGGGCTGCTAAAGAGAAGAATGCGGAGCTGGAACAACAACTGGCGGAAGCCCAAGGTTTGTTTCCGGCCAAGCTTGTCGTAATTCCAAATTCCGACTGTTGAACTAATTTTTAACTTATCTTGAAAAGGTGCATCTTCTTCCCTCGCCACTGCCTCCTCTGAGCTGGAGAACCTGCGCTCCTCTTATAAAGATCTAGATACAAAGCTCGTGGAGGCGGAACAGAAACGGGAGCGGGCAGAGAAGCAGCTGGCGGAGAAGAACTCTGAACTCATCAAGAAAGAGGGCGAGTTTGCAATGAAGCGCAAGGTCGACAGCGACACTCTGCAAAAGCTGCAGAAGGAAAATAATGGACTCCAGAAGTATATGGATACTGCGGAGAAGCATTGGGATCTTCTCAACGCAGATGTCATGGATAGGTATCCGGAACTTTCCAAGTGAAACTTATCCTTGAATTCAATCTTACGCATGTCTCCGATCATCTCGTGCAGAGCCACTAGGGTATGATGAAGAGCGTCGGAATCAATTTCCCCGTGATGACCTCCTTCAGCTCGTCGGAGATGACTGCAAAGACCTCATCTCAACCTGTCGGAAAATCTGCCATAATCTGGCGATCAAGGACAGCCGTACTTGCGACATCCGCGATCTTATTCAGAGAATGGATATGCTTCTGGAGCTGATTCTAGATCTTCAAGCCTCATCAGCTCGGGGCGCTGCTGCAATGTCCTTGGCGATGTGCCTAGCTCATAACTCGGAGCTTGATATAGAGAGAATCACTTCCGGTGTTCCTCCAACTTCGGATGTCAATGCGCTTCTGAATGCAGTTAGCGGCTATGACACCTGGATCGCCCGACGAAACCGCCATGAAGAATTTTATGATAAAGTAGTGCTTCCTGCCGACGAGCCTCTAGAAGTAGAGCTTGATAAGGAACGCGAGGCGGAAGCGCGACCTACTGGATCCGGCGATGGGAGCCAATACACCTGGACCAGCTCCAAGGAGGCCAGGAAGAACAAGTCCAAAGGCAGCGCTGCATCTCCGGCCGAAGAGGATGAAGAGAGCGATGATGATGACGTGTCTTCTCCGGCCCAAGCTGAAGAAAATAGCGAACCAAAACCTGATGACGAAGGCTGTTCTTCTCTGACCAAGGAGAAGTAGAAAACTTATTCCTGCGGGAAGAAAACAATGCATCATTTTGGCCCCATGGAGGGTTTGTAATATAACTTAAATATTCTTAAGTAGCTAGGGACGAAACAACTGCATGTGGGCGGAAAACTTATCCTGCAATCCTTTATATTTTATGATTGCATGTTTCGTTCGTTGAGAAAGCAAGTGTTGGTTTCTAAGTTTTTCGGCTTGCTCACTTGACCTTCCACGAGCCGGAAGACCTGTAGCCGGAAACGCTCGCCTGCGGCGACGAAGCCCAATGGCAGTCCGTCAATAACCGCGGAAAAAAGCCCCCAGCCGAGGTGCCGGAAGTCGCTACCAGGAATCCATGAGTTTGCAACGAAAAACTTGTCCACCAGAAAACTTAAGCTTACGTCCTAAAGGACGATTTTGAAAATCACAACTTTCATACATGCCTAGGCGGAAATATCCAGTTCAGCGGTTTTAGTCGGAAAACATACACGATCCAAAAATGAAAAAAACTAAAGGAGGTAAAAGACTCTAAGATTGAACCAAATGCTTTATTTCATTGATCGTGTATCATAGATATTATAAGGTATGTAATACAAAAATTGCTAAGTGTGGAAAGGACGTAGCTGTTCTATATTCCAGGGACGATCTGTCTCATCATATATGTCATCCGGATCCTCTCGCTTTCGTTTTCCGGTGCCAATTGGCAGGTCTGTCTTTTAACTCGCGAAAATCAACGAGGTAGTAAGATCTGTTGTGTAGAACTTTGCTAATGACGAAGGGTCCTTCCCATGGAGA
>NC_061508.1:231968123-232008820 GCF_022539505.1 Lolium rigidum | reverse complement strand
ATACATCGTTGTCTCCCGCGTCACTCTTGCTTATTTCTATACCCGAGCTCTTTACTTTTGCACTTTACTTTGTGATAGCCTTCGTGCTTGAAGTTATATATCTTGCTATCACATAGTTTGCTGAATTGCTTAGCATGGGTTGTTGGTGCACATAGGTGAACCCTAGTTATATAGGTTTTGTGCTGACAAATTAAACGCTAGTTTTATTCCGCATTTGTTAAGCCATATTCGTAAAAGTTTTAAACCGCCATTCACCCCCCTCTAGGCGGCATCCGTGTCCTTTCATTGCAACTTATGTTTTTTTACCTGTCGAAGGCGGAGAACCAGGTCACCTGTCTGAAACGAGCGATTCTGAACTCGACGACTGTGGTAGCGTCGGAGTTTCTGCTGGTGTTGTGGGTATACTTTATGGGTATATCAACGGCATGGCCTAGATCCGGCAAGCCCGGGTGGCCCACATATGGTGATGTGGCATGTGGCCCATCGGGCGGCCCAGTTGTTGTAGATCCTGAAGGATGAAGTCCAGCTGTCAACACCCGGATTTTTAAGTCCAGATGCCTATTATGCCATTCCTCGCAATCCCAGGAATATTGTTTTTGCGAGACATAATAGATTGATATCACAACACATCATTCATTACAATACATAATCGTCTTACACATAAAGGATCACATGATCCAGTCTCATTACAATAATAGAAGTTCTATTTATTCATTACATAACCCATAGCGGAAGCGAAAGTAGCGTAGTAGTAGTCCATCTATTCCACAGGCAACTGTTGACGTCAGGAGTGATCCTAGTTGTCGTAGACGTCCTGCTGTCCTTCTTCCGGGTTCTGGTACTCGTCTTCATAGTCTGGCCATTTGAATAGCCAGGGACACATCCGTGAGTACTTCAAAGTACTCGCAAACTAATACTAAGGTAAATACTATCAACTATAATAAGGGGGTTCTAAGCTCTAGTTTCATTTGCATAAGCCAGTTTTATTTCGTAAACACTTTAGTAATCAAAGCCTCTTCATTTGCTTAACTAACTCAAGTGGGAACATTAGTGTCATTCCCACAACTCAGTTGTGATTCAAATTCAAAGTCACCTTTCAATTCAAATCACAAGTCACCATTCATATTTTTAGAAAAGTTCTGATGACGGAACAGTATGGCCTTTCCAACTGTCCATAACCGCGGACGCGGCTATTCGAATAGGTTTAACTCTGCAGAGGTTGCACACTTGTGCCACAACAATTGCAATAGTTCGTCGGGGTAATCGGCCCTGATTTATCGTACGCGATGACGCGAACTACCAATCCTAACCTTTCATTTACATACCCTAGTATAGGCACCTCTCCCCATGAGCTTGGCCTCCCAGTGAAGACAGACAGTCGCACTGGGAACTGCACAGGGCTTGGGCCGGACCTTCACCTCATTTCACGTCATTTCACATGATTCCTTTTGTTGTAGAGGAAGCCTCCGGCATAACCCCGATGACGCTTGTTCAGAGGGAACCCATACTAAAATACATAAGTTTCCAGTTAAGCCTTACCCGGATTCGGGTATTGTGGGGGTACTTGTAAAATTGGAATGGTATCGCATCCGAACCCAACCATCAGTTTTGGTAAAATTCACCAAGTCATTCACCAGTCATATTCACCTTCAAAATCTTTCAATAGAATGACTCATCATTCCAAGGTTTTCAAAGTTATTTCATTTCACAAGTTCCCAACTAGAGTAGTCACTTTTAATCTTTAGCACTAGCAACTAGTTATGAGGGGTGCTAAGCAACTTGGATTGTTCTAGGCTAAGTGTGATGCTCTTGTACTAATCCAATACTAACCAAGTGAATCATAAATCAAGAAGTACTTTGATAAAACAAAAGCAAATGAAGCTTGTAAAGTAAAACTGGGAAGTAGGATCATAAGCATAAAGTAAATGGGGTAATGCCTTGCTCATGGTGAGCCTTGCACTTTGCAAGAGTATTATCTTGCCTTGGTTGAGGTGGTGGTCAAAGTTCTCTTCTCCTTCCTCTTGGTAGAAGACCTCCTCCTCCTGATAGTCTCCGGTACTAGCGTCTAAAATACGAATACGGGGTACACAATCATCATACCAAACTTATTTACTAAACTAATCACAAACATGATTCACACAACTTAAACTAGCATCACACATTACTATTAAGTTGGTGGGTGTGTTTTTCTTATTTAAGAAAAATAATTTCCTCTCATACTAACTTAGGTGTTACTTTTAATTACTTAGAGAAATACTTTCCTCTCATTATCTTATTAAGATTTAATTTCTCTTATGAATAATATATGACCTAGGTTGACCAAAGTCAACCTCTTCATACTTATCATTTGAGAAAATGATTTAAGTGAGGTTCCATACCTCATGCATTTTAATGCTAACATGGTAGTGATTTAATGTCACCAAGTAACTCAATATGAGATTATATAGACCATGGTCACTACCTCATGTTGAACTACTTGAGAACAAGATTTAAATGAGAGGAAAACCTCTCATAAGATTTGACACATAGTTGTCACTAGTTTAAAAACTACTATTGAGGTGATTTAATATTCTCAAATAACCAGGGATGATCCCATGTTGACCAAGGTCAACACTTCACACTTAGTATTTGAGAAAAGTGATTTAAATGAGATTCATCATCTCATGTGATTAAATAACTAGTGCAATTTGAATACTATGTTGATTTAAATTCTACAAGTGAGCAAGTATGAGCCTAAGCATTTAAAGGTCAACACATTACTTCATATCACTTGTGAGAATGATTTAGATGAGGTGCTACACCTCATAGATTCAAATTCCAAAAATTTGGATATAGTTGAAATGGGCTAGTATTGACTATATAGCCAATTTTTGAATCTAGCCCATGATCATATACAGAACATATATCATATTTTTACATAATAAATTAGAGTTTGTTAAATGTGAAATATTGCAATTGGATTCACATCAAAATTCAAAATGGTTGATTTTCTAGAATTATTTGAATACTGAAAAGTATCTGACTTGTTATTTTCGCTATTTAAATTCTACACAAGCTATGAGGTTAAAACCAGTGGCAAAGTGTAGATAATTTCTTGAGCTTTCCGAATATATTAAATTGGCTAAATTTGGTTTAGTAGATTTTAAACTATTTCAAATTGAAGTTGGCAACAGTATTGAAATTTGGAGCTAAAAGGATTAAACCCTATTTGAAAATTTGGGCCGCGCGGGAAAACTAAACGGGCTAAACTGATTTAAACGAGCTGGGCCGAAAGGGTTTGAAAAGAGAAGCTGGCCCAGTAACGGTTCGGGCCTGCTGACATGGTGGGGTCCAGGTGTAAGTGACTCTTAAAGCCGAATCGGTATGTTTCAAAACCAGCCGCACGATCAGAATTCAATCTGACGGACGACGGTCGTCGTCTTCCACGATGAGAATGAACCCTGGCTGCGGCGAGCCTAGGGGGTGGGGGAGCTAACCAGGGGTCGGCAGACGGTGGCGTTGGTGCAGGGTGGCGTTGCGGACGACGGCGAGGCGGCTGGGACAGATGGCAACTCCGATGGTGGCCGAAATCGGCGGCGCCTTCTGCAGCTCCGCCGCGGACTTCAACGATCGATTGGCGGTCTACAGGCGACGATGTGGAGGGGAGAGATGTGGAGGAGGATCAGAGAGAGGAGGGGAGCAATTTGCTGTGGAGAAGGAGGCGGGGAAGTGGCTCTATTTATAGATGCGCTCGTGTGCCGTGGGGTGCTGCAAGGTCGATGGTGGCGACGTCGTTCGAGGGCGTGAAGGGGCAAGGTAGGGGGCGCGCGAGGTAGGCGATGACTAGGCGGAGCTAACGCGCGTGATGGCGCAGCAAGGGAAGGACGAGGGAGTACTGGCGACGATCAAGTGCTCGCAGTACCGTGGCGGCAGAGTTGCGATCATGGCGACGGCGACGTAGCTTCCGCGGGCTAGCGAGGTTGTCTAGCGGGTAGCGGGTGCAGAGGGCCGTGCGCGTGCAAAGTGAGAGAGGGATAGGTGGACGAGGGCGACGGGTCGACGGTGTGCTCGGGCGCGTCCAGAGACATGCCAGGGCGCGCTCACCGCGTGCCTGGCACGTTTTCTGGCGTGTCTGGGCACGCGCGTTCCGGCCAATGGCGCGCAAGGGTGAGGCTCGGCCGTGCACTGGCAGTGTCCTTGTGCTCCAGAGAGGCTATTAGACATGGTGTAGGAGGGAGTAGGGGCTCAGATCGCTCGAGTGCAAAGGTGGCCGGCATGGCCACGACATGCCATAGTTTAGGGTTGTTTCTCCACTTTAAACGATGGGGAAAGGACAAGCTCGATGCAGAGGAGGTAGTAGAAGCTAATCATCACGAAATAAAGTGGGTTTAGGCTAAAATCCAACGTGTAATAGCCTGTGTTGCAAATGCCAAAATCTGCCTGCAAGGTGTTTGATAAAATGGCCGCATGAAACTTTTGTTTGAATTTTGGTTTTCTTTTTGGTGAATCTCAAACATGTAATTAAGGTGAGGGAATGATGGTGGTGGTGTCCATTTTGGTGAAGGTTTGCAACATTTCCAAAATGGGGTTATCTACACTTTGTTTCAAAGTCCTATTTTGTCAAATCTATACTGGTCAACCTGGTCAACATTAGCACTAATGGTCAACATGAAAGTTGTTCACCATCACTTGGTCTTGGATGACATGGCAATGGTTGACCAAGTTTGGTTGCAGAAACAAAAGATAGGTGGGTGCAAAGTGGGGAAGAAAATATAAATGTGACATATGACCATTATCACATGTATGTAAGTTTTGAATTTTGCTTTGATTTGATTTTGATTTCTTTGATGCAATTGTGTGTGTTTATCATATATAAGAGTTTTACAAACAAGAGATCAAGCAAAGGTGGCCTTTGGTGAAGATTTGCAAAATTGGTGTTATGTGTATGTGAGGGAAATTGGAATTCCTCACCATTTGATTTGTCTCCAATTTATTTGATATTTCTTGACTCTAATGTGGGTCTTATTAGTTTAGAAACATTTTAAGACCATTGAAACCAATTCAAATGGTCTTGTTCAAAGATTTGCAAATTTGGCCTTAATACATAAGAGATGAGGTGTCAAATTTTACTAAACTTGTAAATGGTTGACTTTGCTTTACTTGGACATGGGTTGGGGTCAATTTAGTGTTATTTTAGGTTGAGGGATGGTTTTACATCAATTGGTCAAGGTTTAAAGTCTTAGATCAAATTTTGATGGAATGGCTATGTGTCACATATGCCTCTATGCATATGTTGCATTTGAGTTTTATTTTGACTTGGCTTGACCCAATTAGTGTGGTTGAGGGTTGAAATGGTATATAGGGGTGATCCATCCATTCACAACAAGTCCTAGGGTCAATTTTCTTAAATTCACAAATTTGTTATTTTACTCACATATGCCTCTATGGCATTTTTAGTTTCTTTTTATTTTCTTTGGAAACAACTTGAATTAGGTTTGATAAGTACTAGGTAAGGTGTGTGAAGGTTTTCCAAACCTCTAAACAAAGTGGAAAGGTTTAGGGTAAAGATTTATAAAAATAGCCATAGGCACATAAGCCTTTTTCTTATTTAATTTCCTTTTATTTTATTTTAACTTGGGTGATGAAAGGAGGGGTGAGGTTTAGGGTTTAAGGTTATTTCAAATACTAATAACAAGCAATCATAGCAATAGCACAAGAATTAAGCAAGATCACTATGTATCACACTTAATTTAATAAAAGTTTTTGTTAGTTCCAAAATTTGGAACTAGGGAAATTCATTTGTTTTGTTTTGAGTTTTTGGGATGTTACAAACCCTTCCCCCTTAACAAATCTCGTCCCGAGATTTTAAGAAAAGTTAGGTTCCTAAGAGAGATTGAGCATTTTATTAACAGGAAGACATACTTGGCATGGTCCGGGGTGCTTCCCGAGTTTCGATGGCGATCATGTGGTAGAAACGGCCGTTGTTGTTGTTCTGGTTCCTTCTACCGGCGAAGCGGCGCTGTTGCTGGGCAGGTGCAGCGGTGTTGGCGGCAATCTTGGCAAGCTTCTTGGGGCACTCATTGTAATAGTGACCCACAACTCCACATTCATAGCAGTTGACGGTGGACTTGTCCTTCGGGGTGACGGGGATGGCATTGCTTCCAGTCCTTGGACCAGTGTTGGTGTTGTTGTTGTTCCCATTGTTGCTGTTGCTGTTGGGGTGGTTGTTGTTGTTGTGGTTGTTGTTGTGGTGGTTGTTGTTGTTGTTGTTGTTGTTGCTTCCGGGCTTCGGGGGTCCTCCGTTGTTGTTGGTGTAGTTGGGGCGATTATTCTGGGCAGGGGGCTTGTTGTATCTTGGGGTGAATCCTCCAGAGGAGTTGTTGCGGTACCTCTGGGTATGGTGGGGTCCACTCTGGTTCATCATCCTGCGCTTGCGGTTCTCATTGGCCTGATGCAGCTTTCCTTCCATCTGTATGGCTGAGTCCACTAGGGCTTCTAAGTCAGCGAACGGAATGTTCACTAACACAGTTTGCATCTCGTCGTGCAGTCCGTTCAGGAATCTTTCCTTCCTTTTGTCGTTTGTGTCGGTCTCATCCGGGGCGTACCTTGACAGAGTGAGAAACCTGTTGCGGTATTCCACCACGGACATCCTTCCTTGTTTGAGTTCGCGGAACTCGTCTCTCATCTTCTTGATCAGTCCTTGGGGCACATGGTATTTGCTAAACTTCAGCTTGAAGTCTTCCCATGTCATTATCTGTCCCGCATTCATTGCACAGGCACTTGTCCACCAGGCTCTGGCAGGTCCTAACATGTAGTGGGTGGCGAACAGTACTTTTTCTGCGGCTTCTACTCCCGCAACTTCAAGGTTGTTCTCCATGGTCTGGAGCCAGTCATCAGCATCGAGGGGCTCTTTAGTCTTGTTGAATACCGGAGGGTTGGTGTGCTGGAAGTTCTTCAGTTTTGATCCAGGGTGATCATTGTTTCCGTGGCCTTGATTGTTCTGAGCTATCTGTTGCAGTGCAGCAAGGTTTGCTTGGCGTTCAGCTCTTTCGGCTTCTCGGTCTGTCATCATCGTCTGCAGCAGTTGCATCATGGCATCCTGGGTGGCGTTGCGGGTTGGTGGGGCCATCTGAACATTGAGGTAGATGATAAGATAAGAGGGAAATTTCTAGGGTTTGTTTTGTTAAAATTTAAAAAGTTCATAAATTGAAAACTTGAGTAGTGTTGCGGGGGTAAAAACCAACAACACTTTTTCATTCATACCAAACATCACATATTACAAAGCTAACACACCGTTGGTTTGAAGAACCATTCATTCGCTCTACGATACAAGGGGATCCTAATACAACTCACACCTACTTAAGTGCTTAGGTAATACTACTCTTCAGGGTGGAATTCTTCGTCTTCACGAGTAATGTGCTTGGCGAGAGGCGAGGGCGTTGTCCAAATCCCTGCGGGTTTTGTACCTCCTGAAGTCCTGGTGTGCTACATAGGGGTTCATCTCCGTGTGTGGTGGCATGGTCATCGATCTTCCCAGGGAGTCATGTCTTGGGTAGTAGATGAAGCGAGTGTTCTTGATCGTGTTCTCATTTTGTCCACACAGACGGGAAATTGCTTCTTGCATAGCTCTGACTAGTCCTTCCTTCCAAGTGTTTCCCGTTACAGAAAACCAGATGGTTTCCCATACCGGGGCTCCAAGCTTTCTTCGTAGATCAGTAGATACCTCCCACCGAGGTGGTTCTCCGGAGTGGTTGTTGAGGGGTATTCCGAAGAATTCGGGATACGGGTGTCCTAGATATTCCACTAGTTGCTTCAAATCCTTTTCGAACCTTAGGTCGCCTCCGGGTCCAAGCTGATAGAATTCCCATTGGTACTCCATCTGTGAAGAATTATGATGAGTAAGTTAGAGAAGTGTGTCAAAATTTTATGTAGTAGTATATGAAGAATAGAGCATAACTTTCTTATTTTGAAGAAGATTACAAGGATAAGAGTGAGAATAGGTTTTCCTAAATAGTCACTTCATTTGTTTTGAAACTAAATTTTTCAGACGTCCATTCTAACTAGGGTCTCCTAAGGTCAACAATGGCTCTGATACCAACTTGTCAACACCCGGATTTTTAAGTCCAGATGCCTATTATGCCATTCCTCGCAATCCCAGGAATATTGTTTTTGCGAGACATAATAGATTGATATCACAACACATCATTCATTACAACACATAATCGTCTTACACATAAAGGATCACATGATCTAGTCTCATTACAATAATAGAAGTTCTATTTATTCATTACATAACCCATAGCGGAAGCGAAAGTAGCGTAGTAGTAGTCCATCTATTCCACAGGCAACTGTTGACGTCAGGAGTGATCCTAGTTGTCGTAGACGTCCTGCTGTCCTTCTTCCGGGTTCGGTACTCGTCTTCATAGTCCGGCCATTTGAATAGCCAGGGACACATCCGTGAGTACTTCAAAGTACTCGCAAACTAATACTAAGGTAAATACTATCAACTATAATAAGGGGGTTCTAAGCTCTAGTTTCATTTGCATAAGCCAGTTTTATTTCGTAAACACTTTAGTAATCAAAGCCTCTTCATTTGCTTAACTAACTCAAGTGGGAACATTAGTGTCATTCCCACAACTCAGTTGTGATTCAAAGTCAAAGTCACCTTTCAATTCAAATCACAAGTCACCATTCATATTTTTAGAAAAGTTCTGATGACGGAACAGTATGGCCTTTCCAACCTGTCCATAACCGCGGACGCGGCTATTCGAATAGGTTTAACTCTGCGAGAGGTTGTACACTTGTGCCACAACAATTGCAATAGTTCGTCGAGGGTAACTGGCCCTGATTTATCGTACGCGAGTACGCGAACTACCAATCCTAACCTTTCATTTACATACCCTAGTATAGGCACCTCTCCCCATGAGCTTGGCCTCCCAGTGAAGACAGACAGTCAGCCTGGGAACTGCACAGGGCTTGGGCCGGACCTTCACCTCATTTCACGTCATTTCACATGATTCCTTTTGTTGTAGAGGCAGCCTCCGGCATAACCCCGATGACGCTTGTTCAGAGGGAACCCATACTAAAATACATAAGTTTCCAGTTAAGCCTTACCCAGATTCAGGTATTGTGGGGGTACTTGTAAAATTGGAATGGTATCGCATCCGAACCCAACCATCAGTTTTGGTAAAATTCACCAAGTCATTCACCAGTCATATTCACCTTCAAAATCTTTCAATAGAATGACTCATCATTCCAAGGTTTTCAAAGTTATTTCATTTCACAAGTTCCCAACTAGAGTAGTCACTTTTAATCTTTAGCACTAGCAACTAGTTATGAGGGGTGCTAAGCAACTTGGATTGTTCTAGGCTAAGTGTGATGCTCTTGTACTAATCCAATACTAACCAAGTGAATCATAAATCAAGAAGTACTTTGATAAAACAAAAGCAAATGAAGCTTGTAAAGTAAAACTGGGAAGTAGGATCATAAGCATAAAGTAAATGGGGTAATGCCTTTCTCATGGTGAGCCTTGCACTTTGCAAGAGTATTATCTTGCCTTGGTTGAGGTGGTGGTCAAAGTTCTCTTCTCCTTCCTCTTGGTAGAAGACCTCCTCCTCCTGATAGTCTCCGGTACTAGCGTCTAAAATACGAATACGGGGTACACAATCATCATACCAAACTTATTTACTAAACTAAGCACAAACATGATTCACACAACTTAAACTAGCATCACACATTACTATTAAGTTGGTGGGTGTGTTTTTCTTATTTAAGAAAAACTAGCATAGTGGCCCTCGCAACTGCGAGGGCATCATCTTTACTTTTCTTAGAGAGATGAGCATTGTATTTACTATTTCTAGGTTATCTTGGAAATAAATTTATGTTTTTTTATATTTATACTATTTCATGGAAGATTATACATTTTACAACCCCAATTCCCACTAAATTAATATACATGTGTTGAAACCATACTTAATCGCCTTTATTTGGTGAGAAAATGTTAGATAATTTGTAAATAATGTAATTTTCCAGTGTCTCGTTTCACACCATATTAAATTGTTATATAAAATTAAAAGTTTGGATTTTTACTTAGTGTGAAATGAATGTAGATGAATAGCAGCCTAATCTTTTCTTTGATGCTGGCACACTGAAATATTGGATCAACCTTCTTGTATGGATTCACATTTACTATGCAGTAATTCCCCGAGATAGGGGTTCCCATGGCTTGCCTTCTTTTTCAACACCCAGTTTGGAGAATTCATCTAATTCGGTAGTATGGCTCTTGTCGGTCAGTCGATCTTAGGGCCCTGCTATTTGAATTCACATTCTCATGTAATATTTTTATAATTAGATAGGTTAATTCAACTACTACATCTTACATTTTTCAATTAGTTGCATACATATGTTCATACTCGTATGGACATATATATGAATCAATTTATTTTGAAAACCTTATACATTTTCTTGCCGCAGTGTAATTTGTTTCAAATATATGCCACAATATCCTAGGGTAATATCACACTTATGTCATGACACACACACACACATAAGCTAAATGCATACATGGTCAGCTTCGGAGTTTTTCTTCTGACCGGTTAGCTTAGGGTTAGCTTTGCGTACATATATCAATATTCGGTGCAAATTTCATCCACATAAATCATCTAGCTTGCCCGAGTCCTCATATATCATCCATACTCTTTTTTTACATTCTCTAGCGGTCGCAATTGTTCCGTCCAAAAAATACTCCTTATGCATATATTTTTAACCTCCACCGTTAATATCAGTAGAGAGGTCAGATTATTTAAATTTAGCCCATTTCGAAGAACGCCGTGGCTTCTTTTTGATCCTTATATTGCTGTTCTCATATATGTGCCACCATATCCTTGCGTAGTATCACTTGTATACCCTGACATGCACCAAAGTATTATTAATAGTAGGCACGGTTAGCTTTGGAGTTTTTCTTCTCACCGATTAGTTTGTAGTCCGCTTCGTGTATCTATATTTCTATTTCGGCGCAGATTTCATCCACATAAATCATCTAGCTTGCCTAGGTCCACGTATAGCATCTATACTCTATTTCTCAACGTACTGCAGCAATGGGACTCGTTTGTTAGATGTCGCATTTGTTCGGTTCCGAAACATACCCTTCATTTATATATTTTAAATCTCCGGTCACCTTTAATATATACATAATTAATAAAGAGAAAACAAATTCAGTTCCTGAAAATTTGAATTTCCACTATAGTACAGTCTTATGTATTTCTATTCCTACTAAAAAAAGGAAAATCTATGTGTTCATACGTAAAATTCAAATTTGCACGACCGTATGTATGAGTATATATTTTAGTCTTGAGAATCAAAGATGCCTTAACTAAGTGTCAATATATACGTCTGTAAGACAGATCAAATTCTGCGTGTACTCATTGAACTCATCCCGCTGATATATGCCATTTATATACGATGCATTCAGTGCTTTAATCTAATAAGTTTTTCAGTTCCTCATGCATGGCTACGTAGAGCCCTAGTCTAATACGGTTTAGAAAAAAAATGTAAGAGATATAGCTGGCCTTTCTTACGTAAAGCATTCGGACTCTTTTTCGTACTGGTTAACCCTAAAAGAAGTCAGGCAATCCTTTTGTTTGTTTTCTTTCAGCGCACAATCAATGTTGTGCAAGTCGATGGTTCTTGTTCTTTCCCAGAACATATTATGTGTCCATATATTTTAAATATCCACCGTTCCGAGAACATATTACGTGTCCATATATTTTAAATATCCACCGTTAGTACATATAGATAAGGAAGAGTTGGCCTAGACTTTCTATATGGACACCATAGTCGTACATTTTCATGTGCGTGTTTTGTAACGTGACAGTAGATTACGTAACCTTGATCTGATCTTTAATCTCATCCATTACTATTACAATCAACGGGGCTAGTAATTTTAGCTTATGTGGATTAACCTGGTGTCTCCGTTAAAACATCTTATTTTGCTTTTAGTATATAATAGATAATTTCCTCTCATACTAACTTAGGTGTTACTTTTAATTACTTAGAGAAATAATTTCCTCTCATTATCTTATTAAGATTTAATTTCTCTTATGAATAATATATGACCTAGGTTGACCAAAGTCAACCTCTTCATACTTATCATTTGAGAAAATGATTTAAGTGAGGTTCCATACCTCATGCATTTTAATGCTAACATGGTAGTGATTTAATGTCACCAAGTAACTCAATATGAGATTATATAGACCATGGTCACTACCTCATGTTGAACTACTTGAGAACAAGATTTAAATGAGAGGAAAACCTCTCATAAGATTTGACACATAGTTGTCACTAGTTTAAAAACTACTATTGAGGTGATTTAATATTCTCAAATAACCAGGGATGATCCCATGTTGACCAAGGTCAACACTTCACACTTAGTATTTGAGAAAAGTGATTTAAATGAGATTCATCATCTCATGTGATTAAATAACTAGTGCAATTTGAATACTATGTTGATTTAAATTCTACAAGTGAGCAAGTATGAGCCTAAGCATTTAAAGGTCAACACATTACTTCATATCACTTGTGAGAATGATTTAGATGAGGTGCTACACCTCATAGATTCAAATTCCAAAAATTTGGATATAGTTGAAATGGGCTAGTATTGACTATATAGCCAATTTTTGAATCTAGCCCATGATCATATACAGAACATATATCATATTTTTACATAATAAATTAGAGTTTGTTAAATGTGAAATATTGCAATTGGATTCACTTCAAAATTCAAAATGGTTGATTTTCTAGAATTATTTGAATACTGAAAAGTATCTGACTTGTTATTTTCGCTATTTAAATTCTACACAAGCTATGAGGTTAAAACCAGTGGCAAAGTGTAGATAATTTCTTGAGCTTTCCGAATATATAAAATTGGCTAAATTTGGTTCAGTAGATTTTAAACTATTTCAAATTGAAGTTGGCAACAGTATTGAAATTTGGAGCTAAAAGGATTAAACCCTATTTGTGTTATCACCAGATTTTGGCCAAATCAGGAGATGGGCCGTAGGTGAGATGGGCTTGAAGGTTAAACGCGTGGAGGATCTCTGAAGCGGCCTGACACGAAGAAGTTGGGCTAAATTGCCCATGTATCTGTATTATAGTAGATCGCATCTTAATTTAGAAGTTAGAGTTTTACCCGTGCACGGTTAGGCCTTACAAAGGGTTGGAGGATCCAGCGGCGTGTAGGGTGTAGTTTGCTAGCCCTAGACAGGATGTTCCGGGGATCAACCTCGTGTTGGTTTTTAGGACCTGTCTAGGATCGGCTTACGATCACCGTACGCGAGCGCGAGGCCCAATTGTGAGTAGGATGATCCGATTATGCGGTGAAAACCCTAAATCGTCGTAGATCGCTTTAGCTTTATCTTGATCAAGCAGGACCACCATATATTCGTACACCTCGTACGAATCATGGGTGGATCGGCTCTTTGAGCCGATTCATAGGACAACCTGAGAGCCGATCGAGGCTCGTATTTAATGTTTACGTGTATGCCATGCAGGAAACTAAGCGAGGCATCATCCAACACCTTCCTGACCAGGTATAGGTCAGGTGGCACGCCCTTGCGACAGCATCGGACGTGTGACCGAGAAGGCTTTGCGGGCCGTCGCTCCGAGGGACTGGGGCCAGCCGCAGCCCTAGTTGTTCCCGGCTCTACGGTGTTGCCAGTCGCTGCCCGCCGGTGGGTTTCTGACCGCAACACATTCTGGCACGCCCGGTGGGACCATCTTCGACATCCACCGCATCGCCATCTACTTCCGAGATGGCGGAAAGCACTCCGGTCACGTATGAGGATCTGACTGACGAGCTCAAGGAGAAGCATGACGAGATCAAGGCAGTCCTCGAAGCCGACCTCATCGGATCTTTCCACAGAACCCGCTCCCATGGCGTCAGGTGGAAGGGGTTCTCACCTGAAGGTGCGCTCGATGGAGTGGACCTGTCCGCCCCGTCAGAAGAACGCACCAGGTCGCTGCGTCAGGAGATCAACTTCATGGTGGCTCATTCGCTGCACCGCCACTCTGAGAGCCTAGTGAACACTTTGGAGCGTGTCGCTCTGCGCGTGATCCAGGAAATCATGAGCCATCAGTATTCTCCGTCGGGACCAGCTGTGGGGACTTACAAAGGAGAGTTGCCACTCCGAGTCCCGTCCACCGCTGCCGTTCGCGTTGGCAGCACCGAAGTGCCGAACTCATCGGCATACGTCGTCTACAAGATTGGTGGTGATCCTAGTGACTACCAATTCCTACCTGAGGCGCCCAAGGAGATCCCGCACGGATACGCGTGCGCATACGTGCCAGACTGCAGTACCTGGGCACTCTCGAACCAGGCTGCAACAACAGGGGTCTCTGGAACAGCAGGAGGAACGTCGGGAGCAGATCTTGAGAAGCAAATGTGGCTAGCTAAGTACGCCACTCCGACAAACCTCCAGAGCTCAGCTCCCGCAGTTGGCTCAGAACTGGAAAAGCAAGCATGGCTGGCTAAGTATGCCACCCCGGCGAATCTTCAGGGTTCGACACCTTCAGCCATCACCGCGGATCAGATTTGTACAATTCTGAAAGATCAGTTCGGCATGATGCCGAAAAGGAAGGCATTCGGCTATACCAAGCCGTACCCCAACGAGTACGAATTGATCCCGCTACCACCCAAATATCGGCTCCTGGACTTCACAAAGTTTAGTGGATCGGATGGTTCCTGTTCCATCGAGCATGTGAGCCGATATTTGGCACAGCTGGGCATGATCTCAGCATCAGACGAGCTGCGTGTGAGGTTCTTCGCACAGTCCCTCACAGGATCGGCTTTCGGGTGGTACACATCGCTGCCACCGAACTCAATCCGGACTTGGAAGCAGTTGGAAGAGCAGTTCCATGAGCAGTATCGCTCAGAGGCTTCCGAGGCTGGCATTGCCGATCTAGCACAAGTACGACAGAAGCGCGGGGAAACAGTGTCAGAATACATCCAGCGCTTCAGGACCATTAGGAACCGATGATATTCGGTTCACGTAAGTGAAAAAGAAGCAGTCGAGTTGGCGGTGGTGGGTCTCTCATCATCGATCAAGGACGTGGCCTCCCAAGCAGACTACCCTTCATTGGCGCACATGGTGCAGAAGCTGTCAGCATATGAACAGCGCCACCCAGATGTTTACCAGGACAAATTCAAGCGTGCGGTGGTCCTGGTCGAGGCAGACGAGGATGAAGGTGCCGCGGGAGATCTAGAGGTAGCAGTGGCTGAATGGACTCGGGCGGCAGGCCCCGTGTCCTGCAAGTGGGTTAAGCCACAAGGCCCTCCAAAAGGGTTCGACTTCGACGTGACCAAAGCTGAGCAGATTTTCGACCTCTTACTCACGGAGAAGCAGCTGAAGGTACCCGAAGGCCACAAGATCCCCACGGTGCGGGAGCTGAACGGAAAGCCATACTGCAAGTGGCATAACACGTTCACCCACACCACTAACGACTGCAGGGTGTGGCGTCAGCAGATCCAAATGGCGATAGAAAAAGGGCGGTTAATTTTCAACCAGTACGCCATGAAGGTCGACACACACCCCTTCCCCGCCGTTAACATGGTGGAGTATACTTACCATGGAAGGTGCCAGCCAGATTTCTCATGCAATATCAACATGGTGGGACCTGGGCACCACTCTGGTAAGGACGGAGATGAGGGCAGCTGCTCTCATAGCAAAGACACAGAGGAAGCCGCTCCACGCGATCGGCTCCGCCACGACGGCAAGCGCTACGTCACAGTGGGAGAAGTGAAGAACATAAGATATCAGCGACCTCTCTCTGATCACCTCCTCAACAAGTATGTGAGTCAGTATGACCAACGCCGACGATACAACGACGATGATGAAAAAGATCGTATGGCTAGGGACGACAGGAGACGTCGTCGGCATAATCACGACGAGGAGCGATATGAGCGCCACGCCAAGGAAAAATCGAGGGAGCAAGACGACGTGGATAGGCACTGGGACTGCCCCTTCTTCAGACACTGCTGGGATTCAGGAATGAGCCGATTGCCAACAATCAGCAATTGTCCAGAATGTAAACAAAGGAAGAAGGATGCAGCTAACGTGTCCGTGTTCAAACTTCTAGGGCATCTCCCGCCTCGGAACAAGCATGCTAAGTCCGCTCGGGTGGAAGATCTCGAGGAACTAGAGGACGATGATGAAGAAGACAAGTATCATCGGCCAAGGTGGTGCCCCGATGGGCTCAGCCGTTCCCAGAAGCGAAGGGTTCAGCGTCTGCGTGGTTTGGAGGAAGCTGAAAGGCTATACCTGCACACGTTGAGGAAGGCACGGCCTGATCTGGCCGCCAAAGTTCAGCGAACCCTGGACGAAGAAGGTCGGCCACAAAGAAAAGAGTGGCGCCCCAAGCAAAGGAAAGCCGATGATGAGACATCGGCTGGCACAAACATGGTGCTTGTCCTTCCGACGGAGTTTGGTGCTCCAGGATTTCACGAGGCACCCAAGTTCGACGACTGCGAGCGCATCAATGTGACACAGGATGGGACTAGGTTGGTCTTATCCACGGGCCCGACCGTGTAGCGAACGCAGCGTCTATGGACAAACGTGGCGATGCCGATCCAGGAGATCGGCCCCAAGGATTTATGGAGGAACATTACAAAACCTCCATCAAACAAGCAACGTGGAGGCCGATTCCAACAATCGGCCAAAATTATCCTCACCATCCATTCTGCCTGGGTTCAACATTTGATCCAGCAGGGAATACCTACAGAGTCGATACCATCAAGTCTCTTGAAAGAATCGGCTCGGGGGGGCACCTAGGTGGATAAAACACGAGGATATGAAGTAGGAGTATCTTTCAAATGCCCAGCAGCCCAAGATATTCTTTGATGATGGATATTGAAGTATGGGGGCCGATACATAAATCGGCCGTAAAAAATTGAAAAAAATTTAAGCACAGCCGGTGCGCAGACATCGACTTAAGGATAGAAAGCCGATGCATGACCATCGACTCCAGAGGTACAACCGTTATAAGCAGAGGCTCGATGGAGCAGGAAGTGGGCCACGAAGTGGGACTCTAATGGAAGAACTCCTCAATGGAGTGATTTGGTGGCTCAGATCCTCTCTACAAGAACCTCCAAATTCTTTTTGCAAGTATTCGAGTCCGCAATATCAGTTGGGGCAAGTTTGAGGGATCATGACCCTGACCAGTGCCAAGAGCAGCATGGATGTGCAGATCAGGTTAAGGATGGATTGCATCAAATCCGCCAAAGGGAAGGAGCCGATCTGACCAGCAAGGCGCAAGAAGTGGACTGAAGAAGCTCGGGGGGCAGCTCACCCTGGAGTTTCTCTGCTCTGGGCAGCCGATTTTGTTGGAATCGGCTGGCTCTGCATCATGACTTGGAAGCCGATGGTGACACGTTTGGTTGGCCTACTGCTGTTCTCGCCTTGATGGAGGCTCGGGGGGCAACTGACTGCGTAGATATTCTGTTCTTAAGAAGCCGATTGAGATTTCATCGGATGGCCCTCCATCATAACCTTTTTCAAGGGGACTGTGCAGGTTTGAAGAGTATCACTGAATATCTGAATGTCCAGAGGTATCGGCTTCAGCATCAAGTCGTTTCAGCAGCGGTTCTGGGGCTCTCTTAAAGGCGTTCGTCTGCCTCGTTGTCCACCAGAGCTCAAAGTCATCGGTCGAAAAAGGTGAAAGATAGATCGTGAAGGATTGGTATGTTAACATCAGCTTTTGAGCATTTATCAAGTTCACGATCACTCCAACGTCAAAGAGATGAAGAATGGATCATGAGAGACCGATGCGCTGTCATCGGCTCATTGAGCATTGGCTAAGTGACGATCGGCGGGATCAGTATGAAGGGAAATCGGCTAAATTGGCATAAAGGAAATCGGCAAAATCAAATTGGGGAATTTCTTCATTGATAAACGAGATTTCTTACATAGAAGAGCTGATTGCTCTCAAAAGGGAGTACTAAGGGGATACATTGCCCCGTCTACTACTACTAATCCTATGCTAAGGGTCCTATCTACGGGCCGTCGCTGCCCTCGTCGTCACCCTCGTCGCCGCTGTCGGCGCTGCTCCCGGCGGGCTCGTCGTCGCTGCTGTAGCGGCCGCCGGCAGGACCTTCGTTGTCCTCAATCTCCTCGTCGTCGTCGTCGTCGTCGCTGTCGTAGTCACTAAGATTCCCCGGCCAGGGGCAGTGGCGCTTGGCCGGCGGCTCGTCGGAGGGGCTGTCGTCGTCGTCCTCCTCCTCCTCCTCCTCCTCCTCCTCCTCCTTCACCTCCTCGGAGGAGGTGAAGTCATCCCAGGAGAAGCGATCGTCATCGCTCTCCTCCTCCGATTCCCCGTCGGCGAGGAAGCGGAGGTCGCTCTCCCCGTCCGTCGAGGACTTGTCGTCCTCGGACCGGATGGAGAAGTCATGGCCGGGCTCCTCCCCGGCCTCTATGGCGCGGCGGGTGTTGGCCGCATGGACCTCTTGTGGGTCCCGTTCTGGCGTCGGCTCGTGGGAGGAAGAGGACTCGAGGGAAAGTCCCGATGAGGCGGAGGAAGAAGAAGACATGGTGCGCAGGAGGGCTTTTGGAGTGCTAATGCGGAGAGGATGAGGAGGAGAACTGTTCGGTGCGGTTAAATAAAAGAAGTGGGGATTTAATGTTCGAACAGTTTTCGAGGAGGTGGTGCCAAAAAACTGTCAAATCGTGCAGAGAAGTTGGGAAGGCAAGTCATCATGATGAAAAATACTGCGATGGTTCTGCTCTGCCATGACATGACCCCTTGGAGGAAAAAAACAGAGTGGTTTTGAAATTATCATTACCAAAACCAGGGGGGCATGTGTTATCACCAGATTTTGGCCAAATCAGGAGATGGGCCGTAGGTGAGATGGGCTTGAAGGTTAAACGCGTGGAGGATCTCTGAAGCGGCCTGACACGAAGAAGTTGGGCTAAATTGCCCATGTATCTGTATTATAGTAGATCGCATCTTAATTTAGAAGTTAGAGTTTTACCCGTGCACGGTTAGGTGCACGCCTGAATTAGAAAGTCCCTTGGACTATAAATATGTATCTAGGGTTTATGGAATAAACAACAACCAACGTTCAACACAATCAATCTCGGCGCATCGCCAACTCCTTCGTCTCGAGGGTTTCTCCCGGTAAGCACCATGCTGCCTAGATCGCATCTTGCGATCTAGGCAGCACAAGCTTATTACGTTGTTCATGCGTTGCTCGTGCTTGAAGCCTTTTTGATGGCGAGCAACGTAGTTATCTTAGATGTGTTAGGGTTAGCATTGTTCTTCGTATCATATGCTTGTCGTAGTGCAACCCTTATACATCTAGCCGCCCTTACACCTATCTTAGGTGTAGGGGCGGCACCCCGCTTGATCATTGTTTAGTAGATCCGATCCGTTACGGTTGCTCCTTGTTCTTCAAAGATTAGTTTAATATCCGCAATAGTTAGGCCTTACAAAGGGTTGGAGGAACTAGCGGCGTGTAGGGTGTAGTTTGCTAGCCCTAGACAGGATGTTCCGGGGATCAACCTCGTGTTGGTTTTTAGGCCCTGTCTAGGATCGGCTTACGATCACCGTACGCGAGCGCGAGGCCCAATCGTGAGTAGGATGATCCGATTATGCGGTGAAAACCCTAAATCGTCGTAGATCGCTTTAGCTTTATCTTGATCAAGCAGAACCACCATATATTCGTACACCTCGTACGAATCATGGGTGGATCGGCTCTTTGAGCCGATTCACGGGACAACTCGAGAGCCGATCGAGGCTCGTATTTAATGTTTACGTGTATGCCATGCAGGAAACTAAGCGAGGCATCATCCAAAACCTTCACGACCGGGTATAGGTCAGGTGGCACGCCCTTGCGACAGGCATCGGACGTGTGACCAGAAGGCTTTGCGGGCCGTCGCTCTGAGGGACTGGGGCCAGCCGCAGCCCTAGTTGTTCCCGGCTCTACGGTGTTGCCAGTCGCTGCCCGCCGGTGGGTTTCTGACCGCAACAATTTGAAAATTTTGGGCCGCGCGGGAAAACTAAACGGGCTAAACTGATTTAAACGAGCTGGGCCGAAAGGATTTGAAAAGAGAAGCTGGCCCAGTAACGGTTCGGGCCTGCTGACATGGTGGGGTCCAGGTGTAAGTGACTCTTAAAGCCGAATCGGTATGTTTCAAAACCAGCCGCACGATCAGAATTCAATCTGACGGACGACGGTCGTCGTCTTCCACGACGAGAATGAACCCTGGCTGCGGCGAGCCTAGGGGGTGGGGGAGCTAACCAGGGGTCGGCAGACGGTGGCGTTGGTGCAGGGTGGCGTTGCGGACGACGGCGAGGCGGCTGGGACAGATGGCAACTCCGATGGTGGCCGAAATCGGCGGCGCCTGATGCGTGTAATTGACACGTCCGTTGGGAACCCCAAGAGGAAGGTGTGATGCGCACAGCGGCAAGTTTCCCTCAGTAAGAAACGAAGGTTTAATCGCACCAGTAGGAGTCAAGAAGAACGTTGAAGGTTGATGGCGGCGGGATGTAGTGCGGCGCAACACCAGAGATTCCGGCGCCAACGTGGAACCTGCACAACACAACCAAAGTACTTTGCCCCAACGAAACAGTGAGGTTGTCAATCTCACCGGCTTGCTGTAACAAAGGGTTAACCGTATTGTGTGGAAGATTATTGTTTGCAAGAAAACAGTAAAGAACAAGTATTGTAGCAGATTTGTATTTCAGTATAAAAGAATGGACCGGGGTCCACAGTTCACTAGAGGTGTCTCTCCCATAAGATAAAAGCATGTTGGGTGAACAAATTACAGTCGGGCAATTGACAAATAGAGAGGGCATAACAATGCACATACATGTCATGATAAGTATAGTGAGATTTAATTGGGCATTACGACAAAGTACATAGACCGCCATCCAACTGCATCTATGCCTAAAAAGTCCACCTTCGGGTTATCGTCCGAACCCCTTCCGGTATTAAGTTGCAAAGCAACGAGACAATTGCATTAAGTATGGTGCGTAATGTAATCAACAACTACATCCTCGGACATAGCGCCAATGTTTTATCCCTAGTGGCAACAGCACAACACAACCTTAGGGGTTTCTGTCACTCCCCCAGGTGTCAATGCAGGCATGAACCCACTATCGAGCATAAGTACTCCCTCTTGGAGTTAAAAGCAAAAACTTGGCCAGAGCCTCTACTAGTAACGGAGAGCATGCAAGATCATAAACAACACATATGTAATAACTTGATAATTAACATAACATGGTATTCTCTATCCATCGGATCCCGACAAACACAACATAGAGTATTACGGATAGATGATCTTGATCATGTTAGGCAGCTCACAAGATCCAACAATGAAGCACAATGAGGAGAAGACAACCATCTAGCTACTGCTATGGACCCATAGTCCAGGGGTGAACTACTCACTCATCACTCCGGAGGCGACCATGGCGGTGTAGAGTCCTCCGGGAGATGAATCCCCTCTCCGGCGGGGTGCCGGAGGAGATCTCCAGAATCCCCCGAGATGGGATCGGCGGCGGCGGCGTCTCAGTAAGGTTTTCCGTATCGTGGTTTTTCGCCTCAGGGGTTTCGCGACGGAGGCTTTAAGTAGGCGGAAGGGCAGAGTCGGGGGGCTAACGAGGGGCCCACACCATAGGGCGGCGCGGGCCCCCCCTTGGCCGCGCCGCCTTGTGGTTTGGCCACCTCGTGGCCCCACTTCGTATGCTCTTCGGTCTTCTGGAAGGTTCGTGGCGAAATAGGCCCCTGGGTCTTCGTTTCGTCCAATTCCGAGAATATTTCGTTACTAGGATTTCTGAAACCAAAAACAGCAGAAAACAGAAACTGGCACTTCGGCATCTTGTTAATAGGTTAGTCCCAGAAAATGCACGAATATGACATAAAGTGTGCATAAAACATGTAGGTATCATCAATAATATGGCATAGAACATAAGAAATTATCGATACGTCGGAGACGTATCAAGCATCCCCAAGCTTAGTTCTGCTCGTCCCGAGCAGGTAAAACGATAACAAAGATAATTTCTGAAGTGATTTGCCATCATAACCTTGATCATACTATTTGTAAACATATGTAGTGGATGCAGCGATCAAAACAATGGTAATGACATGAGTAAACAAGTGAATCATAAAGCAAAGACTTTTCATGAATAGTACTTCGAAACAAGTATTAATAAGTCTTGCATAAGAGTTAACTCATAAAGCAATAAATCAAAGTAAAGGCATTGAAGCAACACAAAGGAAGATAAAGTTTCAGCGGTTGCTTTCAACTTGTAACATGTATATCTCATGGATAATTGTCAACATAGAGTAATATAACAAGTACAATATGCAAATATGTAGGAATCAATGCACAGTTCACACAAGTGTTTGCTTCTTGAGGTGGAGAGAGATAGGTGAACTGACTCAACATAAAAGTAAAAGAATGGTCCTTCAAAGAGGAAAGCATCGATTGCTATATTTGTGCTAGAGCTTTTATTTTGAAAACATGAAACAATTTTGTCAACGGTAGTAATAAAGCATATGAGTTATGAAAGTTATATCTTACAAGTTGCAAGTCTCATGCATAGTATACTAATAGTGCCCGCACCTTGTCCTAATTAGCTTGGACTACCGGATCTTTGCAATGCACATGTTTTAACCAAGTGTCACAATGGGGTACCTCCATGCCGTCTGTACAAAGGTCTAAGGAGAAAGCTCGCATTTTGGATTTCTCGCTTTTGATTATTCTCAACTTAGACATTCATACCGGGACAACATGGACAACAGATAATGGACTCCTCTTTAATGCATAAGCATGTGGCAACAATTATTATTCTCATATGAAATTGAGGATATATGTCCAAGACTGAAACTTCCACCATGAATCATGGCTTTAGTTAGCGGCCCAAAGTTCTTCTCTAACAATATGCATGCTCCAACCATGAAGGTGGTAGATCTCTCTTACTTCGGACAAGACAGACATGCATAGCAACTCACATGATATCCAACAAAGAATAGTTGATGGCGTCCCCGAAGCATGGTTATCGCACAACAAGCAACTTAATAAGAGATAAAGTGCATAAGTACATATTCAATACCACAATAGTTTTTAAGCTATTTGTCCCATGAGCTATATATTGCAAAGGTGAATGATGGAATTTTAAAGGTAGCACTCAAGCAATTTACTTTGGAATGGCGGATAAATACCATGTAGTAGGTAGGTATGGTGGACACAAATGGCATAGTGGTTGGCTCAAGGATTTTGGATGCATGAGAAGTATTCCCTCTCGATACAAGGTTTAGGCTAGCAAGGTTATTTGAAACAAACACAAGGATGAACGTTACAGCAAAACTCACATAAAAGACATATTGTAAATATTATAAGACTCCATACCGTCTTCCTTGTTGTTCAAAACTCAATACTAGATGTTATCTAGACTCTAGAGAGACCAAATATGCAAACCAAATTAGCAAGCTCTAAGTATTTCTTCATTAATGGGTGCAAAGTATATGATGCAAGAGCTTAAACATGAGCACAACAATTGCCAAGTATCAAATTATCCAAGACATTTTAGAATTACTACATGTAGTATTTTCCAATTCCAACCATATAACAATTTAACGAAGAAGAAACTTCGTCATGAATACTATGAGTAGAGCCTAAGGACATATTTGTCCATATGCTACAGCGGAGCGTGTCTCTCTCCCATAAAGTGAATGCTAGGATCCATTTTATTCAAACAAAACAAAAAACAAAAACAAACCGACGCTCCAAGCAAAGTGCATAAGATGTGACGGAATAAAAATATAGTTTCGGGGGAGGAACCTGATAATGTTGTCGATGAAGAAGGGGATGCCTTGGGCATCCCCAAGCTTAGACGCTTGAGTCTTCTTAGAATATGCAGGGGTGAACCACCGGGGCATCCCCAAGCTTAGAGCTTTCACTCTCCTTGATCATATTGCATCATACTCCTCTCTTGATCCTTGAAAACTTCCTCCACACCAAACTCGAAACAACTCATTAGAGGGTTAGTGCATAATAAAAATTAGCATGTTCAGAGGTGACACAATCATTCTTAACACTTCTGAACATTGCATAAAGCTACTAGACATTAATGGATCGAAGAAATTCATCCAACATAGCAAAAGAGGCAATGCAAAATAAAAGGCAGAATCTGTCAAAACAGAACAGTCCGTAAAGATGGATTTTATTAGGCCACCAGACTTGCTCAAATGAAAATGCTCAAATTTAATAAAAGTTGCGTACATATCTGAGGATCATGCACGTAAATTGGCTTAATTTTCTGAGCTACCTACAGGGAGGTAGACCCAGATTCGTGACAGCAAAGAAATCTGAAACTGCGCAGTAATCCAAATCTAGTACTTACTTTACTATCAAAGACTTCACTTGGCACAACAAAACTCAAAACTAAGATAAGGAGAGGTTGCTACAGTAGTAAACAACTTCCAAGACACAAATTTAAAACAAAAATACTGGAGTAAAAACATGGGTTGTCTCTCATAAGCGCTTTTCTTTAACGCCTTTCAGCTAGGCGCAGAAAGTGTAACTCAAGTAACATCGAGAGATGAAGCATCAACATCATAATTTGTTCTAATAATAGAATCATAAGGTAACTTCATTCTATTTCTAGGGAAGTGTTCCATACCTTTCTTGAGAGGAAATTGATATTTAATATTACCTTCCTTCATATCAATAGTAGCACCAACGGTTCGAAGAAAAGGTCTTCCCAATATAATGGGGCAAGATGCATTGCATTCAATATCCAAGACAACAAAATCAACGGGACAAGGTTATTGTTAACCATAATATGAACATTATCAACCTTCCCCAAAGGTTTCTTTTTAGCATTATCAGCGAGATTAACATCCAAATAACAATTCTTCAATGGTGGCAAGTCAAGCATATCATAGACTTTTTTAGGCATAACGAAATACTTGCACCAAGATCACATAAAGCATTACAATAAAAATCTTTGACTCTCATTTTAATGATGGGCTCCCAACCATCCTCTAGCTTTCTAGGAATAGAAGTTTCAAGTTTTAGTTTCTCTTCTCTAGCTTTTATGAGAGCATTTGTAATATGTTTTGTGAAAGCCAAGTTTACAGCGCTAGCATTAGGACTTTTAGCAAGTTTTTGCAAGAACTTTATAACTTCAGAGATGTGGCAATCATCAAAATCTAAATCATTACAATCTAAAGCAATGGGATTATCATCCCCAAGGTTGGAAAAAATTTCAGCAGTTTTATCACAAGCGGTTTCAGCAGTTTTAGCGAGTTTCGAGTAATTTTGCGCGCTTTGCACTAGGAGTAGAAGCATTGCCAACACCAATTATTTTACCATTGATAGTAGGAGGTGCAGCAACATGTGAATTATTAGCATTGCTAGTGGTGGTAATAGTCCAAACTTTAGCTACATTTTCCTTTTTAGCTAGTTTTTCATTTTCTTCTCTATCCCACCTAGCACGCAGTTCAGCCATTAATCTTATATTCTCATTAATTCTAACTTGGATGGCATTTGCTGTAGTAACAATTTTATTTTCAATATCCCTATTAGGCATAACTTTCGATTTCAAAAGATCAACATCGGAGGCAAGACTATCAACTCTAGAAACAAGAATATCAATTTTATTGAGCTTTTCCTCAACAGATTTGTTAAAGGCAGTTTGTGTACTAATAAATTCTTTAAGCATGGCCTCAAGTCCAGGGGGTGTATTCCTATTATTGTTGTAAGAATTCCCATAAGAATTAGCATAACCGTTACCATTATTATAAGGATATGGCCTATAGTTATTACTAGAATTGTTACGATAAGCATTGTTGTTGAAATTATTATTTTTAATGAAGTTTACATCAACATGTTCTTCTTGAGCAACCAATGAAGCTAACGGAACATTATTAGGATCAACATTATTCCTACCATTAACAAGCATAGACATAATAGCATCAATCTTATCATTCAAGGAAGAGGATTCTTCAACAGAATTTACCTTCTTACCTTGTGGAGCTCTTTCCGTATGCCATTCAGAGTAATTAACCATCATATTATCAAGAAGCTTTGTTGCTTCACCAAGAGTGATGGACATAAAGGTACCTCCAGCAGCTGAATCCAATAAATTCCGCGAAGAAAAATTTAGTCCTGCATAGAAGGTTTGGATGATCATCCAAGTAGTCGATCCATGGGTTGGGCAATTTTTAACCAGAGATTTCATTCTTTCCCAAGCTTGAGCAACATGTTCATTATCCAATTGTTTAAAATTCATTATGCTACTCCTCAAAGATATAATTTTAGCAGGGGGATAATATCTACCAATAAAAGCATCCTTGCATTTAGTCCATGAATCAATACTATTCTTAGGCGAGAGATAGCAACCAATCTTTAGCTCTTCCTCTTAATGAGAAAGGGAACAATTTTAATTTTATAATGTCACCATCTACATCTTTATACTTTTGCATTTCACATAGTTCAACAAAATTATTGAGATGGGCAGCAGCATCATCGGAACTAACACTGGAAAATTGCTCTCGCATAACAAGATTCAGTAAAGCAGGTTTAATTTCAAAGAATTCTGCTGTAGTAGCAGGTGGAGCAATAGGTGTGCATAAGAAATCATTATTATTTGTGGTAGTGAAATCACACAACTTAGTATTTTCAGGGTTGGCCATTTTAGCAGTAGTAAATAAAGCAAACTAGATAAAGTAAATACAAGTAAACTAATTTTTTTGTGTTTTTGATATAGAGTGCAAGACAGTAAATAAAGTAAAACTAGCAACTAATTTTTTTGTGTTTTTATATAAAGTGCAGCAAACAAAGTAGTAAATAAAATAAAGCAAGACAAAAACAAAGTAAAGAGATTGAGAAGTGGAGACTCCCCTTGCAGCGTGTCTTGATCTCCCCGGCAACGGCGCCAGAAATTTGCTTGATGCGTGTAATTGACACGTCCGTTGGGAACCCCAAGAGGAAGGTGTGATGCGCACAGCGGCAAGTTTCCCTCAGTAAGAAACGAAGGTTTAATCGGACCAGTAGGAGTCAAGAAGCACGTTGAAGGTTGATGGCGGCGGGAGGTAGTGCGGCGCAACACCAGAGATTCCGGCGCCAACGTGGAACCTGCACAACACAACCAAAGTACTTTGCCCCAACGAAACAGTGAGGTTGTCAATCTCACCGGCTTGCTGTAACAAAGGGTTAACCGTATTGTGTGGAATATTATTGTTTGCAAGAAAACAGTAAAGAACAAGTATTGTAGCAGATTTGTATTTCAGTATAAAAGAATGGACCGGGGTCCACAGTTCACTAGAGGTGTCTCTCCCATAAGATAAAAGCATGTTGGGTGAACAAATTACAGTCGGGCAATTGACAAATAGAGAGGGCATAACAATGCACATACATGTCATGATAAGTATAGTGAGATTTAATTGGGCATTACGACAAAGTACATAGACCGCCATCCAAGCTGCATCTATGCCTAAAAAGTCCACCTTCGGGTTATCGTCCGAACCCCTTCCGGTATTAAGTTGCAAAGCAACAGACAATTGCATTAAGTATGGTGCGTAATGTAATCAACAACTACATCCTCGGACATAGCGCCAATGTTTTATCCCTAGTGGCAACAGCACAACACAACCTTAGGGGTTTCTGTCACTCCCCCAGGTGTCAATGCAGGCATGAACCCACTATCGAGCATAAGTACTCCCTCTTGGAGTTAAAAGCAAAAACTTGGCCAGAGCCTCTACTAGTAACGGAGAGCATGCAAGATCATAAACAACACATATGTAATAACTTGATAATTAACATAACATGGTATTCTCTATCCATCGGATCCCGACAAACACAACATAGAGTATTATAGATAGATGATCTTGATCATGTTAGGCAGCTCACAAGATCCAACAATGAGGCACAATGAGGAGAAGACAACCATCTAGCTACTGCTATGGACCCATAGTCCAGGGGTGAACTACTCACTCATCACTCCGGAGGCGACCATGGCGGTGTAGAGTCCTCCGGGAGATGAATCCCCTCTCCGGCAGGGTGCCGGAGGAGATCTCCAGAATCCCCCGAGATGGGATCGGCGGCGGCGGCGTCTCAGTAAGGTTTTCCGTATCGTGGTTTTTCGCCTCAGGGGTTTCGCGACGGAGGCTTTAAGTAGGCGGAAGGGCAGAGTCGGGGGGCTAACAAGGGGCCCACACCACAGGGCGGCGCGGGCCCCCCCTTGGCCGCGCCGCCTTGTGGTTTGGCCACCTCGTGGCCCCACTTCGTATGCTCTTCGGTCTTCTGGAAGGTTCGTGGCGAAATAGGCCCCTGGGTCTTCGTTTCATCCAATTCCGAGAATATTTCGTTACTAGGATTTCTGAAACCAAAAACAGCAGAAAACGAGAACTGGCACTTCGGCATCTTGTTAATAGGTTAGTTCCAGAAAATGCACGAATATGACATAAAGTGTGCATAAAACATGTAGGTATCATCAATAATATGGCATAGAACATAAGAAATTATCGATACGTCGGAGACGTATCAGCGCCTTCTGCAGCTCCGCCACGGACTTCAACGATCGATTGGCGGTCTACAGGCGACGATGTGGAGGGGAGAGATGTGGAGGAGGATCAGAGAGAGGAGGGGAGCAACTTTGTTGTGGAGAAGGAGGCGGGGAAGTGGCTCTATTTATAGATGCGCTCGTGTGCCGTGGGGTGCTGCAAGGTCGATGGTGGCGACGTCGTTCGAGGGCGTGAAGGGGCAAGGTAGGGGGCGCGCGAGGTAGGCGATGACTAGGCGGAGCTAACGCGCGTGATGGCGCAGCAAGGGAAGGACGAGGGAGTACTGGCGACGATCAAGTGCTCGCAGTACCGTGGCGGCAGAGTTGCGATCATGGCGACGACGACGTAGCTTCCGCGGGCTAGCGAGGTTGTCTAGCGGGTAGCGGGTGCAGAGGGCCGTGCGCGTGCAAAGTGAGAGAGGGATAGGTGGACGATGGCGACGGGTCGACGGTGTGCTCGGGCGCGTCCAGAGACATGCCAGGGCGCGCTCACCGCGTGCCTGGCACGTTTTCTGGCGTGTCTGGGCACGCGCGTTCCGGCCAATGGCGCGCAAGGGTGAGGCTCGGCCGTGCACTGGCAGTGTCCTTGTGCTCCAGAGAGGCTATTAGACATGGTGTAGGAGGGAGTAGGGGCTCAGATCGCTCGAGTGCAAAGGTGGCCGGCATGGCCACGGCATGCCATAGTTTAGGATTGTTTCTCCACTTTAAACGATGGGGAAAGGACAGGCTCGATGAAGAGGAGGTAGTAGAAGCTAATCATCACGAAATAAATTGGGTTTAGGCTAAAATCCAACGTGTAATAGCCTGTGTTGCAAATGCCAAAATCTGCCTGCAAGGTGTTTGATAAAATGGCCGCATGAAACTTTTGTTTGAATTTTGGTTTTCTTTTTGGTGAATCTCAAACATGTAATTAAGGTGAGGGAATGATGGTGGTGGTGTCCATTTTGGTGAAGGTTTGCAACATTTCCAAAATGGGGTTATCTACACTTTGTTTCAAAGTCCTATTTTGTCAAATCTATACTGGTCAACCTGGTCAACATTAGCACTAATGGTCTGTTATCACCAGAACTTGACCGAGTCAGAGGTGGGCCGCGATCAAGATGGGCTTGAAGAATATATGTATAGAAGAAGTACGTGAATCGGCCTTACATGCAAAGTTTGGGCTAGTTTGCCCGTGTATCTGTACCATAGTAGGATACGTGTCGGTTAGGAGTTAGAGTTTTACCCGTGCACGGTTAGGTGCACGCTTGAATTAGAAAGTCCCCTGGACTATAAATATGTATCTAGGGTTTATGGAATAAACAACAACCAACGTTCAACACAATCAATCTCGGCGCATCGCCAACTCCTTCGTCTCGAGGGTTTCTCCTGGTAAGCACCATGCTGCCTAGATCGCATCTTGCGATCTAGGCAGCATAAGCTTATTTACGTTGTTCATGTGTTGCTCGTGCTGAAGCCTTTTTGATGGCGAGCAACGTAGTTATCTTAGATGTGTTAGGGTTAGCATTGTTCTTCGTATCATATGCTGTCGTAGTGCAACCCTTATACATCTAGCCGCCCTTACACCTATCTTAGGTGTAGGGGCGGCACCCCGCTTGATCATTGTTTAGTAGATCCGATCCGTTACGGTTGCTCCTTGTTCTTCAAGGATTAGTTTAACATCCGCAATAGTTAGGCCTTACAAAGGGTTGGAGGATCCAGCGACGTGTAGGGTGTAGTTTGCTAGCCCTAGACAGGATGTTCCGGGGATCAACCTTGTGTTGGTTTTTAGGCCCTGTCTAGGATCGGCTTACGATCACCGTACGCGAGCGCGAGGCCCAATCGTGAGTAGGATGATCCGATTATGCGGTGAAAACCCTAAATCGTCGTAGATCGCTTTAGCTTTATCTTGATCAAGCAGGACCACCATATATTCGTACACCTCGTACGAATCATGGGTGGATCGGCTCTTTGAGCCGATTCACGGGACAACCTGAGAGCCGATCGAGGCTCGTATTTAATGTTTACGTGTATGCCATGCAGGAAACTAAGCGAGGCATCATCCAACACGTTCCTGACCAGGTATAGGTCAGGTGGCACGCCCTTGCGACAGCATCGGACGTGTGACCAGAAGGCTTTGCGGGCCATCGCTCTGAGGGACTGGGGCCAGCCGCAGCCCTAGTTGTTCCCGGCTCTACGGTGTTGTCAGTCGCTGCCCGCCGGTGGGTTTCTGACCGCAACACATTCTGGCACGCCCGGTGGGACAATCTTCGACATCCACCGCATCGCCATCTACATCCGAGATGGCGGAAAGCACTCCGGTCACGTACGAGGATCTGACTGACGAGCTCAAGAAGAAGCATGACGAGATCAAGGCGGTCCTCGAAGCCGACCTCATCGGCTCTTTCCACGGAACCCGCTCCCATGGCGTCGGGTGGAAGGGGTTCTCACCTGAAGGCGCGCTCGATGGAGTGGACCTGTCCGCCCCGTCGGAAGAACGCACCAGGTCGCTGCGTCAGGAGATCAACTTCATGGTGGCTCATTCGCTGCACCGCCACTCTGAGAGCCTAGTGAACACTTTGGAGCGTGTCGCTCTGCGCGTGATCCAGGAAATCATGAGCCATCAGTATTCTCCGTCGGGACCAGCTGTGGGGACTTACAAAGGAGAGTTGCCACTCCAGTCCCGTCCACCGCTGCCGTTCGCGTTGGCAGCACCAGAAGTGCCGAACTCATCGGCATACGTCGTCTACAAGATTGGTGGTGATCCTAGTGACTACCAATTCCTACCCGAGGCGCCCAAGGAGATCCCGCACGGATACGCGTGCGCATACGTGCGCGACTGCGTGCACTGGGCACTCTCGAACCAGGCTGCAACAACAGGGGCCTCTGGAACAGCAGGAGGGACGTCGGGAGCAGATCTTGAGAAGCAAACGTGGCTAGCTAAGTACGCCACTCCGACAAACCTCCAGAGCTCGACTCCTGCAGTTGGCTCAGAACTGGAAAAGCAAGCATGGCTGGCTAAGTATGCCACCCCGGCGAATCTTCAGGGTTCGACACCTTCAGCCATCACCGCGGATCAGATTTGTACGATTCTGAAGGATCAGTTCGGCATGATGCCGAAAAGGAAGACGTTCGGCTATACCAAGCCGTACCCCAACGAGTACGAATTGATCCCGCTACCACCCAAATATCGGCTCCCTGACTTCACAAAGTTCAGCGGATCAGATGGTTCCAGCTCCATCGAACATGTGAGCCGATATTTGGCACAGCTGGGCACGATCTCAGCATCAGACGAGCTGCGTGTGAGGTTCTTCGCACGGTCCCTCACGGGATCGGCTTTCGGGTGGTACACATCGCTGCCACCGAACTCGATCCGGACTTGGAAGCGGTTGGAAGAGCAGTTCCATGATCGGTATCACTCGGAGGCTTCCGAGGCTGGCATTGCCGATCTAGCACAAGTACGACGAAGCGCGAGGAAACGAGTGTCGGAATACATCCGGCGCTTCGGGACCATTAGGAACCGATGCTATTCGGTTCACGTAAGTGAAAAAGAAGCGATCGAGTTGGCGGTGGTGGGTCTCTCATCATCGATCAAGGACGTGGCCTCCCAAGCGGACTACCCTTCATTGGCGCACATGGTGCGAAGCTGTCGGCATATGAACAGCGCCACCCAGATGTTTACCAGGACAAATTCAAGCGTGCGGTGGTCCTGGTTGAGGCAGACGAGGATGAAGGTGCTGCGGGAGATCAAGAGGTAGCAGTGGCTGAATGGGCTCGGGCGGCAAGCCCCGTGTCCTGCAAGTGGGTTAAGCCACAAGGCCCTCCAAAAGGGTTCGACTTCGACGTGACCAAAGCTGAGCAGATTTTCGACCTCTTACTCACGGAGAAGCAGCTGAAGGTACCCGAAGGCCACAAGATCCCCACGGTGTAGGAGCTGAACGGAAAGCCATACTGCAAGTGGCATAACACGTTCACCCACACCACTAACGACTGCAGGGTGTGGCGTCGGCAGATCCAAATGGCGATAGAAAAAGGGCGACTAATTTTCAACCGAGTACGCCATGAAGGTCGACACACACCCCTTCCCCGCCGTTAATATGGTGGAGTATACTTACCATGGAGGGTGCCAGCCAGATTTCTCGTGCAATATCAACATGGTGGGACCCGGGCACCACTGCGGTAAGGACGGAGATGAGGGCAGCTGCTCTCATAGCAAAGACACGAGAGGAAGCCGCTCCACGCGATCGGCTCCGCCACGACGGCAAGCGCTACGTCACAGAGGAAGAAGTGAAGAACATAAGATATCAGCGACCTCTCTCTGATCACCTCCTCAACAAGTATGTGAGTCAGTATGACCAACGCCGACGATACAATGACGATGATGAAAAAGATCGTCTGGCTAGGGACGAAAGAAGACGTCGTCGGCATGATCACGACGAGGAGCGATATGAGCGCCACGCCAAGGAAAAGTCGAGGGAGCAAGACGACGTGGATAGGCACTGGGACTGCCCCTTCTTCAGACACTGCTGGGATTCGGGAATGAGCCGATTGCCAACAATCGGCAATTGCCCAGAATGTAAACAAAGGAAGAAGGATGCAGCTAACGTGTCCGTGTTCAAACGTCTAGGGCCCCTCCCGCCTCGGAACAAGCATGATGAGTCCGCTCGGGTGGAAGATCTCGAGGAACTAGAGGACGATGATGAAGAAGACAAGTATCATCGGCCAAGGTGGTGCCCTGATGGGCTCAGCCGTTCCAAAAAACGAAGGGTTCAGCGTCTACGTGGGTTGGAGGAAGCTGAAAGATTATACCTGCACACGTTGAGGAAGGCACGGCCTGATCTGGCCGCCAAAATTCAGCGAACCCTGGACGAAGAAGGTCGGCCACAAAGAAAAGAGTGGCGCCCCAAGCAAAGGAAAGCCGATGATGAGACATCGGCTGGCGCAAACATGGTCTTCATCCTTCCAACAGAGTTCAGCGCTCCAGGATTATACGAAGCACCTGTGGCACAACTAGACTGCGGCCCACGGCCGGTCATCTTTGAGAAGCCACGAGAAAGAAGTTACAGGCATCAGAAGGCCCTGTACTTGCGAGGATACATCAATGGGCAGCCTGTCAACAAGATTTTGGTGGACACCGGAGCGGCGGTTAACATTATGCCATACTCCATGCTACGTCGGTTGGGACGCTCCAGCTCGGATCCGATCAAGACCAATGTAACACCGAGCGATTTCAACGGCCAAGCATCCGACGCACAAGGTGTTCCGAATGTGGATCCGACCGTAGGAAGGAAAACTGTCCCTACGACGTTCTTTATTGTCGACAGCAAAAGCTCCTATGCCGTCCTACTAGGGAGAGATTGGATCCACGCCAACTCGTTGCATTCCATCCACGATGCACCAATGCCTAATACAGTGGGATGGAGATGAAGTAGAAGTCGTCCACGCGGATGATTCAGCCGAGATTTCGACGGCCGGCATGAACGTTTGGGAGACATCAGGCCAAGAGCCACTCTCAGGCATCAATTTGGACGACTGCGAGCGCATCGACGTGACAAAGAACGGGGTTAGGCTGGTTTTATCCACCGGCCTGACCGTGTAACAAAAGCAAACATCGATGGACGAACATGGTGATGCCGATCCAGGTGATCGGCCTCAAGGATCTATGGAGGAACGTTACAAAACCTTCATCGAGCAAGCAACGTGGAGGCCGATTCCAGCAATCGGCCAAAATTATCCTCACCTTCCATTCTGCCTGGATTCAACGCCAATCTAATGGGAAATGGGGTTACATCGGCTAATGAGCTAGAAGAAGTCCACACTGGTCCTAATCAAGCCGATGTTCACACATAGCGCCCTGGCTAGTCACAGAAGCCGATTTCAGCAGTTACCTGACAGAATCGACTCGGGGGGCACCTAATCAGATGAGCATGTGCGATACATGTGCAGTGAGATATTGGGGGCCGATAGAATAATCGGCCCGTAAAAAAAAATATAGCATGTGTCTGAGCACAAAATTTACGGGATCTACCAGTAGCATGTGCAAAACACAAGGATCTCTAGCTCTGTGTCAGAGGAGTTCTACTTCTGAGCCATTGTGTGATCATCTGCAATATCGACTTTCAATGGAGGAGGGGTGATCGGCTCTAGCTGGCTCTGCATGATAGTTCTCTCAGACATGATCTAGCCCAGGTCCATTTGTCTGAATGGCGTGCCCTCGACTCTATTTCGCCTTGACTGAGACTCGGGGGGCAGCTGGCCTGGTGGATGATCTGTTTTTGAAAGCCGATTGGGTGGCCATCGGCTAGTTCTGCGCCGCGATTTTCGTCAAGGGTGGTGATTGATGGCGTGTATTTCACACGTTCGTTGGGCAACCCCAAGAGGAAGGTATGATGCGCACAGCAGCAAGTTTTCCCTCAGAAAGAAACCAAGGTTTATCGAACCAGGAGGAGCCAAGAAGCACGTTGAAGGTTGATGGCGGCGGGATGTAGTGCGGCGCAACACCAGGGATTCCGGCGCCAACGTGGAACCTGCACAACACAACCAAAGTATTTGCCCCAACAAAACAGTGAGGTTGTCAATCTCACCGGCTTGCTGTAACAAAGGATTAACCGTATTGTGTGGAAGATGATTGTTTGCAGAGAAAACAGTAAAAACGAGTATTGCAGCAGATTTGTATTTCAGTATTAAAGAATGGACCGGGGTCCACAGTTCACTAGAGGTGTCTCTCCCATAAGATAAAAGCATGTTGGGTGAACAAATTACAGTCGGGCAATTGACAAATAGAGAGGGCATAACAATGCACATACATGACATGATAAGTATAGTGAGATTTAATTGGGCATTACGACAAAGTACATAGACCGCCATCCAACCGCATCTATGCCTAAAAAGTCCACCTTCAGGTTATCATCCGAACCCCTTCCAGTATTAAGTTGCTAAACAACGGACAATTGCATTAAGTATGGTGCGTAATGTAATCAACAACTACATCCTCGGACATAGCGCCAATGTTTTATCCCTAGTGGCAACAAGCACAACACAACCTTAGAACTTTCGTCACTCGTCCCGGTGTCAATGCGGGCATGAACCCACTATCGAGCATAAATACTCCCTCTTGGAGTTAAAAGTAAAAACTTGGCCGAGCCTCTACTAGAAACGGAGAGCATGCAAGATCATAAACAACACATATGTAATAACTTGATAATTAACATGACATGGTATTCTCTATCCATCGGATCCCGACAAACACAACATATAGAATTACGGATAGATGATCTTGATCATGTTAGGCAGCTCACAAGATCCAACAATGAAGCACAATGAGGAGAAGACAACCATCTAGCTACTGCTATGGACCCATAGTCCAGGGGTGAACTACTCACTCATCACTCCGGAGGCGACCATGGCGGTGTAGAGTCCTCCGGGAGATGATTCCCCTCTCCGGCGGGGTGCCGGAGGCGATCTCCTGGATCCCCCGAGATGGGATCGGCGGCGGCGGCGTCTCTGGAAGGTTTTCCGTATCGTGGCTCTCGGTACTGGGGGTTTCGTCACGGAGACTTTGTATAGGCGGAAGGGCAGGTCAAGAGGCGGCACGGGGGCCCCACACCACAGGGCGGCGCGGCCAAGGGGGGCCGCGCCGCCCTATAGTGTGGCCCCTCCGTGGCCCCTCTTCGTCTCTCCTTCGGACTTCTGGAAGCTTCGTGAGAAAATAGGCCCCCGGGCTTTGATTTCGTCCAATTCCGAGAATATTTCCTTACTAGGATTTCTGAAACCAAAAACAGCAGAAAACAGCAACTGGCACTTCGGCATCTTGTTAATAGGTTAGTTCCAGAAAATGCACGAATATGACATAAAGTGTGCATAAAACATGTAGGTATCATCAATAATATGGCATAGAACATAAGAAATTATCGATACGTCGGAGACGTATCAAGCATCCCCAAGCTTAGTTCTGCTCGTCCCGAGCGAGTAAAACGATAACAAAGATAATTTCTGAAGTGATATGCCATCATAACCTTGATCATACTATTTGTAAACATATGTAGTGGATGCAGCGATCAAAACAATGGTGATGACATGAGTAAACAAGTGAATCATAAAGCAAAGACTTTTCATGAATAGTACTTCAAGACAAGCATCAATAAGTCTTGCATAAGAGTTAACTCATAAAGCAATAAATCAAAGTAAAGGTATTGAAGCAACACAAAGGAAGATTAAGTTTCAGCGGTTGCTTTCAACTTGTAACATGTATATCTCATGGATAATTGTCAACATAGAGTAATATAACAAGTACAATATGCAAGTATGTAGGAATCAATGCACGGTTCACACAAGTGTTTGCTTCTTGAGGTGGAGAGAGATAGGTAAACTGACTCAACATAAGAGTAAAGAGAATGGTCCTTCAAAGAGGAAAGCATCGATTGCTATATTTGTGCTAGAGCTTTTATTTTGAAAACATGAAACAATTTTGTCAACGGTAGTAATAAAGCATATGAGTTATGAAAGTTATATCTTACAAGTTGCAAGTCTCATGCATAGTATACTAATAGTGCCCGCACCTTGTCCTAATTAACTTGGACTACCGGATCTTTGCAATGCACATGTTTTAACCAAGTGTCACAATGGGGTACCTCCATGCCGCCTGTACAAAGGTCTAAGGAGAAAGCTCGCATTTTGGATTTCTCGCTTTTGATTATTCTCAACTTAGACATCCATACCGGGACAACATGGACAACGAGATAATGGACTCCTCTTTAATGCATAAGCATGTGGCAACAATTTTAATTCTCATATGAGATTGAGGATATGTGTCCAAACTGAAACTTCCACCATGAATCATGGCTTTAGTTAGCGGCCCAAAGTTCTTCTCTAACAATATGCATGATCCAACCATGAAGGTGGTAGATCTCTCTTGCTTCAGACAAGACGGACATGCATAGCAACTCACATGATATCCAACAAAGAATAGTTGATGGCGTCCCCAGAAACATGGTTACCGCTCAACAAGCAACTTAATAAGAGATAAAGTGCATAAGTACATATTCAATACTACAATAGTTTTTAAGCTATTTGTCCCATGAGCTATATATTGCAAAGGTGAATGATGGAATTTTAAAGGTAGCACTCAAGCAATTTACTTTGGAATGGCGGATAAATACCATGTAGTAGGTAGGTATGGTGGACACAAATGGCATAGTTGTTGGCTCAAGTATTTTGGATGCATGAGAAGTATTCCCTCTCGATACAAGGTTTAGGCTAGCAAGGTTATTTGAAACAAACACAAGGATGAACGGTACAGCAAAACTCACATAAAATACATATGGTAAACATTATAAGACTCCATACCGTCTTCCTTGTTGTTCAAAACTCAATACTAGATGTTATCTAGACTCTAGAGAAACCAAATATGCAAACCAAATTAGCAAGCTCTAAGTATTTCTTCATTAATGGGTGCAAGGTATATGATGCAAGAGCTTAAACATGAGCACAACAATTGCCAAGTATCAAATTATCCAAGACATTTTAGAGTTACTACATGTAGCATTTTCCAATTCCAACCATATAACAATTTAACGAAGGAGAAACTTCGCCATGAATACTATGAGTAGAGCCTAAGGACATATTTGTCCATATGCAACAGCGGAGCGTGTCTCTCTCCCATAAAGTGAATGCTAGGATCCATTTTATTCAAACAAAACAAAAAACAAAAACAAACCGACGCTCCAAGCAAAGTGCATAAGATGTGGCCGAATAAAAATATAGTTTCAGGGGAGGAACCCGATAATGTTGTCGATGAAGAAGGGGATGCCTTGGGCATCCCCAAGCTTAGACGCTTGAGTCTTCTTAATATATGCAGGGGTGAACCACCGGGGCATCCCCAAGCTTAGAGCTTTCACTCTCCTTAATCATATTGCATCATACTCCTCTCTTGATCCTTGAAAACTTCCTCCACACCAAACTCGAAACAACTCATTAGAGGGTTAGTGCATAATAAAAATTCACATGTTCAGAGGTGATACAATCATTCTTAACACTTCTGGACATTGCATAAAGCTACTGGACATTAATGGATCAAAGAAATTCATCCAACATAGCAAAAGAGGCAATGCGAAATAAAAGACAGAATCTGTCAAAACAGAACAGTCCGTAAAGATGGATTTTATTAGGCCACCAGACTTGCTCAAACGAAAATGCTCAAATTGAATGAAAGTTGCGTACATATCTGAGGATCATGCTCGTAAATTGGCGTAATTTTCTGAGCTACCTACAGGGAGATAGACCCAGATTCGTGACAGCAAAGAAATCTGGAACTGCGCAGTAATCCAAATCTAGTACTTACTTTTCTATCAAAGACTTTACTTGGCACAACAAAACATAAAACTAAGATAAGGAGAGGTTTCTACAGTAGTAAACAACTTCCAAGACACAAATATAAAACAAAAATACTGGAGTAAAAACATGGGTTGTCTCCCATAAGCGCTTTTCTTTAACGCCTTTCAGCTAGGCGCAGAAAGTGTAACTCAAGTATTATCGCGGGGTGAAGCATTGACATTACCTTGGGCTTTACCCTTACCTTTCTTATCCTTACTCTTTGGTTTAGGGAATATATGACTACCCCCGGGTGTAGAGGTGAATTTTATGGTGCCTTCTCTCACGTCTATGATCGCTCCCAATAATTTCAGCAGGGATCTTCCGAGTGTGATTTGTCCTGTTCCTGCGCATTCAATTACAAGGTAATCAACGGATATTGTTATCCCAAGAATGGTTGTATGCACACCCGCAGCTATCCCTTTTGGAATTATAACAGAGTTATCAATAAGAGTTATTCCTTCTCCCCCTTCAGTGAATTCCCAAAGTTTCAAAGATTTATGAATCCCCTTAGGCATTAGGCAAAATTCAGTCATAATATCACAATTAGCACGAAGAGTTTGGTTACCTATGACAATTTTAATAGTAGGTTTCCACAATGAAGGTTCAGAGTTCACTAAAACTTGATCAAGACGGTTACGAATGTATCCATAGTTTTCATTTAAGCGAGATGCACTTGTCTCAAGAGTATTTAATCTATTATGAATGCTGATAAGGGCTGAATCAAAATTATTAGATGAATCATGTGATGCAACCAACTTCTTTATGGCATTAAAAGCTTGATCCCCATTACAATGGAGGAAATCTCCTCCCACTAGAGCATCCAAGGCATATCTATAGCGAATCATAAGACCAAAATAAAAATTACTAAGGAGCAAACTTAGAGTCATTTGAGGTTCAGTTTTACGATAAGAAGTAAAAATTCTAGACCAAGCATCCTTAAAACTCTCCTCATCCCCTTGTTTAAAAGTGAAGACTAATTCTTCGAGCGAAGAAGTAACAAGTTCAGAGCTAGACATGGTAACAAAAGTAACTAATTTTTTTTGTATTTTTAATATAGAGTGCAAGACAGTAAATAAAGCAAACTAGATAAAGTAAATGCAAGTAAACTAATTTTTTTGTGTTTTCGATATAGCAAACAAGATAGCAAATAAAGTAAAGCTAGCAACTAATTTTTTTTGTGTTTTGATATAATGCAGCAAACAAAGTAGTAAATAAAATAAAGCAAGACAAAAACAAAGTAAAGAGATTGAGAAGTGGAGACTCCCCTTGCAGCTTGTCTTGATCTCCCCGGCAACGGCGCCAGAAAAAGAGCTGCTGGCGTGCAGTTGACGTGGGAGATAGAAATCTTTGTGGTGTAACTTTTCTTCAGGTCCCCGGCAACGGCGCCAGAAAAAGAGCTTGATGGCGTGTATTTCACACGTTCGTTGGGCAACCCCAAGAGGAAGGTATGATGCGCACAGCAGCAAGTTTTCCCTCAGAAAGAAACCAAGGTTTATCGAACCAGGAGGAGCTAAGAAGCACGTTGAAGGTTGATGGCGGCGGGATGTAGTGCGGCGCAACACCAGGGATTCCGGCGCCAACGTGGAACCTGCACAACACAACCAAAGTACTTTGCCCCAACGAAACAGTGAGGTTGTCAATCTCACCGGCTTGCTGTAACAAAGGATTAACCGTATTGTGTGGAAGATGATTGTTTGCAGAGAAAACAGTAAAAACGAGTATTGCAGCAGATTTGTATTTCATTATTAAAGAATGGACCGGGGTCCACAGTTCACTAGAGGTGTCTCTCCCATAAGATAAAAGCATGTTGG
>NC_061508.1:231926057-231968023 GCF_022539505.1 Lolium rigidum | reverse complement strand
GGTGTCACTTCTACAGTCACAGGATTGGCCTCCATCTTAGCTTTGCCGGCACCAACATCAACTTCCATACTGTCTGCCTTCAGTGGTTCTGCATGTCCACAGGTTGCAGTTTGTTCAGTAGCTTCCTTAATTCATGTAGAGTTTTAAGGAATAACCGCGTATTACAGGGGAAGCCCGTGTATGAAGGAAGACAGGTATCCAATGTATGCAGGATGTAGGTTCAAATTGTAACTGTCTGTTAAGCTGTTATGCTCAGCTACTAGCCTACTATACTGTGGTTAGCATGACATTCATACCCTTGGTCCTTGATGCATAGACAATTTTCGCGAGTGTATCTACTTATAGGTGAAAAGGCCATATGCATCAGTCAATGCAGAGTCCAGGGCTTTCCCCTTTTAAAAAAAACTACTTATAGGTAACTGAAATAAACACATGAAAAACCATTCAATCCAATTAGATGTAATTGTTCTTGTTGACATTTGTATATGACCAACTTATTTTTTTCGAGGAACCAGAAGGATCACTGCCTTTCAATTAGAAGAAATAGTGTAATGTTAACATTTCTTAAGTCTACAAACTTATATGAGCAGAAGGAATTTCTTTAATCAAAATTGCGCAAGACCAATGTCAAAAAGGCTAGTGGTGGTATCTTACTCAATACTAAGATGTTTTCAGAAACAAAACCACTCTTTCATATGGTTGCTCATTGTGTACCATGTCAGAAGGGAAATTTTGAGCTAGGGCTGAAGGAGAATACATACACAAACTAAACTTCATACAGTTTAACGGAAAAGAGATTTCCAGTACTGCAGAAGATATCATAATTTTAAATACTTCAGCTTTTGCAACATGAGTAAATAGGCTTACCTAAAGTACTGTTTTTGGCCAACATTGGTGGAGTTGTCATTGTATCCGCGGGACAGGCTGACATCTTAACTTCACTGGTACCAAAATCAACTTCCATGCTATCTACTGTTAATGGTTTCCGATTTCTGCATGTGACATTTGCTTCTGTAACTTCTTTCTTCCCTGGGGTTTTCAGAGAAATGAACTCTTATAAGTGGTTTCAAGTAAATGTATGCCATGGCAGACATAAGGTTGCTGCACATCTGTCTTAAACAATTAATAAAAGTGTGTTTTACCACAGGGTCAGATACTCAGATGCACTAATGAGGTACCTAGAAAGAGAAAAGAAAAACGAAAACGAATAGATGAAAAATACCAGGGATGATGTGTGGCTGCCCCAGTTCCTCATTCTCAAACTCAATAATAGTGCAGTAACCATCTCGCGATGACAATGCCAGGTACTTTGCATCAGATGACCTGCACAAATATTGAAAAGATGAATTTCCAGTTCCAGTAGGATTGCCAAATAATACGAGTTCTACTGTAGACAATGGAGCAGACTCCAAAAGCAAAACAAACAAAAAAAACATTTTAGTACAAGCACTCACCATGCAATATCTGTAATGGCGGCATAATGTAGACCAGCATGTATTAGAATTGGAGCAGCACTTTCAGTGTCATAGACATACAGTGAGTTGAAAGTAGCAACAGCGAAAATAGCTCTGTACGGAAGCTTGAATAAACCTTCTGCAATTGTACGAAAACACTTCAGTTTCTTGTAACAGATTAGTATACAGTGAGAACCTCCTAGCAAGGCTGCAAACAATTGAACTACCTGATTGAGAACCGCGCAGGCTGAAAAGAACAGGGCAAAAACGAACTGCTACTATAGCCTTACTTGCACCAGGGAGTTGAATTGCAGGCCTGCAGTGTCAACAAGTTAGTATCCTAAATAACTACAACACTAGGTATGCTGGAGTAAGTTACATGCTCAAGAATAAGATGTTAATGATTTAGCACGTCTCTTGGAACAACACACTTATTTTTAACATCCTGAGACAGCTAAGCAATCAAAGAGCTCTAAAAGGGTAGGACGACAGTTCCCTCCTATAACTGACTTTAAATGGAAACAGAATCAACTTTCCAAAAACACCTGGGAAAATATGTACTGCGTTCCTTGTGATTGGATGTTCAGTGTAACATGAAAGAACAAATTAGTCATAGATCCTATGTGATGCTTAAACTTTTCACATTACGTATTACTACCTCCATCCCAAGGCTTAAGGCCTATATTTTTTTCAGAAAGTCAATTTAAGTAAAGTTTGACCAAACTTTTAGAAGAATTTATGAACAAATATGATATTTTGTAGGTACCATATGAAAATATATTTCATTATCTATCTAATGATATTGATTTTGTATTATTCATGTTAATGATTTTTGATAAAAACTTAGTCAAATTTAACATAGTTTGACTTTCTGAAAAAAATATAGGCATTAAGCCTTGGGATGAGGTAGTATAACCTTGCAGGTACCAGATGAAATAAATGTGAAGGGTACATTTACTTCAAAGGAAGAAACATAGTTGTGTTATTTCACATATTACATGCGCTACCTTGACAGGTCTCTCCTTGACATTATATAGGCAGTATTAACCACTTCAGATGAGTATTTGCATTGGCCTGGTTAACATAAGAGAAACAAACTTGTCAACAGGACACAGATGATAAGCCAAATCATTATTATTGTGAGGATAAGCCAAATTATGTGAAAAGGAAAACAATATACCTGCTGGCAGTACCAGAAAAGATCCATCCGGCGACCATGCCAACCTCCGGAAGAAAGATGGTAATGTCTCATCATGGAACAAATGAGTTTTAACTGTTGGCTGCAAGGTAAAGGATTATCTTACTTGTTCAGTGCACATCTAAAGGATGTGGCAGTTAAAGTAGATCAAACAAACCTTGGAATCGTCATGACTTTGAAGTTCTGCCTTCACTAGTGTATGCTGGCAAACAAAGTTCATCTTCTCCATATTCTTTGATTTGCCTTGAGGCTTATTTGCATATATTTTACAGGTTCTGTCAGAGCTCAAAGAAGCAATATATTGACCGAGAGGATCCCATGCCACCCCCTGAACATAATGTAAATGGCCCTCCAACTTCTGTTGCATCGCACCTGAGAATGATAATGCACATCAACCATATAATACAGAAGCCAAGATGGTGTAACATTCAATCACCTATTGCTGTAGGAATTACCTTTGTTAGCATCCCATATTATGCAAGTGTTGTCAACTGAAGCAGAAACAAGGAATGAACCATCACTTGACCACTGCAGGTCAAGAACGTCCTTGCAATGGAACCTAACAAACAAGCAGGCCAATATAATTTAGCAATCATCGAAACAAGAGGGCAGCTTCAAAGAACTATTGTTTTCATATGGTATATCTCACAATAACGATTTGTGTACTTTCCAGGCCTCGCTGCCGTCATCATTGATATGCAATTTCCAAAGGATAATACCACCACCTGTCACAAAGATGCTGGAATTATGTCTGCCGGACAGAACTGTTAATCTCTTCGTGAACGAAGCATTCGAAGATACGACGACAAATTAGGGGTTGCCTTTCTTCATGGAAATTACAACCCTAGCATCTTAGAGCATATGGATTGATAGAAATTAGATGTTTAAAAAATGAAGACCCGACTATTGAGATATGGAAGGGAAAATACAAACATGGCCTGGTCATAGATGTAGAAGAAAATATGCTGTCAAATCTTGTGATTGGCTAAACAGAATTCAGCAGCTTTCCAGTTTGTATCTGTTAGATTTCTAAAGCCTAACTTGTACAGTCAAACATACAGATAAAATATAATTGGGAGATATTCCTATTCATTCAGTCAAGACTTAAATCAGCATCTGTTGGTTGCAACAGAAGCCAAATTACATAAGCAGGATAGGAGATATTCACCCGATCATTTAGATACAATGAAAACAGCTTCAAGCAGGATGAGTAAAGTTGTAGTCCTTCAACAGATGTAAATGCTCAAAAATGATGTACTACCGCAAGCATGATTTTCAGCAAAACTCACAATGAACATGCAGGTTACAGGACACCTAACTGACTAGTGGCAGACAGATATTGCAGTGACTATTTTTTTTATTTCTCGGTTTGTTTTTGTTAATGTCAAACACTATGTACAGAACCAACCAACAAATCCCTTGGTTGAATAAGCAGAACTGGGTGCCTTCCGTTTCAGTAAAAAGGAAAAGATGCAGGTGTCAAACCGAACATACCATCGGAACCGGACGCCAGATTTTCACCTGCATGTAGCCAGTGGGGAAAATGGGGTCAATTACACGCAGCCAAACTAATAAACACGAAAGATTGGGTGTTAATTTTCATCATTGGTTAGGAATTAGTATGAACAAGCGTAACTGCTTAGATGGGGATGCAGCTGTGCAGTGTGCTCACAAGGAAGAATTAGATTTGAAATTGCATTGGCACCTACCGGAAGGGGAGAAGCGGAGAACGTTGACGGCGGAGCTGTGGGACGAGAGGCTGGTGAGGTAGGAAGCGGTGGGGAGCTTCTTGTCCGAGTCGTCCGACGCTATCGCCCAGATCTGCAAGGCGAAGGCGGGGTCGATGAAATCGAAGGCGTAAATCGCACGGACTACCCCCATTCATCAAAGCAGAGGCGCGGGCTCGAAAACCGCCCAGGGGCCAGGCCGGGGAGGCAGGGCACGGACTTGAGGAGATGGGGAAGGGGGGGAGAAGGGATGGCGGACCTTGATGTCGTGGTCTCCGCCGCCGGTGGCGAGGCGGCGGGAGGCGGGGTGGAAGTCGAGCGTGAGCACGGGCTGCAGGTCGTGCCAGTTGATCTGCACCGTGCCGCCCCGCATCGTCTCCGCCGCCTTCTTCTCCGGTGGTGGGAATCGCCTCCGCGGCTGGGTACTAGGGTTTGGGGAAGGCGGGAAATGGAGAGGATTGGGCGCGCGACTCCACTTTTGCTCCCTCCAACTGCAGACTCGAGCGGAGTGAAGAAGAGAGAGAAGGGGCAGTAGAGAGGTTGGGCCGCTTGACGAATGATCGAGTGGGCTGTATCACGGCCCACTACCTGAGTAGAGCTTAACCAATAGTGCTAAAAAACAATAGGGCTACCCTCAAAAAAAACAATAGGGCTAAGTATGTTTTCTCACTTTCTTTTAAACGGAGGCAAAACCTTTGCCATTGATTAAGCAAAAGTTGTTCAGTTTTTAGGAGAAAATCAAACGGAAACCTACAATAGTAGGGCTAAGTCCACACCCACAAACAATCAAACGCCGCCACCAGGGGCACACCAAACCATCCTGGCTACCCACAAAAGCTACACAAACGCGAAGCTCAAGTTGGCTTATGCCAAACAAATGGCTCCTCGAGAGGCTGGCGGCGCCGATTCTGAAGATGAGCCTCGAAGAAGCGATGCGCAAGACCTCGCGCCAAATAGGACCTTCACCGAACCACCCCTTGAAAGTCATCGTACACCGCCCAAAGATGGTTTCAACTTCACAAGAGGGAAGAGACCAACACGAAGACATTCGGACACGCTGTAATGGAGCCGACCAACACGAAGACATTCGGCCCACTACCTGCGTAGAGCTTGATCAATAGTGCTAAGTGTGTTTTCTTACATGAGTACCAGGTGTGTTACTTCCCTAAAAAAAACAAGTGTGTTACTAATTATAATGTGAGGTTTTGTATTGTCAAAAAAAGTGAGAGTTTTCATAATTAATTAATTAAATAGATATACTCCCTCCGGCCTGAAAAGATCGACGCGGAGGGAAGGCAAAACTACGCATACATACGCACAGTCCTGTGTCGATTAAATGTGACCGGAGGTAGTATTACATTAGTGGGAGCAGATCACAGAACTTCATAATCCAAAGTAATCTTTTGATTCCCATGATTCAAAAAGGTAAGAATAAGAAAAATTACTTTATTGTATTTTGACCATACATTATTGAAACCCACCATCTTTAGAAAGGATCTAGAAACGTAGGGGCAAGAAAATTGATGAATTTTAAATTCGGTCCTGCTCACACATTTATGATTAGAAATATAGATTTGTCTAATCTTGGGCGATCTTTTCCAAATGGTTAGACTCAGTAAATATACCGCAATAGAGATGGGTGTAAAATGGGCCGTACAAAAAGTTCTTGAGGTTCTACACCAAAAACATCCAACTTCTATAGAAAACTTCAAATATCTATAAATCCTACAAAATTTCCTCAAAATCCATGTGACTGAAAGGGGTTGAATAGAGGGCTTTAGATAATTTACGCAAGTAATATAAGCAGAAGATGTTTTCCGGAGATATTTTGTAGCTCCAGGCTAATCAGATCATAAGATATTTACAGTAACCGAGTTTTCTTGTGACAAGAATATGCTAAATCTCAATCTGAACAGCTAATAGATGTGCCTCTTGCGTTAGTGGTGCTTTTTTGCGTACATCAAGTGGATTGTCGGACGAAGTGCTAGCTGTTCATGGTGGCATATACACAGCGACATCACATCTATCAGTAATGGCCACTACTGAATTAAGTCGATGATTAGCGTCACCAAATCTTGGCACACTATGTTGGTAATGGCCGCATAATATGGGACCGTAAAATGTAAGAAAAGAGCAAAAGGTGAAGAAAAGGGTGAGAAATACAGGAAAAGGGGGGAAATAAGTGGAGAAACCTAGCTAGCTAAAATGCACCCAAATTCATAGGCCATCTGGTGAACAAACTAGCACTATCAAATCAAATTTTACAGATGGATATTAACCTAGGTAGTAGACATGCAGATTTGCACTTATCTAAAAATCTGACGTCAATATTTGATTTTTGGAGAAGTCCCACCGCTAATTTTTTACAATTAATTAGGTATCATTCCAAATGAAAAGATGAAAGAAGCCAAGGTATGATTGAAGAGATCATCCCGGAAAAAAAAGGCAGAAGGCGCAACAGTGCCGGATTAAAATAAGAGTAAATTCCAGTTTTTACCCCTTAGTTTGATTTTTTTGACACTAACTACCCTATTTAATATTTTTTCATTTGTATTACCCCATTTAACAAAAGTTTTGTCAATTTTCACCCTCTATAAGATTTTTCAAATAATTTTTCATGTGGGTCAGTAGACACTTTTCCTTGAGTATTTTTCCTGCGACCAAAGAAAGCCTCAACCTATACGGAGTACATAATCACCATTTTGCTGTAAATAATGAAGACACCAATGTGTGTGTGAGGTGAGCTAGATTATATCACTGAGTAACATGCGCCTTGATTTTGCCGTAAGTATAATCACATGTACAACTCATGTAATATAATCTTATTGCCTCACAAGAAACTAGAAGAAGCACACATGGTTGGGTGTACGTGGCTAATCAGTTCTCAGCATCACCTGTGCATTGCTTGCTAGCTTTGAGATTTTAATACAGCCAGCAGCTTGCCATCAGCCAAATGCTCCACCCTAACATACAGAAAAGGAATTCACTTAGTTTGGCTCTGAGATAGCCAACGATCACCTCGATGAGTTCCCCTGCCGTCATCGATTGCTGCCTCAAAGTAGTATGTACGTACATCTAACAATCTTGCTGACTTGGGCGCGGAAACTGAACACAAAATAGTAATGTCTCATGGGTAACAGCACACAAACCAACACATGAAAGGACAAATTTAACAAAAGGCCCATCGACAACACAAGGCACATACACCTCGCAACACAAACTAAGATAGATTAGGTGTAGTTTGTGGCGGTGAGTAGGTCTCGTAAAATAGCTTCTAAAGCAATGGAACCATCTCGTCTAGTATCAACATGACCTTGATTTTTGGTCATTATAGTTGCACGAAAATTAAAGTTTTGGAATACAATAAGTTGGTTGGCATTGAAATTTAGCTTCAATGTTGAACTTATTCCAACTAAGCCACAAAGGGCAACGCCTAACTCTGCACTACAAATAAAATCTAGATAAAGCAATGCGCTTTCTCTCTAAAGCCCTACAAAATAGAATCAGCAAAGCTAAATGGATTCCAATGAAACCGCTCGCATAGACTAGACACCACTCCAAACAAATTATGCTAACACATAGTTCAAGGATATGTTATCGATGTTTATTGGTAACCCACACATGGCACACTTTCCATTTGAGGTCATTGTATCTTTAAGATTTGATTGTTGGAAGGAAGACGGCCTCTTGTCAACTATCAGGTAAAGATTTTGATCTTTACCAATATCTTCGTCGTCCATATATCATTTACAATAGCCACTGCTGCCCCTGGCACAACTTATAGTGCATCGAGTATGTGGTAACCGGCCGGAGTTCTCTAGTTCCCAAGACACGCTGTCTTGCAACTCTGAGAGCAACCGATCATCAATCTCGTATACCAACTGCTGCCATTGGCTCAACTCTTCCGGCCAAAGTTTAGGTTTAAGGAAATTTTCCAACCATCCTCTCGGCAAAGTTGGTTAACTGAGGCAATTGGGGTACTTGTTGGTCTCAAAAACATGGGGAAAACTAACACATGGAGGAGATTCATCAGACCACCAATCTATCCCAAACCGAATTGTGATGTTATTTCCCAATTGATATTTTGCTCCAACCTTGAAGTAGTGTTTATTTTCATGGATGGTGTACCAAAATTGTGAGCCCCTTATGGGGTCGACACGGAGATATCATCAACACCGAAGTATTTGTCTCTAACTAGTTTGGCTCATAAAGGTATCTCGTCCCGATCGTAGAAGACGCACCGCATCCATTTGACATGAGAGCAGCGTTTGTCATCTAGATCACCCTGGTATCAAGGTTTACATATATGTTTCGAGCTAACCATATGATGCTTGTGCTTATTTTATTGGCCTTCCCAAAAAATCTACTTATGTGATTATCAAAATCCTCGTGGGTTCCATATGCTAGTAGAAACAGTTCCATGGTAAACAAAGGTAAGTTGGAAAGGCAAGCATCGGTGATCACCAGCCACACACCGAGAACATGAACCGGCCTTGCCAGGACCCCACTCTCTTGCCCACTTTGTCCACCACTAGTTCCAAGTTTGCAATAGTGAGCTTCACATCACTCAAACTGAAACCCAAGTAAGTGAAGGGGAAGGAGCCTTCCTAGCGATTGAGTAAGTTAGCTACCCCGGTTTTCTCACAATTCGCTGCTCATATCAGGTGTGATCTTACTCTTATGATAATTGATTTTCAACCCTTACAATAGCTCAAAACATTTAAAGATGAAACCAGGTTCATTGGGGCTAGGTTATCACTCTTAATCATGATCATCGTATCATCAGCATATTGTGGGTAACTCCTCCGGCACTGATCAACCATCCTAGCAATGTGACCAGCTAGCTTGGCCTTTCACAAGATCGCATCCAGAACATCAACAACAAAGATCAAAGAGGGGTGAGATTTGGTCACCATGTCGCACTCCTCTGCCTTGTTGAGAAAATAGGGTACTATTTCTCCATTAATAGCAATAGCAGCCTAGCCACCAATGACAAGCTGCATGATACTATGGATGAATCCATTGCCAAACCCTTTACAGTGTGGTACCTCATAAAGAAATTCCCAATCAACCCCTACCATAGGATTTCCCAAAATCCATCTTCAGCGGGATCAGCCGAGAAGTAATTGAATTTTAACTCATGGATGATCTCATGGAGAGCCGGACCCCCTTGTGAATGCACCATCCTTATATAAACATTGTCTAGTTTGGGGTCACAATTAATCTCGTGCGCTACTAGGGTAATTAAGCCTATAAGCATAAACTTTTGCCAACAAATTGAACAACACTTTTTTTTAGCACACGGGAGAACTGCATGGGATTATTAAGAAAAGAAGGAGTCCAAAGAAGGCCAGAGTACATCACCCTAGAATACAACAAACTCACAAAAACAACACGACCAAGGTACAACCGGGCTCAAGTTCTGAAACTCAATCTAAACAAGAGCTACCACATGACCAACAACTAGACTGAAGCCAAGAACATAACACAATTCAAACCAACCTAGGAGCCTCAGTTGGGAGAACAAGGTGACCCATGCTCGCCAAAGACCACTGGACTTTTTTTTTTGAATTTGTCAATAGCTTGTTGAATGGGCTTGTATTTCTTGTTAGCTTTCGATGGTATTGCTTGTAAACCCTAAACCAACTAGTACATATGTAGTACATTTTTCAACTAGTGGATATGTAGTACATTTACTTACTTGTGCATAAGTGATATCGTTATATGATGGTAACATGCACATATTTAAAAGTATTTTGTGTACTTACTATTTTGTAATAGTGAACAATTTGTTTCTAATCCCTTAAAAAACATAATGTGTTTTCAAAAGGAGTAATTCCTGTTGTGGGTATACTTTATGGGTAGATCAACGGCATGGTCTAGATTCGCAAGCCGGGTGGCCCACAGGTGGTGATGTGGCATGTGGCCCATCGGGCGGCCCAGCTTGCCGTAGATCATGATGGATGAAGTCCAGCTCTAGGAGCAAGGAGCCGGATCCCAACCGACCTACGAAGGAGGCCGGATCCGTGAAGGCCCATTAATTATCCGGATCCAAGACGACATTGATGGAAGGCGGATCCTTGACATGCACGACAATGTAATATTCCGTAGTTAGGCAACTTGTAGTTCGGCTAGGACTTCGTGCAAACTCCTAGATCCGTGCGCCTTTATAAGCCGGATCTCGGGAGCTCTAGAGGCACAACTACAACTCATTGTAACAAACGAAGCGCCCAGATAATTCCGGACAAACGGCGAGTAGACCATGTAATCGAGCTGTGCAGCCTCGAAAGCTGGGTAAATCGCATACCACCGTCCCGGGACTCTCCGCCCTATTGTCCCTACTTCTTCTCCCTTCGTGAGGATCCCTCCTCCGAGGTACCGTCGAATAGGCAACGCCGCCTATGTTCCGAGCTTCTTCGATCAGGTCCATAGATAGTTTTCTAGCCATATACCAACCATATACCAGCTGTCGTTGCCTATTCGACGGTACTCCAAAGGAGGGATCCTCATGGAGGGGAGAAGAAGTAGGGGCCATAGGGCGGAGAGTCCTCGGGACGGTGGTACGCGATTTACCCAGCTTCGGAACGCCTGCTCGAAGACAGGGCCTACTGTTGCTTGTCTGGAATTATCTGGGCGCTTTCGCGTTGTTACAATGAGTTGTGGTTGTGCCTCTAGGGCCCCAGGGATCCGGCTTATAAAGACGCACGGATCTAGGGTTTACATGGAGAGTCCTAGCCGGAATACAAGTTGCCTAAATACGGCACAATATCTTGTTGTGTACGTCAAGGATCCGCCTTCCATCAAGACCGTGCTGGATTCGGATACTTCATGGGCTTTCACGGATCCGACCTCCTTCATAGGTCGGTTGGGATCCGGCTCCTCGTTCCTGGGCTGGACTTCATCCTTCAGGATCTACAGCAACTGGGCCGCCCGATGGGCCACATGCCACATCACCATCTGTGGGCCACCCGGGCTTGCCGGATCTAGGCCATGCCGTTGATATACCTGATACGTCCCCGACGTATCCATAATTTATGTTGTTCCATGCTTGTTTTATGACAATACTTACATGTTTTGCTTGCACTTTATAATGTTTTTATGCGTTTCCGGAACTAACCTATTAACAAGATGCCACGGTGCCAGTTCCTGTTTTCTCGCTGTTTTTGGTTCCGGAAAGGCTGTTCGGGCAATATTCTCGAATTCGACGAAACGAAGACCAAACCTCCTATTTTTCCCGGAAGCGTCCGGAACACCGAAGAAGAGTCGGAGAGGGGCCAGAGGGCCACCACACCATAGGGCGGCGCGGCCTAGCCTGGGCCCGCGCCGGCCTGTGGTGTGGCGCCCCCAGGTGCCCCCCTGCGCCGCCTCTTCGCCTATAAAATCCCTTTCGACCTAAAAACACCGTACCACTTGACGAAACTCCAGAAAGACTCCAGGGGCGCCGCCACCATCGTGAAACTCCAATTCGGGGGACGAGAGTCTGTCCCGGCACCCTGCCGGGACGGGGAAGTGCCCCCGGAAGCCATCTCCATCAACGCCACCGCCTCCATCATGCTCCGTGAGTAGTTCCCCCATGGACTACGGGTTCTAGCTGTAGCTAGTTGGTATCATCTCCCCCATGTACTTCAATACAATGATCTCATGAGCTGCCTTACATGATTGAGATTCATCCGATGTAATCGGTGTTGTGTTTGTCGGGATCCGATGGATTGTTACATTATGATTGTCTATCTACAAAGTTTATGAAGTTATCGTTGCCGCAATCTTGTTATGCTTAATGCTTGTCACTAGGGCCCGAGTGGCATGATCTTAGATTTGAGCTTTATATTATTGCTTAGATTGTATCTACAAGTTGTATGCACATGTCACTCGTCCGGAACCAAAGGCCCCGAAGTGACAGAAATCGGGACAACCGGAGGGGATGGCGGTGATGTGAGGGACACATGTTTTCACGGAGTGTTAATGCTTTGCTCCGGTGCTCTATTAAAAGGAGTACCTTAATATCCAGTAGTTTCCCTTGAGGCCCGGCTGCCATCGGCTGGTAGGACAAAAGATGTTGTGCAAGTTTCTCATTGCGAGCACGTACGACTATTATTGGAAAACATGCCTACATGATTAATGATCTTGATATTCCGTCTTAATGCTATTTCAATCCTATCAATTGCCCGACTGTAATTTGTTAACCCAACACTTGTTATTGGAGAGTTGCCACTAGTGTAGATAGCTGGGAACCCCGGTCCATCTTTCATCATCATATACTTGTTCTACGTGTCAACTGTTTTCTGGTGCCATTGCTCTCATACTACTATTACCGCTGCTGTGTTACTATTACTATTGCTCTCATACCACTGCTACTTTCACATCACCCCTGTTGCTAGTGCTTTTCCAGGTGCAGCTGAATTGACAACTCAGTTGTTAAGGCTTATAAGTATTCTTTACCTCCCCTTGTGTCGAATCAATAAATTTGGGTTTTACTTCCCTCGAAGACTGCTGCGATCCCCTATACTTGTGGGTCATCAAGACTATTTTCCGGCGTCGTTGCCGGGGAGGCATAGCTCTACTCATAAGTTCACCCGGGGAGTACACTCTACCTCTCTCTCTACTTTTATTTTATTTTGTTTTGCTAGTTTACTTTTGTCTAGTTTATTTGTGCTTAGTTTATTTCTGTCTAGTATTAGTTTGCTTAGTTTACTTTTGTCTAGTTTATTTCAGTTTTGTTTTACTTTCCTCATATACCCAAAAATCCATAAAAATTTGAAAAATCGAAAAATTAAAAACTGTCTGTTATGGGAGAACCAACAACCTACTTGGAGCTTATAGAATGTTATAATTGTTATAGAGAATCAAGAACTGGTAAAATAATGAGTGCTATGATAGAAAAATTGAATACAATTGCTAAAATCTTGCTTAAACGCCATGATATAAACTGTTGCTCTCAACAGGATACTAAACATCTTAAATTTCAATGTGGCTTTAGTGAGGAATTTTTAATTAAGAACTATAATCGGAATTGCTATATTCATTATGGGTTCGAAGAGGTAGAACAATTTTTCTTATTTATGGGAGCCTCCGAGATAGAATCCTTCATGGTTGAGAATTATGAAACTTGTGTTGTTTGTAAGGGCCTTAAAGATTATGTCTCTACTATCCTTAATTCTTGCATAGAATGCTACAGTAGGAATCCTTATATCCTTGACTATAAAGAGAGACACATTAATGCACAAGAATGCACTCACAATTTGCAGGAACCTGCGGAAGAAGAAATTGATGAACCTGAATGCTCATTGGATGGAAAAGAAGAGGAGAGTGATGAACAAAAGGAGGAAGAATGGATTAGCTACCCATGCCAACCTTCTAATGAGAGTAACTCTTTATCTCTTACACTATTTGATTGTCCTCCATGCTTACCGGAAGAGGTTGAATGTTATGTTCCTGTGGATTCTCTTGAAATAGTACCTATGAGTAATACTTGTGAGAATGATTATGCTACTGTTATATATGATAATCCATGCTACTTTGATAAATCTTATGATAATGCTTTGTTTGTGCCTGATGTCGAAATGCATGGTACTAAAGAATTTTGCTTGGCAAATGTTTATGATAAAGCTCTAGATGATGGTCCTATGTTACTTGACAATATTAATTGTGCTACTAATGAAAATGGGATTGGAGAAGTATTGACTTTATTTAGGAGTCCCATATCTCTTGAGATTGATCAACTACCTTGTTATATCTATACCTAATAATAAAGGAGCTAACGCTTTCCGTGGTTTGGTCCGTCATGTTTGCGCTTGTCCGCCGATTGTACGCCTTCGTCCGTCCACCTCGTCCTTCCCCATATAAGAAGCAAAAGTTTGGCAACCAACGTATTGGAGTAGGAATCCCTGTTACCGGACGTCGCTAAAAAAAGAGTCCACGCGTATATACACAATGTCCATCTAAACGCTCATATATACTCATCTCTGTTGATGTATTCATTGACCAATTTGATCAGCCACGAGCCCCGGGTAGATTGACTTTTGTTAGCGGTTTCTTTTATCGACGATCAGATCATGATCAACGAAGCTAGCCAATTTGGCCAAGAACCCGCGCCCGATCATGGAGAACGTCGGCAAGATCATGAACCTGGTGTGAGCGCCGAGGAAGAGGAGGACAAGCTGCCTAAGTGCAGAACCAGAGAGCGACCAGGGACGAAGTCCGCAAGATCCACGACTCTGACGGCGGAGGTGGAGGATGACAGGCCGCCGATGATGATCATGGAGGTCCATCGGCAAACCATGCCATGAGACGGAGAGAGTTGGCCGCCTTCCTTTGTGGCCTGCCGATCTGACAACACATGCAGGGGCAAGGGCCAGCCCTTCGATAAGAAAAAAGTTTGCAAGCGAGATTCAGTAAACATCGCCGGCGGTGCTCCGGTGGTCACTGGGGTCGGTGAAGAGTTCTTCGGGGTCGGGGGCATCGAGGCGAAGATGATGGCGCAGTCGTGGGGCTCGGGTTCGTCCGGTCCGCCACAGTTGATGAAGGTGCACGGATCAGTCTTATCGTGGGCATCGCTCCGGTGGGCTCACATGCAGAACGATGTGCTGGATGTTCTCACGTCCCGGATAAGCTCTGAACGCCATGAGGGTTCTCCACTCACAGGGCAAGAGAATGGCTGGCGTACAGGGGTGGAAAATATTTTCAGTGCCTGCTCTAGACCAACATCTTCATTATCATCTGCATATCTAAGCATGGTGGAGCATATGCAAGATAAAGAATAAGAAGATGCTTCAGTTTACTAGGCAGTCTCCACGGTGGATTCCGCCTAGCTAAGGGGAATGTTGAGCAACCTAAGGAGCTGTTGCAGCTATTTTTAGAAGTATTGATGGAGTTTTCTTTGAGAGCATCAGTTATAGTTCATGAGACGATAAGGCGTTGGCCTGCCGTGAAGCTCTCAGCGTTTCACTTAATTTACATATATGATTGCTATGTTGATTGTCGGCTGTGATCCAGAGCATTGGAGAAGGCAATAAAGGAAGGTAAGGCTCTATCATCACTGAAATCAATATAACGACAGGAGGCGCTGGAGAAGTGTTGTTTCGTCATGAATAGATGCAATCAAATGTAGATGCACACAATATTGCTAGGACTTCGTCTAATAAAATCTTGAAAATATGTGTTTTTTTGGAGCAGCCGGGAGTTTTACTCCAATAAAATGCTACATAAGTGAGAGACGAAAAAGCTTTTATTTTCCAAATTAGGTTTACTTCATTGAATTGCCTGCAGATTCAAAATAATCTAAAAGTAACAATTCTAAACATACTAGGTAAGCTCCATGTAGTTTTATCTAATCAAATCGAGACCTTTTGGAAGAAATTTAAAATGGGTAGAAGGAAAAAAGCCAATTTAGGGCTTTAAATTTTCTCAACACAAATTTTCTTCCTAAAGTTCAAGAAAGAAGTTAAATTCTCTGCGGCCTAAAAGACATTCTATGAAAGGTGGTGTTGTGCACAAAAAAATCATATAATACCACACCTTCCGCCCCGCCGACCGTTGGGCATTCAAATCGACTCGGTATTCACTATTACATGTTTAAAATTGATGTTATGTCATAACAAAATGCAGGTCAATTAAGGAATTCAAGCCATTTAGATTGGATTGACATGTTGATTTATAAATATATGAAATTTTGTCAATTTGGATTTATATGTTACCGTAGCAACGCACGGGCAATTTTCCTAGTTATTAATAAAAGTAAGTTTGAAAGTTTTAATTCCACTATTCTTGAACTTGATAAAAATTATGTGTTTGGAAATCATGAAAAGTATGCTGCATGTGATAGCTATATTGTTGAGTTTGTTCATGAAGCTACTGAAAATTATTATGAGAGAGGAAAATATGGTAGTAGAAATTTTCATGGTGCTAAAACACCTCTCTATATGCTTAAATTTTTGAAGTTATTCTTGTTTTATCTTCTTATGCTTGTTACTTTGCTTTTCATGAACTTGTTTATTTACAAGATTCCTTTGCATAGGAAGCATGTTAGACTTAAATGTGTTTTGAATTTGCCTCTTGATGCTCTCTTTTGCTTCCAATACTATTTCTTGCGAGTGCATCATTAAAACTGCTGAGCCCATCTTAATGGCTATAAAGAAATAACTTCTTGGGAGATAACCCATGTGTTATTTTGCTACAGTACTTTGTCTTATATTTGTGTCTTGGAAGTTGTTTACTACTGTAGCAACCTCTCCTTATCTTAGTTTTGTGTTTTGTTGTGCCAAGTGAAGCCTCTAATCGAAGGTTGATACTAGATTTGGATTTCTGCGCAGAAACAGATTTCTATCTGTCACGAATCTGGGTCTAATTCTCTGTAGGTAACTCAGAAAATTATGCCAATTTACGTGCGTGTTCCTCAGATATGTACGCAACTTTCATTAGTTTTGAGTTTTCTGATTTGAGCAACGGAAGTATTTTATTAAAATTCGTCTTTACTGGCTGTTCTGTTTTGGCAGATTCTGTCTCTGTTTTTTTGCATTGTCTCTTGTGGACTTTAAGCGAGGTTTTCTAGACGTGGAGAGCTGTAGCTAATGTTTTATTGAGTTCTTGCAATGTGCCACTACAGGACCAAGGTGGATTCAAATTTTTTTGAGTACTAACCCCTATAATGAAGTTTATGAGAAGTTTGGTGTGAAGGAAGTTTTCAAGGGTCAAGAGAGGAGGATGATATATGATCGAGAAGAGTGAAAAGTCTAAGCTTGGGGATGCCCCCGTGGTTCATCCCTGCATATTTCAAGAAGACTCAAGCGTCTAAGCTTGGGGATGCCTAAGGCATCCCCTTCTTCATCAACTTATCAGGTTCCTCCCCTGAAACTATATTTTTATTCGGTCACATCTTATGTGCTTTACTTGGAGCGTTCTGTATGTTTTATTTTTGTTTATGTTTGAATAAGATCGGATCCTAGCAATCCTTGTGTGGGAGAGATACACGCTCCGCTTTTTCATATGAACACTCGTGTTCTTCGTTTTACTTTTAATGTTCAATGATAAAAGTTGGAAGCTATTGCACTTATTTATATTTGGTTGGAAAAAGAAAATGCCTCATATGTCTTGGATAATTTGACACTTGGCAATTGTATTGAGCTCTCAAATAGATCATTATTAAGTTTTTTCATGTAGTCTAAGCCTATTAGTGGAGAACTACGGTAGAGCTTGTTGAAATTGGTTTGCATAATTGGTCTCTCTTAAGGTCTAGATATTTTCTAGTAAAAGTGTTTGAGCAACAAGGAAGACAGTGTAGAGTATTATAATGCTTGCAATATGTTTTTATGTAAGTTTTGTCAGTACCCGTTCATACTTGTGTTTGCTTCAAACAACCTTGCTAGCCTAAGCCTTGTATCGAGAGGGAATACTTCTCATGCATCCAAAATCCTTGAGCCAACCACTATGCCATTTGTGTCCACCATACCTACCTACTATGTGGTATTTCCTGCCATTCCAAAGTAAATTGCTTGAGTGCTACCTTTAAACAATTCAAAATTTATTACCTCTGATTTGTGTCAATGTTTTATAGCTCATGAGGAAGTATGTGGTGTTTATCTTTCAATCTTGTTGGGCAACTTTCACCAATGGACTAGTGGCTTCATCCGCTTATCCAATAATTTTGCAAAAAGAGCTGGCAATGGGATTCCCGATCCCAAATTAATTAACAAAAATAGACACTCCTCCATGGTATGTGATTGTTGGATGGCACCCGAGGATTCGGTTAGCCATGGCTTGTGTAAGCAACGGTTGGGAGGAGTGTCATCATAATGAAACTAAAATAAAAGGGCACTCCTTCATGGTATGAGATTGTTGGCAGGCACCCGAGGATTCGGTTAGCCATGGTTTATGAAAGAAAGGTTGGAAGGAGTGCCACCCAAAAATAAAAATAATTCATGGGAGCCGCTCTTGAAGGTTTGTCTGGCAAGGGGGTTAGAGTGCCCACTACCATTCGTTGACAACAACAAACACCTCTCAAAACTTTACTTTTATGCTCTCTTTATGTTTTCAAAACCAAAGCTCTAGCACAAATATAGCAATCGATGCTTTCCTCTTTGAAGGGCCATTCTTCTACTTTTATGTTGAGTCGGCTTACCTACTTCCTTCCACCTTAGAAGCAAACACTTGTGTCAACACGTGCATTGATTCTTACATACTTGCTTATTAGCATTCATCATATTACTTTGTGTTGACAATTATCCATGAGATATGCATGTTACAAGTTGAAAGCAACCGCTGAAACTTATATCTTCCTTTGTGTTGCTTCGATTCCTTTACTTTGAACTTATTGCTTTATGAGTTAACTCTTGCGCAAGACTTTTGATGCTTGTCTTGAAAGTACTATTCATGAAAAGTTTTGCTATATGTTATCTACTTGTTAGCAACTATAGATCATTGCCTTGAGTCACTTCATTCATTTCATATGCTTTGTAATAGTATGATCAAGGTTATGTAAGTAGCATGTCACTACGGAAATTATTCTTTTTATCGTTTACTCGCTCGGACGAGCAGAACTAAGCTTGGGGATGCCGATACGTCCCCGACGTATCCATAATTTCTGTTGTTCCATGCTTGTTTTATGACAATACTTACATGTTTTGCTTGCACTTTATAATGTTTTTATGCGTTTTCCGGAACTAACCTATTAACAAGATGCCACAAGGTGCCGCGTTCTGTCTTCGTCGTTTTTGGTTCCGAAAAGGCTGTTCGGGCAATATTCTCGGAATTCGACGAAACGAAGACCAAACCTCCTATTTTTCCCGAAGCGTCCGTAACACCGAAGAAGAGTCGGAGAGGGGCCGAGAGGGCCACCACACCATAGGGCGGCGCGGCCTAGCCCGGGCCCGCGCCGGCTCGTGGTGTGGCGCCCCGGTGCCCCCCTCGCGCCGCCTCTTCGCCTATAAAATCCCTTTCGACCTAAAAACACCGTACCACTTGACGAAACTCCGAGAAAGACTCCGGGGCGCCGCCACCATCGCGAAACTCCAACTCGGGGACAGAAGCTCTCGTCCCGGCACCCTCGCCGGGACGGGGAAGTGCCCCTGAAGCCATCTCCATCAACGCCACCGCCTCCATCATGCTCCGTGAGTAGTTCCCCCATGGACTACGGGTTCTAGCTGTAGCTAGTTGGTATCATCTCCCCCATGTACTTCAATACAATGATCTCATGAGCTGCCTTACATGATTGAGATTCATCTGATGTAATCGGTGTTGTGTTTGTCGGGATCCGATGGATTGTTACATTATGATTGTCTATCTACAAAGTTTATGAAGTTATCGTTGCTCGCAATCTTGTTATGCTTAATGCTTGTCACTAGGGCCCGAGTGGCATGATCTTAGATTTGAGCTTTATATTATTGCTTAGATTGTATCTACAAGTTGTATGCACATGTCCATCGTCCCGGAACCAAAGGCCCCGAAGTGACGAAATCGGGACAACCGGGAGGGGATGGCGGTGATGTGAGGGACACATGTTTTCACGGAGTGTTAATGCTTTGCTCCTGTGCTCTATTAAAAGGAGTACCTTAATATCCAGATAGTTTCCCTTGAGGCCCGGCTGCCACCTAGCTGGTAGGACAAAAGATGTTGTGCAAGTTTCTCATTGCGAGCACGTACGACTATTATTGGAAAACATGCCTACATGATTAATGATCTTGATATTCTGTCTTAATGCTATTTCAATCCTATCAATTGCCCGATCTGTAATTTGTTCACCCAACACTTGTTATTGGAGAGTTGCCACTAGTGTAGATAGCTGGGAACCCCGGTCCATCTTTCATCATCATATACTTGTTCTACATGTCAAGCGTTTTCTGGTGCCATTGCTCTCATACTACTATTACCGCTGTTGTGTTACTATTACTATTGCTCTCATACCACTCGCTACTTTCACATCACCCTCGTTGCTAGTGCTTTTCCAGGTGCAGCTGAATTGACAACTCAGCTTGTTAAGGCTTATAAGTATTCTTTACCTCCCCTTGTGTCGAATCAATAAATTTGGGTTTTACTTCCCTCGAAGACTCGTTGCGATCCCCTATACTTGTGGGTCATCAATACCCATAAAGTATACCCACAACAGTAGCCCCCGAAGTTCTTCGAGATTCATCATTCTTCCGACTTCAATCAATTCGGTTCCGAAGAGAATCTTGAAGAGCTTCTAAACTTTACTCGTTTCCGATGTCATCTTCTCGGAAATCACCTTTTCTTCAGTAACGGCAATGTAGCGAGATGTTCCACTTATCCCGCGCACAACTTCCTCTTTTCCCGCGCTAAATTTTCGGAGATGCGAATCTATAGCCGGAAATTTCGGGAGCGCGCAGTCAAGTTACCTCCACATCGTTTCACCGCTTTTAACCTAAGACACGTGTCACGCATCCAATGGCGCGACCGTTCAGTTTCCACCGTCGGATCCGAAACGCGAATCTCCGCGCGAGGTCTATAAATATCCCCGCGCGCGTAACTTCCCATTCTTTCACCGCAAGCCCTTCTTCATCTTCTTCCTCGCGCAGCGTCGCCCGCGAGATCTGAACTCCGGTGACACCTCGCACGGAGAGCTTCACCCGCCGCCGTTCCAAGGTCTCCCTCGACCCAAGATTCGCGCATTTGATCGGGATTTTGTCTCCGCCGCCGATTCGTGGTCGCCAGAGGCTCAACGCCGCAAGTCCGGCCACCTCAACCTCGCCGGCGTCCCGAAGAACCACCGCGCCATTAACGGTAAGTGTGTCGGCCTCGTAGAAGAAGAAGTAGTGTAGATTCCGACTACTCAAACTAGTTTGCATGGGTGCATCCGGAAGCATGTCGCATGGTTCACCAAACTGTACTGGTAGTTCTCCAAATAGCCCGGAACCCAGCACATTAGAACCAATCTGCCCGGAACCCCTTGCATACTTGCCACCATATGTTTCCGACATTAGACTAGCTCAACCATTCTCCGCCTCTTCCAGCACTGCACTAGGACGGATCCCCACCTCCAAAGAAATCCAAGAAGAACTTGAAGGACAAGCTAGGATGGCCGCTAAAGTGCAGGAGGCGGAAGCGAAGAAGGCTTTCAAGGCCAAGATCCGAGAGGGCGAGAAGGGTCAGTGGTGGCCTTGCGAAATCAAGGACTCGGAACTGAGGGATCTTCAAAGTGAAGGCATGATTTCTCCGCAATGGAGTTTCATGCACGAATCCGACGTCCCCAAACCAGACGCGGACGAAAGAGTCCTAACAAAAGCCTGGGTTGAGCGTGGATTATCGCTCCCTGTTCGGAGTTCTTTCTCTCCATCCTCGGCACTTATGGGATTCAACCCCATAATATCCGCCCGAACTCTTATCTCCTCCTCTCAAACTTTGTCACACTTTGCGAAGGGCATCTCGGAATCCGCCCGGACGTCAGACTATGGCAGTTTTTCTTCCGGGTGAAGAAAGAGACCAAGGACAAGAATATGGTGAACTGCGGCAGCATGACCTTCATGCTCCGGCCTGGTCGCATGTATCCGCCCCACGACTCCCACGAATCCGTCCGGTACTGGAACGCCGGATGGTTCTACGTGAAGAACGTCGCAGTTCCGGGTGTCCATGAAGGGCTGCCCAAATTCATCAACAAGCCTCCGGAAGAACGCGACAGCTGGAGCTTCGTCCCCACGCTCACCCTGACTCCGATACTGGAGAAAGCTACGCGGAGAATCTCTTGGTTAGTCCACGACGGGCTAACCGGAACTCAGCTCACTCTAAGCTGGTTCTCTCGGCGGATCCAGCCTCTGCGGTATAACGCACCCTTAATCTGTGCATACACCGGGGCGGACGACCCTCTCCGAGTAACCCGCCACGATCTCCCTGCTGACTATCTCAAGAGGATAATCAAAACACTTGTGAAGATAGGCCGGGGCCAACCGGTCCCGGAATTGATAAAAGACATCAAGACAAACGACCAATGTCCTCCGGTAAGCACTTGTACTTTGCTATTCTTCAACTTCTCATATTTTTTATATGTTCTAACTTACTCTCGAATTCTCCTCTCAGCTCGATACTTTGGCGGAGGAAGATTTCTGCAACATACTTCGAGTCCCCGTCAGCGGCGAAGCGGCGGAGGAGGATCCGGAGGACAACGAGGAGGAGGAGGAGCAAGCGCCTCGAAAGGCCGCCCCTCGCCCTACTAAGCGTCCCTGCGCCAAAGCTTCCGGCTCCGAAGCCGGAGCTAGCGGCGAGGCCTCCGCCAAGAAGCCCAAAGTCACGAAGCCACCTCCGCTGAATTCCAAGAAGGCGGAGCGTGAGCGCATCAAACTGCTGACGACAGCAGGAAAACGATCGCGCCCCATCATTCCTGGCACCACGTGAGTTTCCGAGTACAGCGGATCTTTGTTTTGATAGAACTTGTTACTTATTCATTTCTTTTCCCTGTTTGTAGGAATCCGAGTACCACCACCGCACGGACCAACGTCCAAGATCCCATCACCAAATACATGAAGAAGTCTCCAGACCATTGGCCTCGCAACGCCGGCTCGGCCAAGTGCTTCCCACGCCACTCCCCAGCCATCTCCTCCTCGAGGCTGAACGATCTCCCCTCCTCGCTACGGAAACTCCACCGGAGATAATTCCGGTAAGTAGCGAGAAAGTGGGCGGAGAAAGTGATACGTCCCAAACGTATCTATAATTTCTTATGTTTCATGCTACTTTTATGATGATACTCACATGTTTTATACACATTATATGTCATTATTATGCGTTTTCCGGAACTAACCTATTGACGAGATGCCGAAGTGCCAGTTCCTGTTTTCTTCTGTTTTTGGTTTCAGAAATCCTAGTAAGGAAATATTCTCGAATTGGACGAAATCAACGCCCAGCATCCTATTTTTCCACGAAGCTTCCAGAACACCCGAGAGCCACCAGAGGAGGGCCCTGTGGGCCCCAGATGATAGGCTGGCGCGGCCAGGGGGTGGGCCGCGCCCCCCTATTGTGTCACGCCCCCGTCAGCCTTCCGACTCCGCCTCTTCGCCTATTTAAAGGTCCCTGACCTAAAACCTCGATACGAAAAAACCACGGTACGAGAAACCTTCCAGAGCCGCCGCCATCGCGAAGCCAAGATCTGGGGGACAGGAGTCTCTGTTCCGGCACGCCGCCGGACGGGGAAGTGCCCCCGGAAGGCATCTCCATCGACACCACCGCCATCTTCATCACCGCTGCTGTCTCCCATGAGGAGGGAGTAGTTCTCCATCGAGGCTCGGGGCTGTACCGGTAGCTATGTGGTCAATCTCTCTCCTATGTACTTCAATACAATGATCTCATGAGGTGCCTTACATGATTGAGATTCATATGAGTTTTGTATCACGATTCATCTATGTGTTACTCTAGTGATGTTATTAAAGTACTCCATTCCTCCTCCATGGTGTAACGGTGATAGTGTGTGCATCATGTAGTACTTGGTGTAGGTTATGATTGTAATCTCTTGTAGATTATGAAGTTAATTATTGCTATGATAGTATTGATGTGATTTATTCCTCCTTCATAGTGTGATGGTGACAGTGTGCATGCTATGTTAGTACTTGGTGTAATTGCAATGATCTATCATGCACTCTAAGGTTATTTAAATATGAACATCGAATGTTGTGGAGCTTGTTAACTCCGGCATTGAGGTGCTCTTGTAGCCCTACGCAATTAGTGGTGTTCATCATCCAACAAAAGAGTGTAGAGTGGTTTTATTATGTGATCAATGTTGAGAGTGTCCACTAGTGAAAGTATGATCCCTAGGCCTTGTTTCCAAACATCGAATCTCCGTTTATTTATCGTTCTGTTGCATGTTTACTCGCTGCCATATTTTATTCAGATTGCTATTACCACTCATATACATCCATACTACTTGTATTTCACTATCTCTTCGCCGAACTAGTGCACCTATACATCCGACAAGTGTATTAGGTGTGTTGGGGACACAAGAGACTTCTTGTATCGTGATTGCGGGGTTGCTTGAGAGGGATATCTTTGACCTCTTCCTCCCCGAGTTCGATAAACCTTGGGTGATCCACTTAAGGGAAACTTGTCTAGCTGTTCTACAAACCTCTGCTCTTGGAGGCCCAACACTTTCTACAAGAATAGAAGCACCCGTAGACATCAAGCACTTTTCTGGCGCTGTTGCCGGGGAAGAAAGGTAAAAGGCACTCATACTCCGGTCCCAAGTAACTAAGTACTTTTCTGGCGCCATTGTGTGAGTGTTCGAAGCTATTTCCTTTAGATCCTGCAATTGCATCTTTTTGTTTCTTGTTAAACACTAGTAAGGCATAATGGAAAACATCTGTGAGCTTTTTGTACTATTTCCTGAGTCAAGACATGAATGGTTTATTGCGAAAATTAAAAAACCTATGGAACCTTATTTGCATGCTGGTAGTAATATTAGTATGAACGCTTTGAACACCATTGTTGATAATGATATAGAAAATGCTAAGCTTGGGGAAGCTGGTTTTGATGAAAATGATCTCTTTAGCCCTCCGGGTATTGAGGAGAAAGTTTATGTTGATTATGATATGCCTCCTATTTATGATGATTATAATGATAGTGGTCTTTTGGTGCCACCTACTATGGAGAGTAAATTTTATTATGACTATACTATGCCTCCTACACTTGATGAGAATAATAATGATAGCTACTTTGTTGAATTTGCTCCCACTACAACTAATAAAATTGATTATGCTTATGTGGAGAGTAATAATTTTATGCATGAGACTCATGATAAGAATGTTTCATTTGATAGTTATATTGTTGAGTTTGCTCATGATGCTACTGGATATTATTATGAGAGAGGAAAATATGGTTGTAGAAATTTTCATGTTACTAAAACACCTCTATATATGCTGAAAATTTAGAAGTTGCACTTGTTTTATCTTTCTATGCTTGTTGCATTATGCTTCATGAATTTGTTTATTTACAAGATTCCTTTTCATAGGAACTGGGTTAGGCTTAAATTTGTTTTGAATTTGCTTCTTGATGCTCTCTTTTGCTTCAACTCTTATTTCTTGCGAGTGCATCATTAAAACTGCTGAGCCCATCTTAATGGCTATAAAGAAAGAACTTCCTGGGAGATAACCCATGTGTTTATTTTACTACAGTACTTTTGTTTTAATATTTGTGTCTTGGAAGTTGTTACTACTGTAGCAACCTCTCCTTATCTTATTTTATTGCATTGTTGTGCCAAGTAAAGTCTTTGATAGTAAAGTCAATACTAGATTTGGATTACTGCGCAGAAACAGATTTCTTGCTCGTCACGAATTTGGGTATGATTCTCCGTAGGTAACTCGAAACATCCGCCAATTTACGTGCGTGATCCTCGGATATGTACGCAACTTTCATTCAATTTGAGCATTTTCATCTGAGCAAGTCTGGTGCCTCTTTAAAATTCGTCTTTACGGATCGTTCTGTTTTGACAGATTCTGCCTTTTATTTCGCATTGCCTCTTTCGCTGTGTTGGATGGATTTCTTTGTTCCATTACCTTCCAGTAGCTTTGTGCAATGTCCAGAAGTGTTAAGAATGATTGTGTCACCTCTGAACATGTGAATTTTCGATTATGCACAAACCCTCTAATGAGTTTGTTTTGAGTTTGGTGTGGAGGAAGTTTTCAAGGGTCAAGAGAGGAGGATGATATAATATGATCAAGAAGAGTGAAGAGTCTAAGCTTGGGGATGCCCCCGTGGTTCATCCCTGCATATTTTAAGAAGACTCAAGCATCTAAGCTTGGGGATGCCCAAGGCATCCCCTTCTTCATCGACAAATTATCAGGTTTCTTCTCTTGAAACTATATTTTTATTCGGTCACATCTTATGTACTTTACTTGGAGCGTCTGTGTGCTTTTATTTTCGTTTGTTATCTTAGTTCTCTGAATAAATTCATGCTTGTGTGGGAGAGAGACACGCTCCGCTGGTTCATATGAACACATGTGTTTTTAGCTTTTAATGTTCATGGCGAAGGTTGAAACTGCTTCGTTCATTGTTATATGGTTGGAAACAGAAAATGATGCATGTGGTAATTGGTATAATGTCTTGAATAATTTGATACTTGGCAATTGTTTTGCTCATATAGATCATGTTTAAGCTCTTGCATCATGTACCTTGTACCCATTAATGAATAACTACATAGAGCTTGTTAAAATTTGGTTTGCATGATTGATCTCTAGAGTCTAGATATTTTCTGGTTAAAGGTGTTTGAACAACAAGGAGACGATGTAAAGTCTTATAATGTTTGCAATATGTTCATATGTGAGTCTTGCTGCACCATTTCATACTTGAGTTTGCTTCAAACAACCTTGCTAGCCTAGCCTTGTATTGAGAGGAATTCTTCTCATGCATCCAAATCCTTGAGCCAATAACTATGCCATTTGTGTCCACCATACCTACCTACTACATGGTATTTCTCCGCCATTCCAAAGTAAATTACTTGAGTGCTACCTTTAAAATTCTATTCTTTGTCTTTACAATACATAGCTCATGGGACAAATAGCCTTAAAAACTATCGTGGTGAAGAATATGTACTTATGTGTCTTATCTCTTAATAAGTTGCTTGTTGAGCGGTAACCATGTTTTCTGGGGACTCCATCAACTTTTACCTTTGTTGAATATCATGTGAGTTGCTATGCATGTTCGTCTTGTCTGAAGTAAGGGCGGTTTTCACAATCAAATGGTTTGAGTATGCATACTGTTAGAGAAGAACATTGGGCCGCTAACTAAAGCCATGATTCATGGTGGAAGTTTCAGTGTGGACAGCTAATCCTCAATCTCTTATGAGAATATTAATTGTTGTTGAATTCTTATGCATTAAAGAGGAGTCCATTATTTGTTGTCTATGTTGTCCCGGTATGGATGTCTAAGTTGAGAATAATCAAAAGCGAGAAATCCAATGCGAGCTTTCTCCTTAGACCTTTGTACAGGGCGGCATAGAGGTACCCCTTTGTGACACTTGGTTGAAACATATGCTATGCAATGATAATCCGTGTTAACCCAAGCTAATTAGGACAAGGTGCGAGCACTATTAGTATACTATGCATGAGGCTTGCAACTTATAAGATGTCTTATACATAACACATATGCTTTATTACTACCGTTGACAAAATTGTTTCTTGTTTTCAAAATGAAAAGCTCTAGCACAAATATAGTAATCAATGCTTCCCTCTGTGAAGGGCCATTCTTCTACTTTATTGTTGAGTCAGTTTACCCATTCTTTCTATCTTAGAAGCAAACACTTGTGTCAACTGTGTGCATTGATTCTTACATGTTTACCTATTGCACTTGTTATATTGCTTTATGTTGACAACTATCCATGAGATATACATGTTACAAGTTGAAAGCAATTGCTGAAACTTAATCATCCTTTGTGTTGCTTCAATGCCTTTACTTTGAATCTATTGCTTTATGAGTAACTCTTATGCAAATCTTATTGATGCTTGTCTTGAAAGTATTATTCATGAAAAGTCTTTGCTATATGATTCAATTGTTTACTCATTGTCTTCACCATTTCTTCGAATCGCTGCATTCATCTCATATGCTTTACAATAGTATGATCAAGATTATGATAGCATGTCACTTCAGAAATTATCTTTGTTATCGTTTACCTACTCGAGGGCGAGTAGGAACTAAGCTTGGGGATGCTTGATACGTCCCAAACGTATCTATAATTTCTTATGTTCCATGCTACTTTTATGATGATACTCACATGTTTTATACACATTATATGTCATTATTATGCGTTTTACGGAACTAACCTATTGACGAGATGCCGAAGTGCCAGTTCCTGTTTTCTGCTGTTTTTGGTTTCAGAAATCCTAGTAAGGAAATATTCTCGGAATTGGACGAAATCAACGCCCAACATCCTATTTTTCCATGAAGCTTCCAGAACACCCGAGAGCCACCAGAGGAGGGCCCTGTGGGCCCCAGATGATAGGCTGGCGCGGCCAGGGGGTGGGCCGCGCCCCCCTATTGTGTCACGCCCCCGTCAGCCTTCCGACTCCGCCTCTTCGCCTATTTAAAGGTCCCTGACCTAAAACCTCGATACGAAAAAACCACGGTACGAGAAACCTTCCAGAGCCGCCGCCATCGCGAAGCCAAGATCTGGGGGACAGGAGTCTCTGTTCCGGCACGCCGCCGGGACGGGGAAGTGCCCCCGGAAGGCATCTCCATCTACACCACCGCCATCTTCATCACCGCTGCTGTCTCCCATGAGGAGGGAGTAGTTCTCCATCGAGGCTCGGGGCTGTACCGGTAGCTATGTGGTTAATCTCTCTCCTATGTACTTCAATACAATGATCTCATGAGCTGCCTTACATGATTGAGATTCATATGAGGTTTGTATCACGATTCATCTATGTGTTACTCTAGTGATGTTATTAAAGTACTCTATTCCTCCTCCATGGTGTAACGGTGACAGTGTGTGCATCATGTAGTACTTGGCGTAGGTTATGATTGTAATCTCTTGTAGATTATGAAGTTAATTATTGCTATGATAGTATTGATGTGATTTATTCCTCCTTCATAGTGTGATGGTGACAGTGTGCATGCTATGTTAGTACTTGGTGTAATTGCAATGATCTATCATGCACTCTAAGGTTATTTAAATATGAACATCGAATGTTGTGGAGCTTGTTAACTCCGGCATTGAGGTGCTCTTGTAGCCCTACACAATTAGTGGTGTTCATCATCCAACAAAAGAGTGTAGAGTGGTTTTATTATGTGATCAATGTTGAGAGTGTCCACTAGTGAAAGTATGATCCCTAGGCCTTGTTTCCAAACATCGAATCTCCGTTTATTTACTGTTCTGTTGCAGGTTTACTCGCTGCCATATTTTATTCAGATTGCTATTACCACTCATATACATCCATACTACTTGTATTTCACTATCTCTTCGTCGAACTAGTGCACCTATACATCTGACAAGTGTATTAGGTGTGTTGGGGACACAAGAGACTTCTTGTATCGTGATTGCAGGGTTGCTTGAGAGGGATATCTTTGACCTCTTCCTCCCTGAGTTCGATAAACCTTGGGTGATCCACTTAAGGGAAACTTGCTGCTGTTCTACAAACCTCTGCTCTTGGAGGCCCAACACTGTCTACAAGAATAGAAGCACCCGTAGACATCAGAAAGCTCCGGAGCGAAACAAACTGTCCCTGAAGAAGCTGGAGTACAAGGCCAAGAGGAGGCGGAAGTCAACTCTTTGGGAAAGGCTGAAATTGCAGCAGGCGACGTCGTCGTGTTTCCGAAGAACTTTGGAGATCCGGCTGACCTTACCTCCACCCCCAAGGCATACGCGACCAAAATTTTCAACAAGCTTACTGAGACGGAGAAGTGGGATCTTGAACAAGATCTTCTCAACTCCCTGTTGGACAATGCCTGGGGCAAGCCTGACGCCGAGTCATCGAAAATTCAGGACTTCAAGAAGGAAGTTGGCCAGTTCTTCGACAAACTCCTCTGCAAGCGCAAGGTACTCCCCAGTAGCCCCCAAGTATATAGGCGGAAACTAGTCAATAGTTAGCGTCTAAATACTTAGAGAGAACTTAAGCCGAAGAAGATTTTAAAAATGTCGCATTAGCCCCCAAGCATTATGGCGGAAAAGTTTCCGGTATCAATGCTTCAGAAGGACCTACTTGTAAAATACCCGAAATTTACTCCTGGTCTGTTTCTACTTACAGGAACAGCAGGCTCTGCATTACGAGCTCCACAAGAACATTGCCCTGCAGCGCCGCATTACCTTGAGCCAGGCGGAGAAAAATCAAATGTTTAAGCAGGAGAACGCGGATCTGAAGAAGCAGCTGTCAGACGCCCAAGGTTGGTTTCCGACTCACTTGCGAATAATTCATGATCCGAATTCCAAACTGATTTTGATTTATCTTGAATAGGTGCATCCTCTTCCCTCGCCGCAGCATCCTCCGAGCTCAAGACTCTTCGCTCCTCCTAGAAAGATCTAGAGGCGAAGCTTGCAGAGGCGGAGAAAAAGCTGGCGGAAAAGAGCTCCGAACTCATCCGGAAGGAAGGTGAATTCGAGCTAAAAAGAAAAACTGATAGTGAAACCATCCAGAAGCAACAGAAAGAGCTTGGCGGACTTCGGAATTACATGGAGATGACGGAGAAGCACTGGGACTTGCTCAATGAGGACGTCATGGGTATATCTCCGAAGTTCATCATATAATAATGTATGTGCTGAACTAAATCTTTTATGCTTATCTCCGATCGCCTCATGCAGAGCCTCTTGGATACAATGAGGAGCGTTGGAGCCAATTTCCCCGAGATGATCTGCTTCAGCTCGCTGGAGATGACTGCAAGGATCTCATCTCCGCCTCCCGGAAGATTTTCCACAACTTATCAATCAAGAAGAGCCAAACTTGCGAAGTTCGAAAGCTTATCCAGAGAATGGACATTCTTCTGGAGTTGGTGGTGGATCTGCAGGCGTCATCGGCCCGAGGTATTGCTGCCATGTCCTTCGCTATGTGCCTAGCACATAACCCGGGTCTTGATATTGACAGGGTGACTTCCGGTGTTCCTCCGAACTCGGACGTCAATGCGATGCTGGACGCAGTTAGTGGCTACGACACCCGCATCGCCCGGAGAATCTGTCATGATGAGTTTTACGATAAGGTTGTTCTTCCAGCTGACGAACCTCTTGAAGCAGAGCTCCATAAGAAACGCGAGGCGGAAGCCCGACCTGCCCAATCCAGAAGTCAATACACCTGGACAAGCTCCAAGGACAAGGGTGGCGCAGTATCTCCGGTTGAGGACGACGAAGAGAGTGATGATGATGTCTCCTCTCCGGCCAAGGGCGAAGAAGAAGCCGATCCAAAGGTTGATGACAAGGGTGAGGCTTCTTCGGCTAAGGAGAAATAAAAGACTTATTCCCGCGGGAAGAAAACAATGCATCATTTTGGCCCCATGGAGGGTTTGTAATATAACTTAAATTCTTAAGTAGCTAGGGACAAAACACTTATGCATGGGCGGAAAAAACTTATCCTGCTATCCGTTAAAGTTATTTGCATGTTTCGTTTGTTGAAAGCAAGTGCTGGTTTTTATGTTTTCCGGCTTGCTCACTTGACCTTCTGCGAGCCGGAAGACCTTTAGCCGGAAACGCTCGCCAGCGGCGACGAAGCCCAATGGCAATCCGTCAATAACCGCGGAAACAAGCCCCCAACCAAGGTACCGGAAGTCGCTATCGGGAATCCATGAGTTCGCAACATAAAGCATTTCCACGAGAAAACTTAAGCCTACGTCCTAAAGGACGATTTTGAAAATCACAACTTTCATACACGCCTAGGCGGAAATATCCAGCTCTGCAGTTTTATTCGGAAAACATACACGATCTAAAAATGAACAAGTAAAGGAGGTAAAAGACTCAAAGAGTGAACCAGAAGCTTTATTTCATTGATCATGTATAACTATTACAGAGTATGTAACTCAAAAAAATTGCTAAGTGTGGAAAGGACGTAGCTGTGCAATGTTCCAGGGACGTTCTGTTTCATTGTATATGTCATCCGGATCCTCTCGCTTGCGTTTCCGGTACCAATTAGCAGGTCTATCCTTTAGCTCCCGGAAATCGACAAGGTAGTACGATCCGTTATGAAGCACTTTGCTAACGACAAAGAGTCCTTCCCATGGAGATTGCAACTTATGATCTTTCACCTGGCGAAGGCGGAGGACCAAATCTCCGGCCATGAACGAGCAATTCCGAACTCGACGGCTGTGATAGCGTCGGAGCTTCTGCTGGTAGATGGTGGAGCGTTGGTCAGCTAGATTCCGAGCTTCTTCGATCAGGTCCACAGATAGATGTCTGGCCTTGTCAGCAGTTTCTTCATTGTAGGCGGAGACTCGCGCGCGGTGAATCGTGGATGATGTCGGAGGGGAGCACGGCTTCGGATCCATATACCAGGAAGAACGGAGTAAATCCGGTTGACCTGTTAGGGGTAGTTCGTAAACTCCACAGAACAGAATCCAACTCATCAGCCCAAGCTCCAGCTGCGCGTCGCAGTGGTTCTTCAACGCGTGGTTTAATTCCGGATAGTATGAGACCGTTGGCTCTTTCGACCTGACCATTGGATTGTGGATGAGCCACAAATGCGAGGTCAAGCCGGATCCCTACGTCATAGCAGTAATCCTTCAATTCTCCTTGTGCGAAGTTCGTGCCATTGTCTGTGATTATGCTATGTGGGATGTCGAATCTCGTCACGAGGCTGCAAACAAATTTTAGTGCCGTAGCACCGTCGGCTTTTCTCACTGGCTTTGCCTCGATCCACTTACTGAACTTGTCAACAGCGACCAGGAGGTACTCAAAACCGCCAGGAGATGACTTATTTAATTTTCCAACCATGTCTAGCCCCCAGACCGCAAACGGCCAGGTGATAGGGATGGTCTTCAGCTCTTGGGCTGGAGCGTTTGGTTGAGTAGCATAGTACTGGCAACCTCGGCAAGTTTTTACCAGCTTGTGAGCGTCTTCTTTAGCTGTGAGCCAGTAAAATCCGAGCCGAAAAGCTTTTGCAATGAGGGACCTGGGGGCGGCATGATGCCCGCAATCCCCTGCATGGATCTCCCTGAGGATTTCAATGCCATCTTGGTTGGAGACGCATTTGAGAAATACCCCAGTTGCACTTCGTTTGTAGAGCTGTCCATCAACCATTGTGTAGGATCGTGCTCTTCTGATGATCTGTCGTGCGAGGACCTCGTCCTCTGGCAACTTTTGATCGATGAGGTAGTCCAGGAACGGCTTTGTCCAGGCCGGAATGATAGCCATCACTTCCTTAGCCGGAGATACTGCCATGTCCGGATTTTCCGGGTTTGCGCCCTTGACCGAGGGTATCCGTAGGTGCTCCAGGAAAATGCTAGGCGGAATTGGTTTCCTGCCGGATCCGAGCTTGGATAGCATGTCTGCCGCTGTGTTATCGTCTCTCCTGACGTACTTGACTTCGTATCCGAGGAAGCATTTGGCAATCTCGTCAACTTCGTCTCTGTAAGCCGCCATGGTGGAGTTTCTCGCGTTCCAGGTTCCGGCTACTTGTTGTGCCACCAGGTCGGAATCTCCGCAGCAAATGATGTGCTTGATCCTAATTTCCTTAGCGATGCGCAGACCGTGTAGTAGAGCCTCGCGTTCCGCCATGTTATTTGTAGCTTCGAAGTGAATCTGCAGAACGTACTGCAGTTCTTCTCTGGTAGGGGACTTCAGGGTGACTCCGGTTCCTGAGCCTTGATGCTGCTTGGATCCATCAAAGTGCATGACCCATGTTTCAGGTTCCGGCTCCAGATTTGCATCCGGAGCTTCTGTCCAATCTGCGACGAAATCTGCCAAGATCTGGGACTTGATCGCAGTCCTGGCTTTGTAATTGATGTCGAAGGCCTTTGTAATTGATGTCGAAGGCAGATAATTCAATGCCCCATTTTGTTGTGCGTCCTGTTGCGTTAGTGATACGTCTCCAACGTAGTATCTATAATTTCTTATGTTCCATGCTAGTTTTATGACAATACCTACATGTTTTATTCACACTTTATAATGTTTTTATGCATTTTCTGGGACTAACCTATTAACAAAATGCCACAGTGCCAGTTCCTGTTTTCTGCTGTTTTTTATTTCAGAAAAGTTGTTTTACAAATATTCTCGGAATTGGACGAAACAAAAGCCCACGGCCCTATTTTCCACGGAGTGTTCCAGAAGACCGAAGAGGAGTCGAGGAAGGCCAGCAGGGGGCCCTCCCCATATGGCGGCGCGGGGGGTCCCACTGCCGCGCCGAGACGTGGGGAGGGTGCCCCCTGGCTCCCCCGATGCTGCCCCTTCGCCTATTTATTCCTTCGTCCCCGAAAACCCTAGTACCGAGAGCCAAAATACGAGAACAGTTCCAGAGACGCCGCCGATGTCAATCCCATCTCGGGGGGTTCAGAAGATCTCCTCCGGCACCCTGCCGGAGAGGGGAATCATCACCGGAGGGCTCTACATCACCATGCCCGCCTCCGGACTGATGCGTGAGTAGTTCATCCTTGGACTATGGGTCCATAGTAGTAGCTAGATGGTTGTCTTCTCCTATTATGCCATCATGTTTAGATCTTGTGAGCTGCCTATCATGATCTTGATCATCTATTTGTAATGCTACATGTTGTGTTTGTTGGGATCCGATGAATATGGAATACTATGTCAAGTTGATTATTGATCTATCATATATGTTGTTTATGATCTTGCATGCTCTCCGTTGCTAGTAGAGGCTCGGCCAAGTTGATACTTGTAACTCCAAGAGGGGGTATTTATGCTAGATAGTGGGTTCATGCCTCCATTGAATCCGGGACAGTGACGATGAAAGTTCTAAGGTTGTGGATGTGCTTGTTGCCACTAGGGATAAAACATCAATGCTTTGTCTAAGGATATTTGTATTGTTTACATTAGGCACAGTACTTAATGCAATTGTCTGTTGCTTGCAACTTAATACTGGAAGGGGTGCGGATGCTAACCCGAAGGTGGACTTTTTAGGCATATATAGATGCATGCTGGATGGCGGTCTATGTTCTTTGTCGTAATGCCCTAAGTAAATCTCATAGTAGTCATCATGATATGTATGTGCATTGTTATGCCCTCTCTATTTGTCAATTGCCCAACTGTAATTTGTTTACCCAACATGTTATTTATCTTATTGGAGAGACACCACTAGTGAACTGTGGACCCCGGTCCATTCTTTTACATCTGAAATACAATCTACTGCAATCATTGTTCTCTTTTGTTTTCTGCAAGCAGACATAATTTTCCACACCATACGTTTAATCCTTTGTTTTCAGCAAGCCGGTGAGATTTACAACCTCACTGTTAAGTTGGGGCAAAGTATTTTGATTGTGTTGTGCAGGTTCCATGTTGGCATTGGAATCCCTTGTGTTGCGCCGCACTACACTCCTTCACCAACAACCTTCACGTGATCTTCATCTCCTACTGGTTCGATAACCTTGGTTTCTTACTGAGGGAAAACTCGTTGTTGTACTCATCATACCTTCCTCTTGGGGTTCCCAACGGATGTGTGCTTTATCGTCACAAGCAGTCAGCATTGTTAAGTATCGTAGACAGCGGAGCCTTGCTCATGACTGTTACGGGGTGCTCTTGGAAGTAGTGTCTCAGCTTCCTGCTACCTAGGAAAACGCCGTAGGCTAGCTTTTGAAAGTGAGGATATCTTTGTTTGGATTCCGTCAGTACCTTGCTAATGTAATAGACTGGCCTTTGGACTCCATACTCGTGACCTTCTTCCTTTCGCTCCACCGTGATGACGAGGCTGATGACTTTGTTGGTAGCTGCCAGGTAAAGGAGCACAGGCTCTGACTCTTCTGGAGCTGCTAGAATAGGTGGGGAGGTGAGTATTTCCTTCAACCCCTGAAGTGTTGCATCTGCTGCGTCGTCCCAGACAAATTTGTCTGGTTTCTTCAGCAGCTTGTACAAAGGTAGCACCTTCTCGCCAAGCCGGCTAACAAACCTACTAATTGCTGCAACACAACCAGTTAGTCGTTGCACATCTTTGAGACAAGTTGACCTTTTGATGCACAGGATTGCCTTGATTTTTTCCGGGTTAACTTCAATGCCTCTGTGATAGACGATGAAGCCAAGGAGTTTTCCGGCTGGAACGCCAAAGACGCACTTCAGCGGATTCAACATCATCTTGTACCGTCGGTGACATAGGCATCCCCAATGGGCCTGCCGAAGAAGATACCCAGGGTTTACTAAAGTCCCATGACCCGAAGAATAAGAAGATTCGGAAGCCCAAGATACTGTTAAGGAAAGTTAGAGTTGTAATAGGAAGCATTATTCGTAATCTTGCGGGACGGGTTAGAAACCCTCCCGGACTCTGTAAACTTGTATGTTACGAAACCCTCGGCTCCACCTCCTATATAAGGGGGAGTCGAGGGACAAAGAAGGGAATCGAATCATTGTCTCACAAACCCTAGTTCTTACATTGTCGAGTACTTTTCGGCTGAAACCTTCGAGATCTACTTGCCCTCTACATCCAACGAAACCCTAGTCTACTACTTGTAGGCATTGACAAGTTAATACCTTGTCAATTGGTGCCGTCTGTGGGATTTAGAGGCGACAAGGAGCTGATCTCGATGGCACGTTCAAGATCGTCGACTTCGTCGATAGCAAGCAACATCATGGACAGAGGTAAACAGATCGAAACTGGTCTCGTTGATTTTGTTCCTCACCCGCCCTCCCGTTTGGATGCATATGCGTATCTGGAGGAGCCCATGGAGATGACGTTCGGAAAGTTCCACTTCCGCGTCGAGAAAGAAGGAACGTATCGTCTCGAAGTTCCGATCTCGTCGGGATTATCGGCGGTCGATCCCGATTTTTCAAGCTCATCATCATCCATCGAGTCAGGCGACGAGGAGACTTCATCGCCACGCTTCATCGACACCAAGGCAAGCGAGAAACTTGCCAAGATCTTCAGCGACATCTCCTTTGAGTCATCCGCGGACTCCTATATAAGCGATGACTCAAGCGACACCGACAACTTCGATTTCATCGACAAGTCCATCTCTATTGGAAAGGTCTTCACCAATCTCTATGATGGTGTCACCAAACCAAGCAAAGTTCAGAACTCAAAATATCATCAGATCTGCGCCATCGGAGAAGCAAGTCGCGATCAGGAGGAAATATTAGAGGCTTTCGACGACTTGGGAAATCCATATGTCGATCCTTCTGACCTAAGGCGAGGTTTGGGCACTAAATATGTCGGGCCTACACCACGTGTTAGAGTTCAACTTCCACAAGCAGCATGGGATATAGCAGCAAGAGCTATGGATGGTTCTGAACCAATGGAGACAACCGCTACGGTCGAAGAATTACAGGCTTACCAATATAGGCTCGCCCGAGCTGGAAGAGAATTGGAAAAACAGACAGCTGCTCTGAACAGAAGAAAAGAGGCAGCTTCCGCGTCAAGCAGGCGAAGAGCGGAGTTAAGTCGACAATCAGGAACTTCGGGAGATAGTCACAGAGAAGCTCGGAGGAGAGCAAGATCTCGGCTGCAAAATATACCAGAGGCTGAAAGAGAGACTTTAATTCAAAACCTTGATATGTCTTTTATGTCAATCGACACGAGGGGAAATAACATCCCGAAAACACTAGAAGCAGGATACATGGCAACACAAGCTTTCATCTTAGCGTCCAGGCCACCTCCTGGGGACCCGAGAGAAGCGTTGTATAACATGGCCATGGCAGGATGTGGGGCCATGGGAGCAGCATTCGCAGCCACACCTCCCGAAGGAGCTGCAAGACAAAATAGCCCGAGACCTACTGCAGCAGTGCAAAATCCACCAGAAGCAAGTGGAGTCAGAGATATGGCGGCTCAGGCCAGGGTAGATAGAGCGCAACAAGGCAGAAGAGAACATCGGCAGTCACGGAACTCGTCGAAGAAGATATGTGTGGACTCCCGTGTTTTACGCGACGGGTCCGGAAAACTCGAGTCCCCTCAGGATTTAAGTTACTCGACAGTTTCAAGAAATTTGATGGCCTACAAGATCCCGAGGATTGGCTAGTCGATTACCTCGAGACGGTAAAGCTGTTAGGTGGAACCAGAGCAACAGCCATGCAGAGCATCCAAATACACCTCAGCGAAGTCGCAAGATCTTGGATAAAAAAGCTTCCTCCAGGTTCTATCGACAGCTGGGATAGCTTTGAGGATGTGTTTGTCAAGAACTTCCGATCAACCTGCAAAAAGCCGGCGACGTTAGAGGAATTGAGATCATGTCGACAAAAGCATGATGAATCAATGAGGAAGTACATTCAAAGGTGGAACATCATCAAAAACTCGGCAGAGAATATATCTGACGAGAGAGCGATAGATGCGTTTGTAGCAGGAGTTCGACGAGGCGATTTTGTGGAGGACTTGGGAAGAACCAACCCAAGGACAATATCAGCATTAATGGAAATAGTAAACAGATGGGCAGATGGCGAGGACGCTGTACATAACAAACGACACAGGTCACCAGAGGAGGACCGCAGTCGAAATTTTCAAAATAGACGACGATTTTCTCGGCAATTTTCGAGTTACGATGCCCCTGGCCAAATATCGGCTGGGTTTCGGGGAAACAATGGAGGAAACAATAGAGATGATTATCAAATGAGTAATACACAACAAGGCGACAATAGAGATGACTCTCGAAACAAAAGGCAAAATAGTAGGTCGAGATTTCAGAGACCTTTTGTAACTCCCGAAGATATGATGAACGGGCCATGTCAGATGCATTTTTACCTCGACAGCAATGGGAGAAGACAGTCAGGGCATTTGCAGAAGGATTGCCGAAACTTCCAAGCAATGTTGCGAGTTGCAGGAATAGCTAATGCACAAACAGTAAATAGAAACCCCCAGGGGCCTAGGAGTGAGATTCATTTGCCACCTCCTCCCGCAATTACAGACGAAAATCGACACCAGCTCAGAATAGCGGCAGCACCAGCACCACCACCTTACGTTGATCCCAACTCTCATGGAGCGGTCTCGATGATTCAGAAAGGCAGGCCATCCAATAGAGCTCAGAAGGTAATCTCGCGACAGTGTTCATGGCGGAGAAAATGCCTCCACCAACGGTTGAGTACCTCAATTGGTCATGGCAAGATATTGGCTTCACGATAGCGGATCATCCGCGAGCAAGTTCCTCGACCGGGGCGGTCAGCACTTATCTTACCGAGCGGTAATCGCGGGATTCGACGTATCGCGAGTATTCATAGACGGCGGCAGCAGCCTAAACCTTATGTACGCATATACGCTAAGGAAGATGAACATCTCCCTAGCAAATTTGAAGCCAACTGATACGCGTTTTCATGGAATTACGCCAGAGAAGCCAAGTTATCCGCTGGGAAAGATCAATCTCGACGTTCAGTTTGGGACCCGAGAAAATTACAGGATAGAGAAGTTGGAGTTCGAAGTCGTGGATTTCCCATCACAGTATCACACCTTGTTGGGGCGGCCAGCATATGCCAGGTTTATGGCAGTACCACATTATACATACTTATTGTGGAGGTTACCTGGGCCTAAGGGACCAATCACAGTCAAAGGAAGCTTTGCACTAGCCGATAAATGTGACAAGGATTTTCATCGATTATCAGAAACTTTCGGGATGCAAGCAGAATACATGGAGTCAAGGCTTACGACTGATTATGATGTGCTACCAGATGTGGGGAGACCTAATAAAGATCCAACCTTTAACACTGCTAAGGATTCCAAGGAGGTGCAGATTCACCCGACAGATCCGAAGAAGACGACGTCCATCGCAACAAACATGGACCTCGCATAGGAAAGCGCGCTCGTCGAGTTCCTCCGTGAGCACTGGAAAATCTTCGCATGGTGTCCAGCTGACATGCCAGGAGTACCCAGGGAACTTGCCGAGCACCACTTAAACTTGGATCCAATAGCAAGACCAATCAAACAACCTTTGCGGCGTTTTTCGGAGCCAAACCGCAAAGCTATGCTGTCGGATATTGATAGATTAAGAGAAGTTGGTTTCATCAAGGAGCTGCATACCGAGGCCACGTGGGTCGCAAACCCAGTGTTGGTCCCGAAGAAAAACACTAAAGTCCTTCGCATGTGTGTCGACTTTACGTGTCTCAACAAACATTGTCCAAAGGATCACTTTCCCCTCCCGAGGATCGATCAAATCATCGACTCCACGGCAGGATGTGAACGTCTTTCCTTCCTGGATGCTTATTCTGGTTATAACCAGATCAGATTTAAAGAAGAGGATGAGGTTAAAACAGCGTTCATCACACCTTATGGCGTGTTTTGCTATCAAACAATGCCTTTTGGTCTGAAAAACACGGGAGCAACATATCAGCGGATGATGCAGAAATGTTTAGCAACACAGATTGGGAAAAATGTACAAGTGTACATCGACGATGTCGTCATAACATCAAGAAAGGGGGCAACATTAATCGAGGACTTGAAGGAAACTTTCGACAACCTCGACAAATTTTGTCTCAAGTTGAATCCGACGAAGTGTTCTTTCGGCGTCCCTGCAGGAGAACTTCTCGGGTTCCTAGTCTCAGCAAGAGGGATCGAAGCTAATCCCGAAAAAATCCAAGCTATCGTAACAATGAGGAAGCCAACAAAGTTGAAAGAAATACAACAGCTAACTGGGCGAGTCGCAGCTTTAAGCAGATTCGTCGCCAGGCTGGGAGAAAAGGCGTTACCGTTCTACGCTCTAATCAAACAAGGAGATAAGTTCCAGTGGAACGAAGAGGCATATAGAGCTTTCGAGGATCTTAAACGTGCAATTTCGACACCACCAATCTTGGTGGCACCAAAAGAGAAGGAACCCCTGCTGTTATATATTGCGGCTACACCCCAAGTGGTCAGCATGGCACTAGTTGTCGAAAGAGAGGAAGAAGGAAAACTCCATGGAGTGCAGAGGCCAGTATATTTCATAAGTGAAGTGTTATCGCCTTCAAAACAGAGGTACCCACAGTACCAGAAGCTAGCATACGGAGTATTCACAACCGCAAGAAAACTGCGACACTATTTTTCGGCACACCCGATAATAGTGGTCAATGAGGCGCCTTTATCCAATATACTCAACAATCCAGAAGCTACAGGTCGTGTCTCCCTTTGGGGAATAGAACTTTCTCCTCGGGACATCACGTATGAAAAAAAGAAAAGCAATAAAGTCGCAAATTTTGCCAGACTTCATCGCAGAGTGGATGGAGCTGCAAAACACAGGACCCCCAGATTTATCGAGAACCTGGACTATGAACTTTGACGGGTCCAAGAGGTTAGAGGGAGCTGGAGCAGGCGTGATACTCATATCACCTGAAGGCGACAAATTAAAATATGTCTTATGGATGACGTTCCCAAATGCGTCTAACAATGAGGCAGAATACGAAGCTCTTATACACGGGATGAAGATGGCAAAAGCTTGCGGCGCAACTCGACTAAAAATCTTTGGCGACTCACAATTGGTGGCTCAGCAAGTCATGAACCAATGTGACGCAGTCAATGATAGCATGGTGGCATACAAAGAGGTATATAACGAGCTCGAGAAACTATTTGATGGATGCGAAGTAAACCACATCAGCAGGCTCAGCAATGATGAAGCCGATGTTCTTGCAAACATCGGGTCGCAGTGTCTCGCGATTCCTCCAGGCGTGTTCTGGGAGGAGATAACAGAGAGATCCACAAGGCCGAAGAAATCAACAAAGAAGGAGAAGGATGAGAAACCCTCGGGGGCTGCGAAAGAAACATTGGACGAAGAAGAGGAACAGGATCTAGTACTAATGGTACAGATTCCATGGATGCAGGCGTACATATCATACATCCTAAAGAAAACAATACCCGACGATCCAGTCGAAGCAAGGCGAGTTATTAGACGATCCAAAGCTTTCACGGTGGTCAAAGGGGAATTGTAAAAGCGAAGTATCTCGGGTGTGTTGCAAAGGTGCGTTACACCCGAAGAAGGAAGGACAATCCTGAAGGATGTACACGAAGGAATATGTGGTCACCACACAAGCAGTCGAGCTATTGCAGCCAAGGTTTTTTGAGCCGGATTTTATTGGTTGACAACAATGGAGGACGCAAAAGAGATAGTGCGAACTTGCGATGCGTGTCAGAGATTTGCCGCGAAACCTCACTCTCC
>NC_061508.1:231912983-231925957 GCF_022539505.1 Lolium rigidum | reverse complement strand
GTCGGAGCTTCTCAAAGGTTTCTGTGAGGTCGCTGATCAAGTCGGATCCTTTCCGGGTCATGACCCCGATGTCGTCGATGTAAGCGTGTACGTTCCGGCCAATTTGGTCCTTCAAGCACCGCTGCATCGTACGTTGGTAGGTGGCACCTGCATTTTTCAAACCAAAAGGCATGGTGACATAGTAGTAAGTGCCAAACGGAGTGATGAACGAGGTCGCCTTTTGGTCGGACTTCTTCATCCGGATCTGGTGATACCCGGAATATACGTCAAGAAAACACAGAAGTTCCGCCCCTGCCGTCGAATCAATGACTTGGTCAATGCGCGGCAAGGGGAACGGATCCTTCGGACAATGCTTATTCAAGCCGAAGTAATCGATGCATATTCTTAGTATTTCAGAATTCTTTTTGGGTACAAGGACGAGATTTGCGATCCAATCAGTATGGATAACTTCTACTACAAAACCTGTCTCTAGTAACTTTGCTAATTCCATTCCTATGGCGCGGCGCTTCTTATCTCCAAAGCGTCGCATAGCTTGCTTCACCGGTTTAGCCCCCGGGTTTATGTTGAGGTAGTGCTCGGCGAGTTCCCTTGGTACTCCGGACATATCAGAAGGTTGCCATGCGAAGATATCCATGTTAGCGCGGAGGAACTCGACGAGCGCGTCTTCCTATTTGGGGTCCATGTTGGCTCCGACTGAGACCTGTTTAGATTTATCGCCTTCCTTGAGGTCGATTTTCTTGGTCTCTATCGCGGCCTTGAACGAGTTTTTCTGTTCGGAGATCTGCTTCTTGGTGGTGTGCATCTCTTGCGGGTCCACCGCGGCTCTGTAGCCTTGCAGCTCCTCTCCAGATATCACAGACTCTGCGAAGGCGGCTTCGCCTAACTCGCACTCGTGAGCCTTCTTGTAGTCTCCGGATACGGTAATCATACCTTTTGGACCTGGAATTTTGAGCTTGTTGTAGATGTAACACGCTCTCGCGTGAAACTTGTGATAGGTGGGCCTGCCGAAGATGATGTGGTAGGAACTTTTGAAGGGCACGACCTCAAACGTGATCATCTCTTCGCGAAAGTTATTGATATCACCGAAGGCCACGGGAAGTCTGATGCTACCAAGGGAGTTTGTCTTTTACCCGGAACCACACCATGGAATTCAGTGGTGTTGTGTTTGAGTTGTTCCTTGGTAAGGTTCATCCGCTCCAGAGTTTCCAGGTACATGATGTTCAAGCTGGCTCCGCCATCCATAAGGCACTTGGAGAAGTCATAGTCGTCAATGCAGGGACTTACGACCAATGCATAGCACTCCTTCGGAATGACGTTGGGATGATCCTGCCTATCAAACGTACACGGAGTTTCCGACCACCTGACATACTGCGGCATAGCCGGAACTGTGGCGTTCAGGATCCAGAGGGCTGACTTGCTGGCATGGACTGTTGGGGTTCCGAGGAAGGTGTGGTACGCGCCCACGCTCTTTTTGTCGAAGGGGTTGGGTTTAGCTGCGGATCCTCCCTTGGGATCCGGCGAAGCATCATCCTCATCCATCGCCTCGGAATTGTCTTCCTCCTTGTCCTTGTTTTTGCCCTTGCCTCCTTTGCCACGTGGGCGGTGCTTCCGGGCTCGCTTGTATCCTGCTTCCGGGTCAGATTTGAGATCATTGACCCACTTGCAGTTACGATTGGTGTGAGTGGACTTTCCCGTAGCCGGATCCAGATGGGCCAGGCAGGGCATGTCTCTGTACTCCTCGTATGTTTGGGGAGCGCGGGTTCCGGCAGCGGTGACCTCGTCACTACGCTGCTGGCCCCTGCCGGCTCCGCCTCCGCGACCGCGGCCTCTTCCGCCTCCTTGACCTCTGCGCTGGAAAGCCATGGTGACCATGTCAGATCCGCCACTTCTTTGTTCATCGGGGGGATTTTTCCGCTTGGTGCCGCTGCTGTTACTGTTATCACGGTTCTTCTTCTGCTGATGCAGGGGAATTGCTGTAGCTGCGAGATCTCCGCCTGCGTCGTCATCGGCAGCAGTGTGATCGCTGGCGATGGTGATCATGTCATCCAAAGTCAGTTTGTTTGCATTGACCAAGCAAGTGAGCTTGTGCTGCAACAGTCCTCCTCTCTGCAATCGACCTATAAAGGTGTGCTTAGCTGTGCGATTATCAACGTTCTCGCACTCATTCCTGGTTGCTAACCATCGGGTGAGGAAGCTCCTTGATGTTTCACCCTTCTTCTGGATACCGGCCTGTAGGTCGCTTGTTGTGGCAGGTCTCTTGTAGGTGCCCCTGAAGTGCTTCTCGAAGGAGTTCTTCAGGTCGAACCAACAAAAGATGGAGTTATTCTCGAGGTCGCTAAGCCAGATCCAGGCTGGACCTACAAGGTACAGCTGAAGCATGCGGCAGGCGATATTAGGGGTTCCTCCGACGAAGGTTACTGCATTGTAGTTATCCTCGATCCAGGTATCCGGCCTTTCGGTGCCATCATAATTCTTCAGGTTTCCGGGTAGCTTGAGGTTCATCCTTGGCTTTGGTTCCTCTCGAATCATCCTGCCAAAGCACTTTGGGACGATGAAGTCGGATCTGTATTCGTTGAGACGTTCCCGCGCATCACGCGAGCCATTGCAGGGGGATTTTGAGCGTGAGCGGGATCTCCGGCCACCGCCTCCACCGCTAGGTGGTGGGGAGGGAGATCTGCGAGGGGGCCAATGTGACCTCTTGCTTCCGCCTTCTGATTCTCCTCGCCCTTCACGATGCTAACTCTGGCTTCGGTGGCTGCCTTCACCATGGTGTTGGCTGCCTTCGTCGTTCCGGCTTCTGCGAGGCTCCGGGTCGCGCTCCTCGTGTCGGCTCCGACGGGGTTCCTGCGTGCGCTCCTTGTTCCTGTTCCTCTGAGGGGCCACGTTGTCGCGGATGTTTATTCCACCAGGCCCATGGGGTATGGTGTTTCCGGCTGGACTACGGCGGCGACGAGGTGGAGGACGCGGGTATCCATTGGGCGGAGGTGACGGATTCCGGTACTTGTCCCTACCAGTGTATTTTGCATCCTTTCCCTTCTTTGGATCTGACGGAGGTGTCTTTGATGGCACAGGGATCGGATTTGGGTGTTCTCTGGTTCTCCTCCTGCGCTCGGAAGATCCGGTGCGCGATTCGTCGTCACGGTGTTTGCTTCTGGAGGCGTCCTTTTGCGCAGTGGAAACACATAACTCTGGGTTAGATTCCAACTTGCGCGAAGTGTCTGCCTTGCTCTGTTGCTGCACTGCTAAAGCGACGAGCGTGCGAAGGTGGTTGATGTCGATTTCCTCATTCTTCTTGTTCAGAAGCTCCACAGCCGTCTGCATGTTCTCCTTAGGAGTTGTGAGCGGCTGCAGGTTGAAGGGAGTTGCGAAGGTGATCTTGCGGGGGCCAATGGCTTCCCGCCGGATCTTATCAGCTTCCTTTATTTTGGCCTCCCAATGTTCTCGGAGTTTCTTGGCCTTCTGCAAGGAGTCAACGGCTTCACGTTCTCTCTTGAGAAAGTTATCCATTACTTCTTGAGCTTCTTGCCTTTCCTCCAGCATCGCAGCTGCGGTGGTGGAGATTTTCTTGGCAGTAGCCAGCATCTCCCTTCTTGTTGCTTCTAGAGCTACTGGATCTGCGGCTTCCTCCGGAGTTATAGGCTTGTTCAGGACTTCTGTGTGAACTAGGGCTCCTATGCCTGCTTGCTCCACTAGCTCTTCCGGGGTCAGGTAATCCTTGTCCCCAGAAAAGTTATCTTCTCCGGATTCCGACGCAACGCGACGACGAGGTCGCGATGGCAGAGTTTCCGAATTGGACGCTGATACGTCTCCAACGTATCGATAATTTCTTGTGTTCCATGCCACATTATTGATGTTATCTACATGTTTTATGCACACTTTATGTCATATTCGTGCATTTTCTGGAACTAACCTATTAACAAGATGCCGAAGTGCCGGTTCTCGTTTTCTCGCTGTTTTTGGTTTCAGAAATCCTAGTAACGAAATATTCTCGGAATCGGACGAAATCAACGCCAAAGTTCCTATTTTCATCGGAAGCATCCAGAACACCCGGGAAGGACCGGAGGGGGCCACGGGGCCACCAAACCCTAGGCCGGCGCGGCCGAGAGGGGGCCGCGCCGCCCTATGGTGTGGCCCCCTGTCAGCCCTCCCGCGCCGCCTCTTCGCCTATATAAAGCCCCTGGATCAGAAAACCCGAGACAAAATTGACGAAACCCACGAAACCTGCCGGAGCCGCCGCCATCGCGAAGCCAAGATCCGGGGACAGGATCTCTGTTCCGGCACGCTGCCGGAGCGGGGAAGTGCCCCGGAAGGCTTCTCCATCGACACCGCTGCCATCTCCACCGCCATCTTCATCACCGCTCGCTGCTCCCATGAGGAGGGAGTAGTTCTCCATCGAGGCTCGGGGCTGTACCGGTAGCTATGTGGTTCATCTCTCTCCTATGTAGTTCAATACAATAATCTCATGAGCTGCCTTACATGATTGAGATTCATATGATGATGCTTGTAATCTAGATGTCATTATGCTAGTCAAGTGGGTTTTACTTATGTGATCTCCGGAGACTCCTCGTCCCACGTGTGTAAAGGTGACAAGTGTGTGCACCGTGTGGGTCTCTTAGGCTAGATTTCACAGAATACTTACTCATTGAATGGTATAGTGAGGTGCTTATTTATATCTCTTTATGATTGCAGCATGTTGTATCACAATTTATCTATGTGCTACTCTAGTGATGTGTTATTAAAGTAGTTTTATTCCTCCCGCATGTGTGCAAAGGTGACAGTGCGTGCACCGTGTTAGTACTTGGTTTATGCTATGATCATGATCTCTTGTAGATTATGGAGTTAACTATTGCTATGATAATATTGATGTGATCTATTCCTCCTACATATGCATGAAGGTGACAAGTGTGCATGCTATGCTAGTACTTGGTTTAGTCTCGTTGATCTATCTTACACTAAAGGTTACTTAAACATGAGCATTATTGTGGAGCTTGTTAACTCCGGCATTGAGGGTTCGTGTAATCCTACGCAATGTGTTCATCATCCAACAAAAGTGTAGAGTATGCATTTATCTATTCTGTTATGTGATCAATGTTGAGAGTGTCCACTAGTGAAAGTGTAATCCCTAGGCCTTGTTCCTAAATACTGCTGAGTTACTACTGCTTGTTTACTACTGCTGCGTTACTACCGCTGAGTTACTACCGCTTGTTCTATCGTTTCTATCGCGTTACTACTGCTCGCAATACCACCACCATCAATTACACGCCAAGCACTTTTCCGGCACCGTTGCTACTGCTCATACTTATTTATACCACCTGTATTTCACTATCTCTTCGCCGAACTAGTGCACCTATTTGGTGTGTTGGGGACACAAGAGACTTCTTGCTTTGTGGTTGCAGGGTTGCATGAGAGGGATATCTTTGACCTCTTCCTCCCTGAGTTCGATAAACCTTGGGAATCCACTTAAGGGAAACTTGCTGCTGTTCTACAAACCTCTGCTCTTGGAGGCCCAACACTGTCTACAGGAAAGGAGGGGGAACGTAGACATCAAGCACTTTTCTGGCGCCGTTGCCGGGGAGGAAAGGTAAAAGGCTCTCATACTACGGTCTCAGGTAAAGTATTTTTCTGGCGCCGTCGTGTGTGTGCTCAAAGCTACTTCCTTTAGATCCTGCAATTGCATCTTTTTGTTTCTTGTTTACACTAGTTTGGCATAATGGACAACAATGAGCTTCTTATTCTATTTCCTGATTTAAAACATGGATTGTTTGATGCGAAAATTAAAAAACCTATGAAATCTTCTTTGCATGCTGGTAGTAATATTAGTATGAACGCTTTGAACACCATTGTTGACAATAATATAGAAAGTTTTAAGCTTGGGGAAGCTGGTTTTCATGATATTTTTAGTCCCCCAAGCATTGAGGAGAAAATTTTCTTTAATGATACTTTGCCTCCTATTTCTGATGATGATAATGATAGTGGTCTTTTGGTACAACCTACTATGGAGAGTAAATTTTGTTGTGATTATACTATACCTCCTACACTTGATGAGAATAATAATGATAGCTACTTTGTTGAATTTGCTCCCACTACAACTAATAAAACTGATTATGCTTATGTTGGGAGTAGTAATAATTTTGTGCATGAGACTCATGATAAGAATGCTTTATGTGATAGTTATATTGTTGAGTTTGCTCATGTTGCTACTGAAAGTTATTATGAGAGAGGAAAATATGGTTGTAGAAATTTTCATGTTACTAAAACACCTCTCTATGTGCTGAAATTTTTGAAGCTACACTTGTTTTATCTTCCTATGCTTGTTACTTTGCTCTTCATGGACTTGTTTATTTACAAGATTCCTATGCATAGGAAGCATGTTAGACTTAAATGTGTTTTGAATTTGCCTCTTGATGCTCTCTTTTGCTTCAAATACTATTTCTTGCGAGTGCATCATTAAAACTGCTGAGCCCATCTTAACGGCTATAAAGAAAGAACTTCTTGGGAGATAACCCATGTGTTATTTTGCTACAGTACTTTGTTTTATATTTGTGTCTTGGAAGTTGTTTACTACTGTAGCAACCTCTCCTTATCTTAGTTTTGTGTTTTGTTGTGCCAAGTAAAGCCGTTGATAGAAAAGTAAGTACTAGATTTGGATTACTGCGCAGTTCCAGATTTCTTTGCTGTCACGAATCTGAGCCCACTGCCCTGCAGGAAGCTCAGAAAATTATGCCAATTTACGTGCATGATCCTCAGATATGTACGCAACTTTCATTCAATTTGAGCATTTTCATTTGAGCAAGTCTGGTGCCATTTTAAAATTCGTCAATACGAACTGTTCTGTTTTGACAGATTCTGCCTTTTATTTCGCATTGCCTCTTTCGCTATGTTGGATGAATTTCTTTGATCCACTAATGTCCAGTAGCATTATGCAATGTCCAGAAGTGTTAAGAATGATTGTGTCACCTCTGAATATGTCAATTTATATTGTGCACTAACCCTCTAATGAGTTGTTTCGAGTTTGGTGTGGAGGAAGTTTTCAAGGATCAAGAGAGGAGTATGATACAACATGATCAAGGAGAGTGAAAGCTCTAAGCTTGGGGATGCACCCGGTGGTTCATCCCTGCATATATCAAGAAGACTCAAGCGTCTAAGCTTGGGGATGCCCAAGGCATCCCCTTCTTCATCAACAAATTATCATGTTCCTCCCCTGAAACTACATTTTTATTCGGCCACATCTTATGTGCTTTTTCTTGGAGCGTCTCGTTTGTTTGCTTTTGTTTTTGTTTTTGTTTGAATAAATTGGATTACATCATGCTTGTGTGGGAGAGAGACACGCTCCGCTGGTTCATATGAACACATGTGTTCTTAGCTCATAATATTCATGGCGAAGTTTCCTCTTCGTTAAATTGTTATATGGTTGGAATTGGAAAATGATACATGTAGTAATTGCTATAATGTCTTGGGTAATGTGATACTTGGCAATTGTTGTGCTCATGTTTAAGCTCTTGCATCATATACTTTGCACCTATTAGTGAAGAAATACATAGAGCATGCTAAAATTTGGTTTGCATAATTGGTCTCTCTAAGGTCTAGATAATTTCTAGTAAGGTGTTTGAACAACAAGGAAGACGATGTATAGTCTTATAATACTTGTAATATGTCTTTTATGTGAGTTTTGCTGTACTAGTTCATCCTTGTGTTTGCCTCAAACAACCTTGCTAGCCTAAACCTTGTATCGAGAGGGAATACTTCTCATGCATCCAAATACTTGAGCCAACACTATGCCATTTGTGTCCACCATACCTACCTACTACATGGTATTTCTCCGCCATTCCAAAGTAAATTGCTTGAGTGCTACCTTTAAACAATTCAAAATTTATTACCTCTTATTTGTGTCAATGTTTTATAGCTCATGAGGAAGTATGTGGTGTTTATCTTTCAATCTTGTTGGGCAACTTTCACCAATGGACTAGTGGCTTCATCCGCTTATCCAATAATTTTGCAAAAAGAGCTGGCAATGGGATTCCCGGTCCCAAATTAACAAACTAAAAATAGACACTCCTCCATGGTATGTGATTGTTGGACGGCACCCGAAGGATTCGGTTAGCCATGGCTTGTGTAAGCAAAGGTTGGGAGGAGTGTCATCATAATAAAACTAAAATAAAAAGGTACTCCTTCATGGTATGAGATTGTTGGCAGGCACCCGAGGATTCGGTTAGCCATGGTTTGTGAAAGAAAGGTTGGAAGGAGTGCCATCCAAAAATAAAATAAAATGGGAGCCGCTCTTTGAAGGTTTGTCTGGCAAGGGGGTTAGAGTACCCGCTACCATTCGTTGACAACAACATACACCTCTCAAAACTTTATTTTTATGCTCTCTTTATATTTTCAAAATCAAAGCTCTAGCACAAATATAGCAATCGATGCTTTTCCTCTATGGAGGACCATTCTTTTACTTTTATTGTTGAGTCAGTTCACCTATCTCTCTCCACCTCAAGAAGCAAACATTTGTGTGAACTGTGCATTGGTTCTTACATACTTGAATATTGCACTTGTTATATTGCTTTGCATTGATGATTATCCATGAGATATACATGTTATAAGTTGAAAGCAACCGCTGAAACTTCATCTTCCTTTGTGTTGCTTCAACGCCTTTACTTTGAATTATTGCTTTATGAGTTAACTCTTATGCAAGACTTATTGATGCTTGTCTTGAAGTGCTATTCATGAAAAGTCTTTGCTTTATGATTCACTTGTTTACCCATGTCATATACATTGTTTTGATCGCTGCATTCACTACATATGTTGTACAAATAGTATGATCAAGGTTATGATGGCATGTCACTCCAGAAATTATCTTTGTTATCGTTTTACCTGCTCGGGACGAGCAGAACTAAGCTTGGGGATGCTGATACGTCTCCAACGTATCGATAATTTCTTGTGTTCCATGCCACATTATTGATGTTATCTACATGTTTTATGCACACTTTATGTCATATTCGTGCATTTTCTGGAACTAACCTATTAACAAGATGCCGAAGTGCCAGTTCCTGTTTTCTCGCTGTTTTTGGTTTCGAAATCCTAGTAACGAAATATTCTCGGAATCGGACGAAATCAACGCCAAAGTTCCTATTTTCATCGGAAGCATCCGGAACACCCGGGAAGGACCGGAGGGGGCCACAGGGCCACCAAACCCTAGGCTGGCGCGGCCAGAGGGGGGGCCGCGCCGCCCTATGGTGTGGCCCCCCTGTCAGCCCTCCTGCGCCGCCTCTTCGCCTATATAAAGCCCCTGGATCAGAAAACCCGAGACAAAATTGACGAAACCCACAGAAACCTGCCAGAGCCGCCGCCATCGCGAAGCCAAGATCTGGGGGACAGGATCTCTGTTCCGGCACGCTGCCGGAGCGGGGAAGTGCCCCCGGAAGGCTTCTCCATCGACACCGCTGCCATCTCCACCGCCATCTTCATCACCGCTGCTGCTCCCATGAGGAGGGAGTAGTTCTCCATCGAGGCTCGGGGCTGTACCGGTAGCTATGTGGTTCATCTCTCTCCTATGTAGTTCAATACAATAATCTCATGAGCTGCCTTACATGATTGAGATTCATATGATGATGCTTGTAATCTAGATGTCATTATGCTAGTCAAGTGGGTTTTACTTATGTGATCTCCGGAGACTCCTCGTCCCACGTGTGTAAAGGTGACGAGTGTGTGCACCGTGTGGGTCTCTTAGGCTAGATTTCACGGAATACTTACTCATTGAATGGTATAGTGAGGTGCTTATTTATATCTCTTTATGATTGCAGCATGTTGTATCACAATTTATCTATGTGCTACTCTAGTGATGTGTTATTAAAGTAGTTTTATTCCTCCCGCATGTGTGCAAAGGTGACAAGTGCGTGCACCGTGTTAGTACTTGGTTTATGCTATGATCATGATCTCTTGTAGATTATGGAGTTAACTATTGCTATGATAATATTGATGTGATCTATTCCTCCTACATATGCATGAAGGTGACAAGTGTGCATGCTATGCTAGTACTTGGTTTAGTCTCGTTGATCTATCTTACACTAAAGGTTACTTAAACATGAGCATTATTGTGGAGCTTGTTAACTCCGGCATTGAGGGTTCGTGTAATCCTACGCAATGTGTTCATCATCCAACAAAAGTGTAGAGTATGCATTTATCTATTCTGTTATGTGATCAATGTTGAGAGTGTCCACTAGTGAAAGTGTAATCCCTAGGCCTTGTTCCTAAATACTGCTGAGTTACTACCGCTTGTTTACTACTGCTGCGTTACTACCGCTGAGTTACTACCGCTTGTTTACTCGTTTCTATCGCGTTACTACTGCTGCAATACCACCACCATCAATTACACGCCAAGCACTTTTCTGGCACCGTTGCTACTGCTCATACTTATTTATACCACCTGTATTTCACTATCTCTTCGCCGAACTAGTGCACCTATTTGGTGTGTTGGGGACACAAGAGACTTCTTGCTTTGTGGTTGCAGGGTTGCATGAGAGGGATATCTTTGACCTCTTCCTCCCTGAGTTCGATAAACCTTGGGAATCCACTTAAGGGAAACTTGCTGCTGTTCTACAAACCTCTGCTCTTGGAGGCCCAACACTGTCTACAGGAAAGGAGGGGGAACGTAGACATCAGACGCTATCGGGAGAACTGCTGCAGTTGGAGCTTCTTCGTCAGCGTCTTTGCCTAAACCAGTTATGGTCGCTAGGACCTGCTTAGGTGGGGCAGATTCCGCGTCAGTTTCCTTTTCACCTTCTAGCTCCTTCAAAGCTTGGTCGAATTCCTCCGTGTTCATGGACGAAGCATAGTCGGAGGTTGGACTGAGGTTGCCCAGGATTGATTCTTCTCTTTCCCTGGCCTCCTCTTGCTGATCCGGTGCGCTGCTATCTCCGGCAGCCTCTTGCTGTTCCGGGGCGTCGTCGGTTCCGGCATCATCAACCTGCATGGGTCTTGTGTCTTCCGGAGGAGGAGCGGTTCCAGCGGTATGTGCGAGGAAGTGCACGAAGTGACACCTTTGCTTTTCTAACAACTGGGAGACCCAGGCGGATCTGCATTGGTCTTCCACCGTTGTTTCCTGCTCAGGGGCGGATTGGGTGGGTTTTGATTTTTCCAGATCTAAGGCGAAGTCTTCCTTAGGAAGCTCCAGCATCTCAGACCGGATCTTCGCGACTGCGTCCTGCTCAGCGGCGGTCGCGTCAGCGTTACTTACCAGGGCGTTTCCGTCGAGATCGACGGTTTCGCCGATGAAGATGTGAATGCCGCCAATCGGGACGATGAAGAGCTTGACGGGGTCGGTCCTAGCCAGAATCCAGCACTCGTCCTGAGGGACGATCGGAAAGTTCCCGGCGTAAAGAACACGCCTCACAGCGATGGATTCGTCGTAGCTTCCCATGGCGGAACCCTCCCGGTTCCAGCCTCCAGACGCCGCTGGCCCCACGGTGGGCGCCAACTGTCGTTGCCTATTCGACGGTACTCCAAAGGAGGGATCCTCATGGAGGGGACAAGAAGTAGGGGCCATCGGGCGAAGAGTCCTCAGGACGGTGGTACGCGATTTACCCAGCTTCGGAACACCTGCTCAAAAACAGGGCCTACTGCTGCTTGTCTGGAATTATCTGGGTGCTTTCGCGTTGTTACAATGAGTTGTGGTTGTGCCTCTAGGGCTCCCGAGATCCGGCTTATAAAGACGCACGGATCTAGGGTTTACATGGAGAGTCCTAGCCGGAATACAAGTTGCCTAACTACGGTACAATATCTTGCCGTGTACGTCAAGAATCCGCCTTCCATCAAGACCATGTTGGATCCGGATACTTCATGGGATTTCATGGATCCGGCCTCCTTCGTAGGTCGCTTCGGATCCGGCTCCTCGTTCATGGGCTGGTGTAACATCCCAAAAACTCAAAACAAAACAAATGAATTTCCCTAGTTCCAAATTTTGGAACTAACAAAAACTTTTATTAAATTAAGTGTGATACATAGTGATCTTGCTTAATTCTTGTGCCATTGCTATGATTGCTTGTTATTAGTATTTGAAATAACCTTAAACCCTAAACCTCACCCCTCCTTTCATCACCCAAGTTAAAATAAAATAAAAGGAAATTAAATAAGAAAAAGGCTTATGTGCCTATGGCTATTTTTATAAATCTTTACCCTAAACCTTTCCACTTTGTTTAGAGGTTTGGAAAACCTTCACACACCTTACCTAGTACTTATCAAACCTAATTCAAGTTGTTTCCAAAGAAAATAAAAAGAAACTAAAAATGCCATAGAGGCATATGTGAGTAAAATAACAAATTTGTGAATTTAAGAAAATTGACCCTAGGACTTGTTGTGAATGGATGGATCACCCCTATATACCATTTCAACCCTCAACCACACTAATTGGGTCAAGCCAAGTCAAAATAAAACTCAAATGCAACATATGCATAGAGGCATATGTGACACATAGCCATTCCATCAAAATTTGATCTAAGACTTTAAACCTTGACCAATTGATGTAAAACCATCCCTCAACCTAAAATAACACTAAATTGACCCCAACCCATTTCCAAGTAAAGAAAAGTCAACCATTTACAAGTTTAGTAAAATTTGACACCTCATCTCTTATGTATTAAGGCCAAATTTGCAAATCTTTGAACAAGACCATTTGAATTGGTTTCAATGGTCTTAAAATGTTTCTAAACTAATAAGACCCACATTAGAGTCAAGAAATATCAAATAAATTGGAGACAAATCAAATGGTGAGGAATTCCCAATTTCCCTCACATACACATAACACCAATTTTGCAAATCTTCACCAAAGGCCACCTTTGCTTGATCTCTTGTTTGTAAAACTCTTATATATGATAAACACACACAATTGCATCAAAGAAATCAAAATCAAATCAAAGCAAAATTCAAAACTTACATACATGTGATAATGGTCATATGTCACATTTATATTTTCTTCCCCACTTTGC
>NC_061508.1:231730034-231912883 GCF_022539505.1 Lolium rigidum | reverse complement strand
TATATCTCATGGATAATTGTCAATGCAAAGCAATATAACAAATGCAATATGCAAATATGTAAGAATCAATGCACAGTTCACACAAGTGTTTGCTTCTTGAGATGGAGAGAAATAGGTGAACTGACTCAATATAAAAGTAAAAGAATGGTCCTTCAAAGAGGAAAGCATCGATTGCTATATTTGTGCTAGAGCTTTGATTTTGAAAACATAAAGAGAGCATAAAAATAAAGTTTTGAGAGGTGTATGTTGTTGTCAACGAATGGTAGCGGGTACTCTAACCCCTTGCCGGACAAACCTTCAAAGAGCGGCTCCCATTTTATTTTATTTTTGGATGGCACTCCTTCCAACCTTTCTTTCACAAACCATGGCTAACCGAATCCTCGGGTGCACGCTAACAATCTCATACCATGAAGGAGTGCCCTTTTATTTTAGTTTTATTATGATGACACTCCTCCCAACCTTTGCTTACACAAGCCATGGCTAACCGAATCCTTCGGGTGCCGTCCAACAATCACATACCATGGAGGAGTGTCTATTTTTGTTAATTAATTTGGGATCGGGAATCCCATTGCCGACTCTTTTTGCAAAATTATTGGATAAGCGGATGAAGCCACTAGTCCATTGGTGAAAGTTGCCCAACAAGATTGAAAGATAAACACCACATACTTCCTCATGAGCTATAAAACATTGACACAAATAAGAGGTAATAAATTTTGAATTGTTTAAAGGTAGCACTCAAGCAATTTACTTTGGAATGGCGGAGAAATACCATGTAGTAGGTAGGTATGGTGGACACAAATGGCATAGTGTTGGCTCAAGTATTTGGATGCATGAGAAGTATTCCCTCTCGATACAAGGTTTAGGCTAGCAAGGTTGTTTGAGGCAAACACAAGGATGAACTAGTACAGCAAAACTCACATAAAAGACATATTACAAGTATTATAAGACTATACATCGTCTTCCTTGTTGTTCAAACACCTTACTAGAAATTATCTAGACCTTAGAGAGACCAATTATGCAAACCAAATTTTAGCATGCTCTATGTATTTCTTCACTAATGGGTGCAAAGTATATGATGCAAGAGCTTAAACATGAGCACAACAATTGCCAAGTATCACATTACCCAAAACATTTATAGCAATTACTACATGTATCATTTTCCAATTCCAACCATATAACAATTTAACGAAGAGGAAACTTCGCCATGAATATTATGAGCTAAGAACACATGTGTTCATTCGAACCAGCGGAGCGTGTCTCTCTCCCACACAAGCATGATGTAATCCAATTTATTCAAACAAAAACAAAAACAAAAGCACACAAACGAGACGCTCCAAGAAAAAGCACATAAGATGTGATGGAATAAAAATATAGTTTCAGGGGAGGAACCTGATAATGTTGTCGATGAAGAAGGGGATGCCTTGGGCATCCCCAAGCTTAGACGCTTGAGTCTTCTTGATATATGCAGGGGTGAACCATCGGGGCATCCCCAAGCTTAGAGCTTTCACTCTCCTTGATCATAGTATATCATCCTCCTCTCTTGACCCTTGAAAACTTCCTCCACACCAAACTCGAAACAACTCATTAGAGGGTTAGTGGACAATAAAAATTAACATGTTCAGAGGTGACACAATCATTCTTAACACTTCTGGACATTGCATAAAGCTACTGGACATTAATGGATCAAAGAAATTCATCCAACATAGCAAAAGAGGCAATGCGAAATAAAAGGCAGAATCTGTCAAAACAGAACAGTCCGTAAAGATGGATTTTATTAGGCCACCAGACTTGCTCAAATGAAAATGCTCAAATTGAATGAAAGTTGCGTACATATCTGAGGATCATGCACGTAAATTGGCATAATTTTCTGAGCTTCCTGCAGGGCAGTGGGCTCAGATTCGTGACAGCAAAGAAATCTGGAACTGCGCAGTAATCCAAATCTAGTACTTACTTTTCTATCAACGGCTTAACTTGGCACAACAAAACACTAAACTAAGATAAGGAGAGGTTGCTACAGTAGTAAACAACTTCCAAGACACCAAATAGAAACAAAGTACTGTAGCAAAATAACACATGGGTTATCTCCCAAGAAGTTCTTTCTTTTTAGCCATTAAGATGGGCTCAGCAGTTTTAATGATGCACTCGCAAGAAATAGTATTGGAAGCAAAAGAGAGCATCAAGAGGCAAATTCAAAACACATTTAAGTCTAACATGCTTCCTATGCATAGGAATCTTGTAAATAAACAAGTTCATGAAGAGCAAAGTAACAAGCATAGGAAGATAAAACAAGTATAGCTTGAAAAATTTCAGCACATAGAGAGGCATTTTAGTAACATGAAAATTTCTACAACCATATTTTCCTCTCTCATAATAACTTTCAGTAGCAACATGAGCAAACTCAACAATATAACTATCACATAAAGCATTCTTATCATGAGTCTCATGCATAAAATTATTACTCTCCACATATGCATAATCAATTTTATTAGTAATAGCGGGAGCAAATTCAACAAAGTAGCTATCATTATTATTCTCATCAAGTGTAGGAGGCATAGTATAATCACAACAAAATTTACTCTCAGCAGTAAGTGGCACAAAAAGACCACTATCATTATCATCATAAATAGGAGGCAAAGTATCATCAAAGAAAATTTTCTCCTCAATGCTTGGGGGACTAAAAATATCATGAAAACCAGCTTCCCCAAGCTTAGAACTTTCTATATTATTGTCAACAATGGTGTTCAAAGCGTTCATACTAATATTACTACCAGCATGCAAAGAAGATTTCATAGGTTTTTTAATTTTCGCATCAAACAATCCATGTTTTAAATCAGGAAATAGAATAAGAAGCTCACTCTTGTACATTATGCCAAACTAGTGTAAACAAGAAACAACAAGATGCAATTGCAGGATCTAAAGGAAATAGCTTTGAGCACACACACGACGGCGCCGTAAAAATACTTTACCCGAGACCGTAGTATGAGAGCCTTTTTACCTTTCCTCCCCGACAACGGCGCCGGAAAAGTGCTTGATGTCTACGGGAGCTTCTATTCTTGTAGACAGTGTTGGGCCTCCAAGAGCAGAGGTTTGTAGAACAGCAGACAAGTTTCCCTTAAGTGGATACCCAAGGTTTATCGAACTCGGGGAGGAAGAGGTCAAAGATATCCCTCTCATGCAACCCTGCAACCACAAAGCAAGAAGTCTCTTGTGTCCCCAACACACCTAATAGGTGCACTAGTTCGGCGAAGAGAGAGTGAAATACAGGTGGTATAAATAAGTATGAGTAGTAGCAACGGTGCCAGAAAAGTGCTTGGCGTGTAGTTGATGGTGGTGGTATTGCAGCAGTAGTAACACAGTAAAACAGTAAACAAGCAGTAGTAACTCAGCAAGTATTTAGGAACAAGGCCTAGGGATTACACTTTCACTAGTGGACACTCTCAACATTGATCACATAACGGAACGAGATAAATGCATACTCTACACTTTTGTTGGATGATGAACACATTGCGTAGGATTACACGAACCCTCAATGCCGGAGTTAACAAGCTCCACAATAATGCTCATGTTTAAGTAACCTTTAGTGTAAGATAGATCAACGCTACTAAACCAAGTACTAGCATAGCATGCACACCTGTCACCTTCATGCATATGTAGGAGGAATAGATCACATCAATATTATCATAGCAATAGTTAACTCCATAATCTACAAGAGATCATGATCATAGCATAAACCAAGTACTAACACGGTGCACGCACTGTCACCTTTGCACACATGCAGGAGGAATAAACAACTTTAATAACAAATCACTAGAGTAGCACATGGATAAATTGTGATACAACATGCTGCAATCTTAAAGAGATATAAATAAGCACCTCACTATACCATTCAATGAGTAAGTATTCTGTGAAATCTAGCCTAAGAGACCCACACGGTGCACACACTCGTCACCTTTACACACGTGGGACGAGGAGTCTCCTGGAGATCACATAAGTAAAACCCACTTGACTAGCATAATGACATCTAGATTACAAGCATCATCATATGAATCTCAATCATGTAGGGCAGCTCATGAGATTATTGTATTGAACTACATAGGAGAGAGATGAACCACATAGCTACCGGTACGGCCCCGAGCCTCGATGGAGAACTACTCCCTCCTCATGGGAGCAGCAGCGGTGATGAAGATGGCGGTGGAGATGGCAGCGGTGTCGATGGAGAAGCCTTCCGGGGGCACTTCCCCGCTCCGGCAGCGTGCTGGAACAGAGATCCTGTCCCCCAGATCTTGGCTTCGCGATGGCGGCGGCTCCGGAAGGTTTACGTGGGTTTCGTCAATCGGTATCGGGTTTTCCGATCCGAGGGGCTTCTTATAGGCGAAGAGGCGGCGCGAGAGGGCTGACGGGGGGCCACACCATAGGGCGGCGCGGCCCCTCTCCGGCCGCGCCGGCCCTAGGGTTTGGTGGCCCCGTGGCCCCCTCTCGGTCCTTCCCGGTGTTCTGGATGCTTCCGATGAAAATAGGAACTTTGGCGTTGATTTCGTCCGATTCCGAGAATATTTCGTTACTAGGATTTCTGAAACCAAAAACAGCGAGAAAACGAGAACTGGCACTTCGGCATCTTGTTAATAGGTTAGCTCCAGAAAATGCACGAATATGACATAAAGTGTGCATAAAACATGTAGATAACATCAATAATGTGGCATGGAACACAAGAAATTATCGATACGTTGGAGACGTATCAGTGGTCTCTTATGAACTCATTCATATGCTTGCAAGACATTAGACGACATTCCACCGAGAGGGCCCAGAGTATATCTATCCGTCATCGGGATGGACAAATCCCACTGTTGATCCATATGCCTCAACTCATACTTTCCGGATACTTAATCCCACCTTTATAGCCACCCATTTACGCAGTGGTGTTTGGTGTAATCAAAGTACCTTTCCGGTATAAGTGATTTATATGATCTCATGGTCATAAGGATTAGGTAACTATGTATCGAAAGCTTATAGCAAATAACTTAATGACGAGATCTTATGCTACGCTTAATTGGGTGTGTCCATTACATCATTCATATAATGATATAACCTTGTTATTAATAACATCCAATGTTCATGATTATGAAACTAATCATCCATTAATCAACAAGCTAGTTTAAGAGGCATACTAGGGACTTCTTGTTTGTCTACATATCACACATGTACTAATGTTTCGGTTAATACAATTCTAGCATGATATATAAACATTTATCATAAACATAAAGATATAAATAATAACCACTTTATTATTGCCTCTAGGGCATATCTCCTTCAGCACATAGGTGAACCATTGCTTAGAATAAGTTGTTGGTGCACATAGGTGAACAATAGTATATAGGCTTTGGGCTTGACAAAGTAAACGCTAGTTTTATTCCGCATTTGTTAAGCCCATCTCGTAAAAGTTTTAAATCGCCTATTCACCCCCCCCTCTAGGCGACATCCGTGTCCTTTCAACCGAGCCTTCATGACTCGTTCCAGTAGCATATTTAGCCAGCCATGCTTGTTTATCAGCATCTACTCCAGAAATCCCTGTTGGTGCGATCTGGCCTGTGCGCGCCAAGGCATTGCAGTCCGACACGTATGTGCATACGTACCCATGCGGGATCTCCTTAGGCGGCTCATATAGGAACTGGCAATCGCTAGGATCGCCACCAACCTTGTAGACGACGTACGCCGGTGAACCCGGCGGCTCTGGTGCTGCAAGCGCGAATGGTAGCGGCGGCTCGATCTGGAGCGGTACTTCTCCCTGGTGAGTCCCTAGGGTAGGTCCTGACGGGGAGTACTGATGCTTCATGATTTCCTGCACCACACGAACCGCGACGCGCTCGAGAGTATTCACCAGGCTCTCAGAATAGCGGTGTAGAGAATGAGCCGCCATGTAATTGATTTCCGGCGCGAGCTCGGTACGTTCCTCCGAAGGGGTAGACAGGTCTACTCCGTCAAGAACACCTTCGGGGAGAACCCCTTCCACCTTACGCCATGTGAACGGGTCCTCACGAAAGAGCCGATGAGATCGGCTTCCAAGATGGCTTTCATCTCATCATACTTCTTCTTCGCTCTTCGGCGCGATCCGCGTACGTGATCGGGTTCGCCAACCACCTCCTCCGCGGCTTTTGACATGGTTGCTGCGGACGTCGATGTTGTTGCAGAGTGTCCCACCGGGCGTGCCGAATGTGTTGCGGTCGAAACCCACCGGCGAGCAACGACGGGCAACACAGTAGAGCCGGGAGGCTCCCAGGATTGCGGCTGACCCTGGTCCCTCGGGCGACGGCCCGCAATGCCTTCTGGCACACGCGTCTTGGTGATTACGAGGGCGTGCCACCTGACCTATACCTGGTCAGGAAGGTGATGGATTTCTTCGACTAGTTTCCTGCATGGCAAACACGTAAACATTAAATACGAGCCCCGATCGGCTCTTAAGTTGTTCTGTGGATCGGCTCAAAGAGCCGATTGCCCCATGGTTCATGTTAGATTTGTAAGGACATGGGGATCATGCTTTATCAATATCAAGCTAAGCTAATCTACGATAGTCTAGGGTTTTCACCGTATAATCGGAACATCCTATGCGTAATTGAGCCTAGCAGATACGTAAGATGATAGAAAACCGGCACTAAAGAGGCCTAAAAACCAACGTGAAGTTGATCCTCGGAACAATCCCTCTAGAGCTTAGTAAACCACATCTTACGCGCTACCGGATCCTTCAACCCGTTTATAAGGCCTAACCATACGGATATCAAACCAATCCTTGAAGAACAAGGAGCAACTATAACGGATTAGATCTACTAAATAACGAACAAGCAAGGTGCTGCCCTTACACCTAAAATAGGTGTAAGGGCAGCTAGAAATCGAGGGGAAGCGTAGCTAAACAAGTGCATCGTGAAAGCATTGTGATCAACCCCAAAACACCTAAGATAAGGGTGTTGCTCGCCATCAAAAAGGCTTCAGCACGAACAACACCAAAAACGAATAAGCGACATCGCCTAGATCGCAAGATGCGATCTAGGCAGCATGTTGCTTACCCGGGAGAAACCCTCGAAACAAGGGGTGGCGATGCGCCTAGATTGATTTGTTGTGAACGTGATCGTCCTCCTTTCTCAATAACCCTAGATACATATTTATAGTCCGTAGACTCTCTAACTTGGGAAAAAACCCAACCGTGTACGAGCTAAACTCTATCTCTTAATTCTAACCGACACGTATCCTACTATATTTACAGATACACGGGCAATCCTGCCCAAACTTCTTGTACAAGGCCGGTTCGGGAATATCTTCCATGTATATCTTCTAAGCCCATTTAATCACGGCCCATCCCCAGACTTGGATAAATTCTGGTGATAACAGGCGGCTCTGGAACTTTTCTCGTATCGTGGCTTATTACTCTAGGGTTTTCGCGACGGAGGCTTTATATAGGCGAAGAGGCGGAGTCGGAAGAGACCTGGGGCCACCAGACCATAGGGGGGCGCACCCCCCCTTGGCCGCGCCGCCTTGTGGGGTGGGCCCCCTGGCTCCTCTCTGGCCCTCTTCGATGCTCTAGAAGCTTCCGGGAAAAATAAGATACTGGGCGTTGATTTCGTCCAATTCCGAGAATATTTCCTTTGTAGGATTTCTGAAACCAAAAACAGCAGAAAACAGGAACTGGCACTTCGGCATCTCGTCAATAGGTTAGTGCCGGAAAATGCATAATAATGACATAAAGTGTGTATAAAACATGTGAGTATCATCATAAAAGTAGCATGGAACATAAGAAATTATAGATACGTTGGAGACGTATCAGCATCCTCAAGCTTAGTTCCTACTCGCCCTCGAGTAGGTAAACGATAACAAAGATAATTTCTTAAGTGACATGCTATCATAATCTTGATCAATACTATTGTAAAGCATATGAGATGAATGAAGTGATTCAAAGCAATGGTAAAGACAATGAGTAAACAACTAAACCATATAACAAAGACTTTTCATGAATAGTACTTTCAAGACAAGCATCAATAAGTCTTGCATAAGAGTTAACTCATAAAGCAATAAATTCAAAGTAAAGGCATTGAAGCAACACAAAGGAAGATATAAGTTTCAGCGAGTTGCTTTCAACTTTCAACATGCATATCTCATGGATAATTGTCAACACAAAGTAATATGATGAATGCAAATAAGCAAGTATGTAGGAATCAATGCACAGTTAACACAAGTGTTTGCTTCTAAGATAGAAAGAAGTAGGTAAACTGACTCAACATAAAAGTATAAGAATGGCCCTTCGCAGAGGGAAGCATGGATTACTATTTTTGTGCTAGAGCTTTTATTTTGAAAACAAGAAACAATTTTGTCAACGGTAGTAATAAAGCATATGTGTTATGTATAAGATATCCTATAAGTTGCAAACCTCATGCATAGATTACCAATAGTGCTCGCACCTTGTCCTAATTAGCTTGGATTTACATGGATTATCATTGCATAACATATGTTTCAACCAAGTGTCACAAAGGGGTACCTCTATGCCGCCTGTACAAAGGTCTAAGGAGAAAGCTCGCATTGGATTTCTCGCTTTTGATTATTCTCAACTTAGACATCCATACCGGGACAACATAGACAACAAATAATGGACTCCTCTTTAATGCATAAGCATTCAACAACAGATAATATTCTCATAAGATATTGAGGATTGTTGTCCAAACTGAAACTTCCACCATGGATCATGGCTTTAGTTAGCGGCCCAATGTTCTTCTCTAACAATATGCATACTCAAACCATTTGATCATGATAAATCACCCTTACTTCAGACAAGACGAACATGCATAGCAACTCACATGATATTGAACAAAGGTGTAATAGTTGGTGGCGTCCCCAGAAACATGGTTACCGCTCAACAAGCAAATTATAAGAAATAAGATACATAGCTACATATTCTTCACCACAATAGTTTTTAAGGCTGTTTTCCCATGAGCTATATATTGCAAAGACAAGGAATGAAGTTTTAAAGGTAGCACTCAAGCAATTTACTTTGGAATGGCAGAGAAATACCATGTAATAGGTAGGTATGGTGGACACAAATGGCATAGTTTTTGGCTCAAGGATTTGGATGTACGAGAAGAATCCCTCTCAATACAAGGCTTTGGCTAGCAAGGTTGTTTAAAGCAAACTCAAGTATAAACCGGTACAGCAAAACTTACATAAGAACATATTGCAAGCATTATAAGACTCTACACTGTCTTCCTTGTTGTTCAAACACGTCACCATAAAATATCTAGACTCTAGAGAGACCAATCATGCAAACCAAATTTTAACAAGCTCTATGTAGTTCTTCATTAATAGGTGCAAAGTACATGATGCAAGAGCTTAAACACGATCTATATGAGCACAACAATTGCCAAGTATCAAATTATTCAAGACATTATACCAATTACCACATGTACCACTTTCTGTTTCCAACCATAATAATGATGAACGAAGCAGTTTCAACCTTCACCATGAACATTAAAAGTAAAGCTAAGAACACATGTGTTCATATGCAACAGCGGAGCGTGTCTCTCTCCCACACAAGCATGAATTTATTCAGAGAATGAAAATAACAAAAAGAAAATAAAAGCACACAGACGCTCCAAATAAAGCACATAAGATGTGACCGAATAAAAATATAGTTTCAATAGAAGAAACCTGATAAGTTGATGATGAAGAAGGGGATGCCTTGGGCATCCCCAAGCTTAGATGCTTGAGTCTTCTTAAAATATGCAGGGATGAACCACGGGGGCATCCCCAAGCTTAGAATTTTCACTCTTCTTGATCATATTGTATCATCCTCCTCTCTTGATCCTTGAAAACTTCCTCCACACCAAACTCAAAACAAACTCATTAGAGGGTTAGTGCATAATCAAAAATTCACATATTCAGAGGTGACACAATCATTCTTAGCACTTCTGGACATTGCACAAAGCTACTGAAAGTTAATGGAACAAAGAAATCCATTCGACATAGCAAAAGAGGCAATGCGAAATAAAAGGCAGAATCTGTCAAAACAGAACAGTCCGTAAAGACGAATTTTTCAGGGGCACTTAACTTGCTCAGATGAAAATGCTCAAATTGAATGAAAGTTGCGTACATATCTGAGGATCACGCACGTAAATTGGCAGATTTTTCTAAATTTCCTACAGAAGGGGATGCTCAATTTCGTGACAGTAAGAAATCTGTTTCTACGCAAGTAATCCAAATCTAGTATTGACTTTACTATCAAAGACTTTACTTGGCACAACAATGCAATAAAATAAAGATAAGGAGAGGTTGCTACAGTAGTAACAACTTCCAAGACACAACAAAACAGTAGCAAAATAAAATAAATGGGTTATCTCCCAAGAAGTGCTTTCTTTATAGCCATTAAGATGGGCTCAGCAATTTTAAATGATGCACTCGCAAGAAACAAGAGTTGAAGCAAAAGAGAGCATCAAAAGCAAGTATGAAACAAATTTAAGCCTAACTCACTTCCTATGGGAAGAAATCTTGTACACAAATAAATTCATGTAGAACAAAGTGACAAGCATAGGAAGATAAAACACAAGTAACTTCAAAATTTTCAGCATATAGAGAGGTTTTTTAGTACCATGAAAATTTCTACAACCATATTTTCCTCTCTCATAATAATTTCCAGTAGAATCATGAACAAACTCAACAATATAACTATCACATAAAGCATTCTTATCATGAGTCTCATGCATAAAATAATTACTACTCCCAACATAAGCATAGTCATTCTTATTAATTGTAGTGGGAGCAAATTCAACATAGTAGCTATCATTATTATTCTCATCATCAAATATAGGAGGCATAGTATAATCATAATAAACTTTATCCTCCATAGTAGGTGGCACCAAAATACCACTATCATTATAATCATCATAAATGGAAGGCAAAGTATCATCAAAGTAAATTTTCTCCTCCATGCTTGGGGGAATAAAAATATCATGCTCATCAAAATCAGCTTCCCCAAGCTTAAATTCTTCCATAGCATTAGCAATAATAGTGTTCAAAGAGTTCATGCTAATAACATTGCTATTTTGCAAACAAAGTTCCATGGGTTTTTTAATTCTCTCTTCAAACACATCATGTCCTAATTCAATATAAAGTTCATAAAGATCTCCAATTTTTTTGTTGTTTTCCATTAAGCCTAACTAGTGAAAATAAAAACAAGAAACAAAAAGATGCAATTGCAGGATCTAAAGGAAATAGCTTCGAGCACTCACACACCGGCAACAACGCCAGAAAATAGCTTGCTGTCCACAACTGGCGCATGGTTGACGTGGGAGGTAGAAATCTCTGTGGTGTAGCTTTTCTTCGTTCCCCGGCAACGGCGCCAGAAAATAGCTTGATGTCTACGCACGCTTCTATTCCTGTAGACAGTGTTGGGTCTCCAACAGCAGAGGTTTGTAGAACAACATCAAGTTTCCCTTAAGTGAATCACCCAAGGTTTATTGAACTCAGGGAGGTAGAGGTCAAAGATATCCCTCTCAAGCAACCCTGCAATTACGATACAAGAAGTCTCTTGTGTCCCCAACACACCTAATACACTTGTCAGATGTATAGGTGCACTAGTTCGGCGAAGAGATAGTAAAATGTAAGTGATATGGATGTATATGAGCGGTAATAACAATCTGAATAAAATATGGCAGCAAGTAAACATGTAACAGAACTTGTTGGAAACGGTGTTTCAATGCTTAGAAACAAAGCCTAGGGATCATAATTTCACTAGTGGACACTCTCAACATTGATCACATAACTGAATAAACAAATACTACTTTCTCTACACTCTCTTGTTGGATGACAAACACCATTCATTGTGTAGGGCTACAAGAGCTCCCTCAAGCCGGAGTTAACAAGCTTCACAACATTCGGTGTTCATATTTAAGTAACCTTAGAGTGCATAATAGACCATTGCAATTATACCGAGTACTAACATAGCATGCACACTGTCACCGTCAGGCTATGAAAGGGGGAATAGATCGCATCAATACTATCATAGTAATAGTTAACTCCATAATCTACAAGAGATCACAATCATAGCTTATACCAAGTACTACATGATGCACACACTATCAACATTAGATCATGAAGGAGGAATAGACTACTTTAATAACATCACTAGAGTAGCACATAGATGATATTCAACTAGATCACAAAGCTCATGATCACATAAAGATCACATGGGAGAGAGAGATGAACCACATAGCTACGGTACAACCCTTAGCCTCGGGGGAGAACTACTCCCTCCTCATCATAGGAGACAGCAACGTTGATGAAGATGGCGGTGGTGTCGATGGAGATGCCTTCCGGGGGCACTTCCCCGTCCCGGCGGCGTGCCAGAATAGAGACATCTGTCCCCCGAATCTTAGCTTCGCCATGGCGGCGGCTCTGGAACTTTTCTCGTATCGTGGCTTATTCCTCTAGGGTTTTCGCGACGGAGGCTTTATATAGGCGAAGAGGCGGAGTCGGAAGAGACCTGGGGCCACCAGACCATAGGGGGGCGCGCCCCCCTTGGCCGCGCCGCCTTGTGGGGTGGGCCCCCGTGGCTCCTCTCTGGCCCCTCTTCGATGCTCTGGAAGCTTCCGGGAAAAATAAGATACTGGGCGTTGATTTCGTCCAATTCCGAGAATATTTCCTTTGTATGATTTCTGAAACCAAAAACAGCAGAAAACAGGAACTGGCACTTCGGCATCTCGTCAATAGGTTAGTGCCGGAAAATGCATAATAATGACATAAAGTGTGTATAAAACATGTGAGTATCATCATAAAAGTAGCATGGAACATAAGAAATTATAGATACGTTGGAGACGTATCAGCCGCCTGGGCCACCGTCGCCTCCGCCGCCTCCGCCGCTGCCGCCACCTCCGCCGTCTGGGCCGTCGCCTGCAACCCCTCCAACTGGGCGTGGAAGCGGGCCCTGTCCCTAGCCGCCTCCGCCATCACTTCGTCCCTGGCGGCGATGGCGCCCGCCAGCTCCTGGTTCTCCTGCTCGACCTGCACGGGAGAAGGGCCCCTCCGCTGGAGCGAGTCCAGGTCGGAGCATACGTAGCCCCGACCCATGGCGATTGCATAGCTGTGGGCTTCCTCCTCCGCCAATCAAGCCTAACGGCGCAGGGCGTCCCCAACAAGGGTCTCGAAGGACGCGAGCAGAACGAACTGGTCGCCGCCGCAGTCGAAGTGGCCGGGCACGGGGGGGGGGGGGTCCGGGATGTCGTGGATGACGGCGTCCGCTGGTGGGGCTACCGGAGGGGCCGCCATCGCCGCCCGCGCCTCCGTGAGCTCCGCCTTGGCGTCGACGAGGTCGGCCATGGCGTTGGCGATCTCCGCCCTGGTCGCCGCGAGGCGCCCTTCCGCGCGCTCTTCCGCCTCTAGGTCCAGCTGCTCGGCCTGAACGTCGGCGGTGACTACCTCCTCGTCCTCATCCGGGTGGAGGTGGCGGCACATCTGAACAACGTGTTCCCAACTACGGTTGTGGTCGGCCATGGATGGATGCTATAGCTTGAGGTGTGCCCGTCACCCCCGCCGGTGTCCACCATATATAGCCACGGCGGGGCGGGAAACGACGTTGCCGCGCAGGTCGTTTCCCGCGCGCACGAAATGTCGGCGAAACTTGCCAATGTATTGGACGCTCGCGGGAACGACCGTCGTCGCGCGGGAACAATTAATCTCCGGCAGCAGTCCTTGACGGGACGTAAAACGCCATTAACGAGCTTGACTCTGTCTCCGCTAAAAAAATGCGTCCGCACCGCTGGAGCTACCCGACGCAAACGGACATTTCGAACGTCCGAAATACGTCGGCCCCTTGGAGATGCTAAGTATATAGTAGAAGGCAAAGGAACAAGTAAGTGAATCACATGAAGGCCGCAGCTCGTAGCTGCTACTAATAGTCTAGTCTAGATACATAGTACATCGAAGAGTACTATGAATAGTTGCCGTATCTTTGGAACAGAGTACCAGTCGAGCTCATTCTTCTTCTATGGTGTCGAATCAGATCCACATATAATTGTCAATGTTCCTGTTGTTGTGCTCATACACTGTGGACGTGTGATTGGTCCTTGGCCTCGCCGGTCGCCGTGTGGTCGTGATCACGGCTCAGACAGTCCATTGCCCTGCATGCAGAAAGAGGCCATCATGATATGAGATGCTCTTCTCCTAGCTATAGTAAGCTACGGTGTGTAGGTGGCCATATCTACGCAGCTACGCCTGCAGATTCAAAGGCAGGATTCTTGGGTCCAAGAGCGTGCGAGCCCTGCGACGCATGCAGTTTCAAGCAGCGGCAGCAGCTTAAAAGCTGAGCCGTTTGCATGGTTAACCACTTGAGTTTGATCAGATGGATTCAGGCAGGGTCAGCGTGCATCTGCATTTTCGCCTTGGGAAGCTAAATCTCCCCTAGTGGTAGCAGTACCCTTGGTTCCTCTGAATGTTGGATCTTGCTAGGAGTAGCATTTCAGTCATTTCACTGCATCACATCTGAAATTCTTCACTTGCATCGATCATGATGATGCCTATTGACATCATGCCTGTCATGTGATCCATCGGCACTGAAGCAGATGCATCAGGAGGAGGAGGAGGAGGAGGAGGAGACCGTGTGTCTTTGGTCTTTGATCGTCAGTTTGATGTGCTGAGGAAATCCATGTCATGTGGTTGCAAATTCTGTCGTGTTCATTGACTAGTGCTTCTTCAAGTACCAGGCTACTTGTACCAGCTAGCGTCCTCTCCTCTTTGGATGGAAAAGCCATGCATATGCACGAGATGCAAAGAAAGCGCATGCAGCCGCAGGCCTCCTTTTCTCCTTTGCTAGTAGCTTTTCGTTGCTTTGGGCCTTTGGCGCACTCTGATGCAAATGCAGCGGCAGAACTGAAGGGGATTCAGTGCATTCGATTCAGTGCCCCCTCGATCCAGATCGTCTGCAATTTCTGCATCGTAGATCATCAGATCCCCATACATCCCTATCACGATCCAGAACGCCACAGCTTTTTTCCTCCTGCTATGTAGTATATCCTTTTCCTACTAACTGCAATGCAATGCTTAGTTATTACTACTCTCTTTAATCTGGAAGCACTCCCATTTCCTTCTCTCTCTCTCTACATGTCTTTGCATTACACTCTCCTTTCTCTCAGTATCTCTCTCTGCCATGATCAATTCTGTCTTTCTCACTCACAGTACTGCATGCATGCTGCTGCCGGATGAAGAGAAGGCTATAGCCAGCTGCCTTGGGACTAGCAACCAGAAGCAGCAGAGTACCATTTGCTGAACAAGGAAACGGTCCTTCTGAAAGTACACTGCGTGCTGCAGCTCGGTAGGCCACGCTTGGGAGCATATATGTTCTCTTCATCTAGGACTGCAGCAAGAGTATTTTTGCAGATTCACATGCTATATATAGTGCCCACTATACTCACCAATGTCTTCATGTATACTGTAAGATTGTAATTGTCTTACAATAATTCATTATCCGATAGAGTTACAAGGCATATATATAGAGGTCCAACCGGCCAACTATTGGTAACCGTAACTTGTATTACAAGCAATGATAATAGTCTAACATCCCACCGCAGTATCAACGTGGGGTTTAACAACGTTGAGACCGAATCGAATGTCAGTGAACGGTTGAGTAGCAAGCCCCTTGGCGAAAATATCAGCAAATTGTGCTTTGGTTGGAATATGAAGAACTCGAACTTGACCCAATGCAACCTTCTCCCGAACAAAGTGTATGTCAATCTCAATATGCTTGGTCCGCTGATGTTGCACTGGATTGCCGGACATGTAAACTGCAGAAATGTTGTCACGATAAACAATGCTGGCCTGCTGAATTGGACAATGCAACTCGGTCAGTAATTGGCGCAACCACACAGTTTCAACAACTGCATTAGTCACTGCATGATACTCAGCTTCCGCAGACGAGTGAGAGACCGTAACCTATCATTTTAAAGACCAATAAATCAAGTTGTTACCCAAAAAACACAGTATCCGGATGTGGAACGATGAGTGTCTGGACAACCAGCCCCAACTGCATCAGAATATGCTGTCAAGGAAGTTGGAGAAGTGGAGTTTATGTGAAGACCATGATCGAGAGGTCCTTTGAGATAGCGGAGAATACGCTTAATATGATTATAGCGGGGAAGACGAGGATCATGCATGAAAAGACAAGCTTGTTGGACAACATAAGATAGTTCAGGACGAGTGATGGTGAGGTATTGGAGGGCACCGGTGAGATTGCGGTAGAGAGTAGCATCATAGAACGGTTCGCCAGTGGATGATAGTTTGGAAGTGGTGTCGGCAGGAGTACGGGATGGCTAACAGTCAACCATGTCAGCGCGTGATAAAAGATCTAAGATATATTGATGTTGAGAGAGAAGCAACCCACGAGAGTCATGAGTAACAACTATACCGAGAAAATGGTGGGGGTGACCAAGATCAGTCATGGAAAATTCGGCGTAAAGCAAGGTGATGATGTGGTCGAGAAAATCTTGGGAAGAGGCAATAAATATGATATCATCCACATAGAGAAGTCAATATGCAGTGTGAGAGGCAGCGTGATGAACGAAGAGGGAAAATCAGATAGTGATGGGATGAAGCCGATTGTATGAATGAAAGTGGAGAAACGCTTGAAACCATGCACGAGGTGCTTGTCTTAGGCCATAGAGAGATTTCTGAAGAAGACAAACATGATTTGGAGAGGAGGGATCCTCAAAGCCGAGCGGTTGTTGGCAGTAAACTGTTTCTTGAAGAGAACCATGAACAAAGACATTTTTGACATCTAGCTGGTGAATTGGCCAGGAGGAGGAGACAGCTATGCTAAGAACGGTGTGGATTGTGCTTGGCTTAAGAACAAGAGAAAAGTTCTCCTCATTATCGAACCCATGTTGCTGAGAAAAACCGCGACAAACCCAAGGAGCTTTGTACCAATAAAGGCTACCACAAAAGTAAATTTTTGATGAAAAAGCCATTTGCTAGAGACAATGTTTGCACCGGTAGGACAAGAAACTGAGCCGCCATGTGTCATTTTGAAGCAGCGCCTGAAATTCGTCTCGCATGGCAGCTGTCCAATTGGGATCAAGAAGTGCGGCTTTATAAGATTTGGTAAGTGGAGAGAGGGAGGGTGTGGAATGAAGGTTGAGGTGGTTAGTAGGGAGACGAAAACCAGATATGGCACGAGTACGCATGGTGTGATCATTAGTGGGAGCAATGGTGGGAATGTCATGAGGAGGAGGTGGTGGTGGAGATGCGTCGGACGCAATGGAAGACACAGATGCGGGGGTAGACGAGGCAAGGGAGGCTGCCGCGGCAGTGGTGATGACGGAATTGGCTACCGCGGGAGAAGATGTGGCTTGTTCGGCTACCGCGGCAGGGGTGGTGGTTGGTTCGGCTGCCGAGTAGGATGCGGCGAGGGAAAGTCCGCCGTGGGAGGAGGCGGACATGTACTAATGGGTTGGGTGGTGAGGAGAGGTTGAAGAGTGGATCGTCTAGAGGGGAGGAGAGGGGTGAGTGGTCAGAGGCCGTGGGAGACGGACGTGAAGCGAAAGGAAAAATGTGCTCGGCAAATGTGATGTGGCGAGAAATGAGGATGTGACCTGAGAGAAGATCAAGGCAACGATAGCCCTTGTGTTCATCAGAGTAACCAAGAAAGACATAGGGAAGAGAGCGAGGCACAAGTTTGTTGGGAGAGATAGCGTTGGTGTTAGAGAAACAGAGACAACTAAAAACATGAAGCTCGGGATAATTAGGATGTCAAAGAAATAAGGATTAGTAAGGGGTAGAAGGGCGAATATTAAGTAAATAGGTAGCGGTGCGCAAGGCCTCAACCCCCAAAAAATGTGGCATGGAAGAGTGGATAAGGAGAGTACGAACAATGTCATTAAGAGTGCGAATAGAGTGATATGCTTTGCCATTTTGAGGAGAAGTGTATGGGCAGGAGAAGCGAGGAAGAATTCCATGTTGAAGGAAAAAGTGTTGATTTTTAAAGTTATCGAATTCTCGTCCATTGTCACATTGAATAAATCGTATGGGAAGAAAGAAGTGAACGACAATGTATCGTTGAAAGTTGAGAAATATAGAGTGAACATCAGATTTGTTTTGCAGTGGAAAATTCAAACAAAATGTGTAAAATCATATAATAGGACGAGATAATATTTGAAACGAGACACTAAGGTGTGGTGATGTCCAAAGATCACAATGTAACAGTTCGAAAGGAAAAGTGCTAGATGAGCTAAACGGAGGACAGACATGTTTTCCTTGTTGACATGATTCACAAACAAAAGGATCATGAATGTCACGATTACATGAAATTGAAAACTCGCTAAGCATATATGATAAAGTGGTGGTGTGGGGGTGGCCGAGACGATGATGCCAAAGATCGACGGAGGCGGTCATGGAAGTGGGTTGAGCAGCGGCCGGGGCTCCATTGAGATAGTATAGGTCACCGAAGCTATTGAATGAAGCGTGCGATCTCCACCTTGGTCAGGTAGTCCTAGTCCTTCATAGATAAACCAAATGGATCGAATTCAATAGAGATAAGATTATCACGGGTGAGTTGACGAACATAGATTAATTTTTTGATGAGGGCTGGTGCAACAAGAACATCATGAAGAAGAACGGGGTTTTGGGAGGTGGAAATCTGATTTTTACCTACATAATAAATTGGGATAGAAGAGCCGTTGCCAATAGTAATGGAAGAAAAGGCGAAGAAGTGAAATTTGACAGCATATTATTCGAAGAAGACATGTGACTGTTACCTTGGGCAGCAAAATTATTCAGACCTGGAGAAACGCAAATTGGTCCCAGCTTGGCGGCAGTGCATGTGTTGATCCAGATAGCAGAGGCAGCGCAGTCTGTGGTGACGCCATGAGAAGCGGAGGTGGCTGGTACGACATGTGCGGGCCACTGCCATCTGCGGCGTATATGTACCAGGTGGGAGCGACGTGGTTGACGTTTGGGGGATGCCATGATCCAAGCAGTCCAAGAGAGCCAGTGTGAGGACGCATGCCAGGCATCCAAGAGCCAGAATAGGCCGGCAGCGCACCGATCAGGGAAGGCGCCACCCAGGGCATGGACAAAACCTGAACCATATCTATCTAGGGGTCTTGAGTTGGACGCTAGCTCGAAGGTGCAGGAGGTGGAGGCGCACCGACGGAGGGCGCGAGTGGCGGCGCCGGCGGGGCAGACGCCACGTAGGGTATTTGTCCCGATAGTTGGGGCTGGGACGTCACACAGACTGCGCGAGTGGCGCAGATCGCACAGCCGGAGGTGGCGGAGGCGGTGGTCGAGGAGCAGTGACGAAGACCTGAGGGTGAGCCTCCTTGCGAGCCCGTGTGCTGTCGGCGTGTTGGAGCAGAGATCGGACCTCGGCGAACGTGGGGCGAGGCTGCATCATGGGGATATGAAGGAGGCCTGCTTTTCGAAGCGCTCGCTAAGACTAGCGATGAGGATGTTGATGAGCTGGCGATCAGTCACGTGGTTGCCGAGTTTGCGGAGCTCATCGGCGATGGCGTTGAGGTGCTAGCAGTACGTGTTGATGGATGTGTCGCCCTGGGAAGTGTTGTGAAGCTCATTGTTGAGGCTGGTGACACGGGCGTTAACTTTGTCCTGGAAGAGCTGCCAAAGGGTTGACCAAAGGGCCGAGGCGGTGGCGGCGTTGCGGAAGACGAGGTTGAAGATCTCGGTGGAGATGCGCGTGTAGATCCACTGGATGATGGCGAGATCGTCTTTGACCCATTGAGGATCATTGGGGCAAGGCACCGAGTCAGCGGCGACATGGCCGCATAGATGGCATCGACCTAGATGAACTTCAAACATATGACACCAGTGATAATAATTGTGAGCAGCAAGACCTAACGTGATTGGGATAGAGGGAGAAACATCACCAATTGTATCGGTGTAGGAGAGAGTAGAAGAAGAAGGGGCTAGAACGAGAGAGTTGGTGGCTTGGGTGGTGGTGTTTGTGGTTTTGGTGGCTGTGACGGCGGCGCGCCACTCGAAGTAGCCGGGCGGCGGCGACTTGGGTGGAGGGGCCATGCCCTAGTTAGGATCGAAAACTGTTACCATGTAAGATTGTAATTGTCTCACAATAACTGATTGTTTGATAGAGTTACAGGGCATACGTATGGAGGTCCAACCGGCCAACTATTGCTAACCCTAACTTGTATTACAAGCAATCAATGATAATAGTCTAACATATACTAGTTTCTAAAAGCTTCAAACTATGTTTCGACCTCTTTGTCCCGATCAAAGTAGAATAATTTACTTTGTATAAAGTTAATCTTTAGACCTGAAAGTTGTTTGAGAATACAACAAAGTAACTTCATGTTCAAGGCCTATTCCATGTTATGCTCCATGAAAACAACTGGAGAATGAATAATCCACTATCTACCATATGCGGGACAAGGCCTATTTACTCGTGTAGAGAGAATAGCTACCATACATGAAAAGTATTAAACATGATTTTTTTACGATAAAGAGAATATATTAATATTGCGAAGATACCAATTACACCTAGCCTCGGCAACAACACAGTGTCCTAATGGAATCATGGATGCACACAACCAAAAAAAAATTAAAAAAAAGGAAAAGTCCTACTACAGTAGTAATCTATTCCTTGCACTACCAGAAACTGGTCTTTTCCCCACGGCTAAGCACCTACAGGAAATTACAAAATACCGTCAGGGTAATTGTTCCTGTCAGTTCACCGGCAGGAAAATACCGGCAGGGATAAATCGACAGGGAAATTCTAAATGCCTGACGGTTGGCTGACAGAAAACTATTTCCTGTCGGTTCTTCATTTTTCCTGAAGGTGTTCTGTAGCTAACAGCGAAATGTTCATGTCAGGCATGGTAAACCAGAAACATATATATCCTGTCAGGACTAACCGTCAGGAAAAATAAGGAAGGATTAACAAAAAAAAAAGGAAAGCAGAATACTGTTTCTATATAACTATGCCAGTACTTGCCATATACAAAAGATACACATCAAACCAGTCGCTTACATGAACAGTAGAGTTATGAAATCACATCTATTGTCATACAATTCCATAGAATTCTCGTACATGCATCAAATCTCAACATAAACACAAGTTCAACCATTTCAAAACGCACAGGTGCATCAAGTAAATATTCAGTAGAGGAGATCTTATGTTCCATGATGCTTTTTCTGCAACTTGGGTTTTAAGGTTCTCTTTATGATGATCCTGCAATAGATATAATTGAACTTTTAAAAGTGTGCCAAATGTCACACTAAACAGTTCAAAGTTGCAAAGGTTGCTACAAAAAGATAGAAGGAAGAAGAAATAATATCTACAAGATATAATCAGCAGAATATACTTAGCACCTCAGTTCCTCATATCAACTTTGGCATATACACCTAACTTATTTCAGCAAAATTACGATGTAGCAACTATCAGTTTAAACCAAGATGATTCTGTGAGAAATAGTAGCAGAAACTTCAAGTTGAAATAGACCAGTTTCAGCAAAATTACGATGTAGCAATATCAGTTTTAACCAAGATGGTTCTGCGAGAAATAGTAGCAGAAACTTCAAGTTGAAATAGACCAGTTTCAGCAAAAAAAAAATTACAATGTAGCAAGATCAGTTTTAACAATGTTGGTTCTGTGAGAAATAGTAGCAATATCAGTTTTAACCAAGTATGGCACGAGAACATAGGTGAACCTAGACATGAGCACCTAGCTAAACCAGTTAATAACAGAGTTAAGTATCTGCATTTTAGCTTCTCAAAATGATTAAGATATCACTGATGCTGGGGATTGACTAGTTGGGTGACAGTAGGAAACTGTACCTCTTCCTGTTGAGGGATAACCAGAGTTCTTGTACTGATGATATTCCCTGCCCTTCCCTAGAACTGTGCAATGCTTCCCGATCCTAACATAAGGAAAATAAAATAGAAAGTTACAGGAAAAGCAAGAATACGATGAGTTTAAATAGGAAGTGTACATAACTATGAAACATTATTCATGGTATATATCTCGAGACAGGTAGAAAATAAAAGTATAAACCATACTTTGATAAGGGCAGAGGATATTACACCTCTCTATCGATAGGTACTGAACCTTGGATCTTACTCGTAGTCTCCAAAGTATGAGAGATACCTTATTAATTCTGCCTTGCACTTGACTGCAATTACACAACACAATTCCTTTCGTTTTGCACGAACATTTCTGAAGATGCAAAACAGCAGCTACAAGAGGATATCACAATTATTCAAACGCAATACTTATATTTCCAAGTAAAGAGATAACTAACTTGCTTCTAAACCTAAATGCTTACCGTTTAATTTTTTGTCAAGGGTGGCAAAAGGCAGAAGTTGTATCAACGGGCTGCACCTTCCATAATAGCTCAGGACAGTATGAAGGATTCAAAGCTAGATCATACCACCATGCAGCACATCAAGCTTGAAAAAAGAATCAATATGTCACATATCCAATGCCATTCACTTGAATATAATCTGACATACTTAACTAACAATTAGAAAAGAAAGTGTATCATGTTCACAAACACCTTACTCTTGTTGATTGGATCACAATATTTGCCATACTTCCAACCAACATCGCTTGAGTTGCCGGTCAATACCATTGGCACCTCAGGCACCAACCCACCCGCACCCGGATCAATGTCCGTTTCTTGACAGTACCTACAAATTGCAAGCAAATCTTAGCACCACACCAACTCACATACACACAACAGCACACCAGTAGCACATGCACGTGAAGGACAATAAAAGGATTAAGGAATACCTAAGGGCTGAGGCGCAGCGGACGGATGGCGGCGACCTCGATCTAGGGCGGAAACCCTATCTTCTACTTTTCCCTCCCACCTACCCTCAATTTTTCGTTTTGCCGCCGGTGACCATGGATGCTCAGCACTGCACTTTTCTTCACTTCTGCCCGCTTCCACACGCTTAGGCGACACTCAACACCTAATCGCAACACTTAACCGGGATCCTAAATCTTTAAGATACAAAATAGAACAAAGCTATCTCTTGCGTCATGAAAACAAAATAATCAATACGGTCAAACAAATGGCCCTAGTTTTCTGACAAGTATGGTTTATATTTTCAGCTAAAATGAATCTGAGCTAGCTAGCCAATTTCTATCACAGATAATGCAAACCAGGCTATCCTCAAATCGTTTGGAATGCAGCCACCCGGCAACCCATCCTGCTCTTTCCTTTTCTTCTAAGCAAATCAATACATGCATGAATTAGCTAGGTACTTCACCGTGCAGCACATCAAGTATGGATAATAATCAATGCAGTACTTACCACACCAAAAACGAATCTGCTGAAAAACGGAAGAGGAATTGCCGGTTGCTGTCAAGGTCGACCGAGTGGAGTTGGGCGACGGCTGCAGACGGATAGGATTCGGACAGACTTCCGGCCACGAATGGAGGTGGGAGGAGAAGGCAGGGGGCGGCGCTCGCGGATGGAGGTGGGGACGGTGGTCGCGGGGCTCGCGGACGGACCTAGGAGCAGCCGAGCAGGCGGTGGTGGAGGTCAGGGATACATGAGTGGCGGAGCTCTAGGTCGGAGATGGGACCTGTCCGCGCAGGGATATGGTAGCAGTATGCGGTGGAGGACGGAACAGATGGGAGGCCGGCGGCGCTGGAACGAGGAGGCTGCAGAGGATGCCGGCGGCCAACAATGGCGAGGAGCTAGGCTGAGGGCGGCGGCGATGAGGATGTGGAGAAGACAAAGAATGGGGAAATTTTCTAGAGCTTGCCTTATCTGCTCATTTCTTTTTTTTCCTCTCGCGCGACGTGGCGGGAACAGTCTAGAGTTGGCGCGGAGATGAAAATATTGGCGTGTAATTTGCCTCTCGCGCGAATACGGTGGCGGTTAACCGTAAACATTTTCCTGTGAGTTGAGCCGCACACAGAAAAACGAATTTTCCTGGCGGGCAAGTCAAAACCCACAGAAAAATACAGTGTTGTCCTGTGAACTACTTCGGGCCTCACAGGAAAATTGACGGCCGAAAGAAAAATGCTGGTTTCTAGTAGTGTTGTAGCAGCGGACCAAACACCACCAAGACAACACCAGCAATTCATCTTCTCCAAAAATGGCGCTCCAAGCAGGGGAACGGTGCACATGTTGTCATCACCCTAATCATAGATCCTAGGTTTCCACCTAGCAGAAAGTCCATGCTAACAATACAATACCTTCAACAAGGCTATTGCCAGACACAACCAATTAAGGTTTAGACCTTAGATTTCCACCCCATAAGTTTAGACTATGAAATTTTCTTGTGTTGTTGCTCCCACTCGCTGATGCCACTGCTCCAAGTCATGAATCACCAAGCCAAATCATCATCGCCACCAGGAATCGAACCACCATTACTAGTCCTCTAATCTCGACTTCCATGCCATTCTCGACTGACTTCACCATGAAATTAAAGACATGTCTCATGAGCAACAGATTGATAGTCTCGGAGTAGCGGCCTATATCATCATTTACTTTGATCCTATACTTCAACCATGAACACACTGTGCAATCTAGTCGCACAACTCCCAAGACCATGACTTTTTATGTGCAATTCCTGATACAAGGAATGCCATTTAACTTTGTCATGTGATTTTTCAAATTGAATCCATAAAATGACTCCATCTATTCGCTTGGAGTGAAGCTCATGGATAGTTTCATGCATCGCTACCATCCCCTCTAGAATGTGTGGCTACTTCTTTTATTTGATTGGTTAACACTTGAGTCATCTCTCTTTTCAGGGAACCTTGGTGAAAAATCTTAAGAACATACCTCTCCGGGAGAAGGGTAATAACACCAAAGTTTAACCAAAACAAGGGCAACGACCCGCTGAACACCAGCAAATACATTCATTAGGAGCATCTCCACCGGCGCGCCCCAAATAGACGCCGGCAGGGGCGCCGACACGTCCGTTTGGGTGACGCCGGCACAACATCCTCCATTTGGGGGAGCTGCTCCCACACCGGCGCCCCCTAACAGGCGCCCCCATAGATAATTTGAATTTGAAATCTCAAACACAACCATAGAAATTCGAATAAGTCTACGAATATGAAGTTTTGGCCAACACACGACCACCAAATACGAATAGGTTTTGGAATAAGAAGTTTGGGCCAACACACGGCCACCAGATCGCCGTTTCCGGAGCAAAAAGGCTTTCCAAGCCAGATGATCACATGATCACACGAAGGAGGTCACGGGCGGCGCAACCTCGACGGCTTCCTCATCGCCGGCCGGCGGCAGCTCCGTCGCTGCAACAAGATCCACGGTCGCCAGGGGAGGCATGGACGTCGACGGTGCCGGGGGAGGCATGAACACGGACGGTGCCGCGGTAGACATGAACGCGGACGGTGCCGGGGGAGACATGAACGCGGACGGTGCCGGGGTAGAAATGAACGCGGACGGTGCCGGGGTAGAAATGAACGCGGACGGTGCCCGGGGAGACATGAACGCGGATGGTGCCGGGGTAGACATGAACGGTGCCGGGGGAGACGTCGACGGAGCTCGCGCCGCCACCACCTCTTGGCCAATGCGCTCGCGGTACATCTCGTGCCACGCTCACGCCAAGGGGCCCATCTTCTCCATGTCGGCCATCAAGATTTTTGATTCTTGAGACATTTTGGCTAATGATAGCTGTGTCACTTCGTTGTTGGCCTTTATGGCAGCGGCGTGAGCTTCCATCTTTGCCGCCTCCACCCTCTCCCTCTCCAACTCGATCTTGGCATCTTGCTTGTTGAGGACGGCCTTCCACACGACAACGGCTCTATCGGTAGCTTCCTTGTTCTCCACCGAGAACGAGGTGATCATTTTCTTGATGGAGGCGTCCATGGCTGCCAATACCGGCACCGCATTCATGTCGGCCTTGGACTTCTTGTTGCCAATGGGGCGCCCGATGGAGGCGCCGGCTGGATCGACCGGCCCATCTTCCCCATCCTTCAAGAGAGTGTGGAGGAGGTCATCCCATTTCTTGCATCCTTGGAGCTTGTTGTAGCAATGCATAAACGGAAAGTCTTTGTCCTCGTGTTGGTGCTTGTACATTTCGAGGGTTTTGAGCATCTAACAACATATGATGCAAAACAATGAAAAACATTGAAGATCATCAATTCATATGCAACAAGTTGGATCATCAATTCATATGCAACAACATTGATCATCAATTCATATGCAACAACATTGATCATCAATTCATATGCAACAACATTGATCAACAATTCATATGAAAATAAGATAGGCGTAGATCATACCCAATCCACCATCGTCGTGCCGCTCTCCTTCCGTGCCTTGATATTCTAATAGTAGCCGTGGAACTTGCTACACGCCCCCTTGATCAAGTTCCAACGGTGAGAGAGGTCGCCTTCGTTCCGGTTCATCTCTATGGTGGCGTAATCACCATAGTTCTTCTTCTCGTTGAAACAATCGAGGATGCGCTTGTAATACTTACCCCCGGTTTGGTTTGCGCCGGTGATGGGGCAAAAGCTCACTTGCTTCCACGCCTCGATGAGGCATTCATCCTCCAAGGACCTCCACCTCGGACCACGAGTGCCGGTGGAACCCCTGCACATCCTCCTCACGCTCGCGCCGGTCTCGGCGTCGATCAGCTCCTCCTGGACGTCCTCCTCACCTTCATCCTCGTCGGCCTCTTCTTCATAGTCGTCGACCAGGGGTTCGTAGGCATGGCCGCGTATGATGCCGTTCAGGATCTCCTCCTCGCCGACAAACTAGGCATAAAGTTACAAACTTTCAGTCGCCGCCGATGTCTACAATGCACACAACATATAGAAAGAACGGAAACGAACCTCGTACTGGCCCATGGACACGCCGGACCCGCTGCCGAACACCTGCTGGGTGCGCCTGCCATCGTCGGGGAAGAGGTCGCAGGGAAGGCCGGTGCCGTCCTTCACGTGGCCCTGGGTGCGGCGCAGGTAAGGTGAATCGTTCAGGTCGGGGAAGCGGAAGGCGCCGCTGCCCCGAGCCGTTGAATCCGGCAAGAACGGGGCATTGTTGTCGACTGTCATGTCGCTGTCCCCGAACTCGGGGGATTAGCAGGCGCGGCCGTCCATCTGCGACAGCCGCATCTGCGAGATCGACGCCGCGTCCGCGGTGTAGCCCGCGTAGTAACCCGGCGACGACGGGGAGCTCGAGATGCTGTTCAGGCCGTCGCCCAAGCTCAGGCACGCTTCCGCAGAGGCCGCCGCTTTCGCTGCCTCGAGGGCGACGATGCGGCACCTCCTGCGGTCGGCCGTGACGAAGGCGCGGCGATCCATCTCCGTCTCCCTTTCCTCCTGCGACATGGTTGCCGGCTTCTCCTTCGGCGCGACGGTGCGCGTCTTCGGCGGCGCCTTCGTCGGCGCCTTTGCTGCCTTCGCCAGAGCCCTTCTCTTCGGTGGCATGGTGCGGCGGCGAGAGTTTTTTTTGGGTTGGAGGCTGGATGGGAGATGGAGCGGCTGGTGGGAGAAATGAGCGGCGGAGGGGACGGGGTTTTGGGGGAGAAGATGTATATTTTGTTGTTGTGTGGCTGACAGGCGGCTCCCACGCCCAAAATTTGCAGCCTCGCGAGGCGCCGGCGCGCCCGATTCACACCCTTGGCAAAGGGGCCGGCACGGGGTTGCCGGCGCTTCTATTGGGCTCCAAAAATCGCCGGTGCTAGCCCATTTTCGCCCCCGGACCCCCAAAAGCTATCGGGGCCGCTATCGGGGGCGCCAGTTGACAAGGGATTAACTTATCAATGCCTACAGATTGTAGACTAGGGTTTTAGTCGGAAGTAGAGGGCAAGTAGATCTCGAAGGTTTCAGCCGAAAAGTACTCGACGATGTAAAAACTAGGGTTGCGTAGAACAATGAATCGATGCTCTCTTTGTCTCTCGACTCCCCCTTATAGAAGGCGGAGCCGAGGGATTTCGTAATACACAAGTTACAGAGTCCGGGAGGGTTTCTAACCCGTCCCGTAAGATTACAAGTAGTACTTCCTAATACAACTCTACCTTTCCTTAATAACAACTTGGGCTTCCGAATCTTCTTATTCTTCGAGTCATGGGCCTTCAGTAAACCCCGGGTACCATCTTCGGCAGGCCCATTAGGGATGCCTATGTCAGTAGCCCCCGAGATTTTGCTTGAATCGAAGAATCAGGGAAAATCTCCAACTTTAATCATTCAATAACTCTGTCGAATTTATCACATATTTTTGGTTATGCAATTATATATTGTACAGGGATGATGGTAGTTGGGGCTAGTTCATCTAACGGATCAGGTACTAGTTAACTGCTCTAGTGGCAATCCGCAAAAACCTACTTCAAGATCACGTCCCTGGACATGATCTCGGGATACTGGTGTAAACTTCGACAGGTGCCGGTTAAGGTCTTACCATTCTGTCGAGTCCCAGTCATATTTTATCGGGTACCTAACACGTCCGTTAGGATTTTTCTTCGTATCCGTTGATACGGAAAAAAGTAGCAAACCGACGTCAGAGACGGCGCCACGCCGCGCAGAACGGATCTGGGGTCTTACCTTCGCAAAATTTTGCGGCATTCAGAGATTATTCGTAACTTTGGCGCTCTGAGAATATATTGTCGAGTGCTTTTTCGGCTGTTGGAATAGCACATTTTATTGAGTCAACGGATGACTTATATTGCCTTCCCGATGGGAGTATATGCAGAGTTATTTGTATAACTCGAAATATGCTCACTTCTTCTTCTTTTTTTATAATTGACAAGGGATTAACTTATCAATGCCTACAGATTGTAGACTAGAGTTTTAGTCGGAAGTAGAGGGCAAGTAGATCTCGAAGGTTTCAGCCGAAAAGTACTCGACGATGTAAAAACTAGGGTTGCGTAGAACAATGAATCGATGCTCTCTTTGTCCCTCGACTCCCCCTTATATAGAAGGCGGAGCCGAGGGATTTCGTAATACACAAGTTACAGAGTCCGGAAGGGTTTCTAACCCGTCCCGTAAGATTACAAGTAGTACTTCCTAATACAACTATATCTTCCTTTAATAACAACTTGAGCTTCCGAATCTTCTTTTTCTTCGAGTCATGGGCCTTCAGTAAACCCCGGGTACCATCTTCAGCAGGCCCATTGGGGATGCCTATGTCACCAGTGGAGATGCTCTAAGTCCCTTTAATTACCTCCCATGTTTTTCTCATAAAACTTGGTAGGAAAGCCGCCCTGCCTTATGCAATATGCATATATGGCTATCTGTGAGAAATTTCACACATCTTTTCTCTTCCGCCTTTCGGCAAGGTAGAGGCCGGCTACCTAGGTATGGACCCTGGATATATGTATGTGTGCGCCGTAGAGAGAACATGCTAAATTCCTGTCAAGTCTCTCTCCATGATGGCCTTATCTGATCACCTCTTTTTATTTATTTATATCTCGCAGATCAATTTATTTATTGCTGCTGCGTGACTTGAATAGTTGAATTGTCCACATATATTGATCATCTTGCAGGCTTTGCCCAGCTTACCTATCACGCACTCCTGCTGCTATTGCATAACCGATCTGCATGCATGCTCTATGATAAATATGTATACACACTTTTTTCTTGTCTTTGGAATTACCGCATGCGCATGGCGAGAAGGCGAGATGCAAGACAAGTTGCATGTGTACGCTGCATGAATATCATTTTTAACTATCTCTGTCTGTGGTTGTTTCTGATCATGTCTGTCCTAATTGCAAGCTACTGTCATGCAGGGAGAGCATGCATGCAACACATATGATTTGTGATGACAAACTTTGGAGGTTTCCTTTGTGGGCGCAGCTTTAGTAACATTCCTCTTTTCTTGTTACCAGGGATAACTTATACTTCTTGTCTGCTTGCTATAAGGCCACGGTACCAGTACATATTAATGTATGGATATACAGTAAATGTAGAAAAATATTCATGCATATGTGTGCTGCATGCACGCATTTTTTCTATAACAGTATACGTAGTGCACTGAAAGTGGATGACTGGAACATATTCTGAATTATTTGTTGCCTAGAAATGCCCATAGCCATACTCAAGATATATTTCTAATGCATCAACTAATTAATGACCAGGTGATCGACCAGTCGATCCGGCCCTTCTGTTTTGATGGCAGAAGTGACACATCCATGCCAGGATAAATACTTGAAGTTTTGAGCCCATCTGATGTAATTAAATAAGTTAGCTTGCAAAGCAGCACGTTGACCTATGGAAAGTTGTTGTACATACATGTGCATCCACTAGTGCAGCTTTTTACCTTGTGCTAGGGCCAAACAAGCAGAGAGCAGCAAGTGGCATGTGTAGGTGAGTTGGTTGACAAGGATACATCCATGTCAGGAGCTAGGGGGAGAAGACAAACCTAATTGGGATATGATGTGTATGTTAGCGGCAAGCAACTTGATGATATCTTCTCAAAGCTTTGCCCTCTCCCAGAGAAATATATATCATATATTATCCTCTGTCCTACTCGTAAACTGTCTTGCTAGCCCCTTCCCATCTATGTATATGTCTAGTTTATGTACGCATGTGCAGAGATATCCACCAAATCTGAGGCAGCAGCCCATGTATGTATAGACATACATATACACAATCTAGCTAGACATATAATACTACATGCTGGGTGCCATGTGATGTCTTAACTTGCTATTGTTTCCTAGATTCCAACTTGCAATGAAATGCAGGTACCAGTGCACTGATTGTTATATAACATATGTCAACAATAGGGAAAATAAATCCAGCATCTTCGTACAAAACATATGGATCCTGTTTCATTTTGAGCATAACTCTTTGTATCCATGTGTGTCTAGCTAGGTATGGACATGTAGCAACGTTGTCACCATTTATACCATCGATCCAAAATTGATGGAACCAATTTATTTGCTTGCCATAAATACATATGGTCATTCAGATCTAGCTTTCTATCAAGATGAAACTGATAAAATTTCATACAAAAAGGTGAAGAAGTAGACAACTATCTAGGCTTCCACCAAGATACCTTTCCTCCAAAATATTTTATACTTAAAAGTGGAAAATTATTGAGAATAATAAAGATTCAAACTATGCTTTAGATAATTTAAACTTGCCTGTTAGGTTTCCCTGGAGAAATTGGCGAGAGCACTTCATTTTAATTATGAGAGTCTTGAGTACGGCTAGCTTTATTAGGGATCACCAGAACCAACAAAAAAAACATCTACATGGGGACTACACCCGAAAGATAGATACCCAAAATGGCCACAAACTAAGAGCATCTCCACCGGTAACCCCAATAGCCCCCCTCCAAACGGCTATTGGGCTCCAAATAAAAAAAAATGCTCACAACGGACCCATACAAAATCCACATCATCACAAGCCCAATAAAAGCACATGCGGACCCCTAAGCGAACCCTGTGCCAATGGAAGCTATCGGGTGCACCGGCACAAGCGGAGCAACACATTCCCACCTATCGCCGCACTGGCTGCCTCCGCGTGCATGCATGGCTCTGGCCACCTACGGCGCGCCGCTTCGGCCGCCTTCGGCGTGCCGCTCCTCTCCCCAGCCTGGTGGCCAGCACCCTGGAGGTCGCCTCCTTCCTTGCGCGTGTGCGGAGGCGCAGGTTCACGAGCTCGAGGTTGTGCTTCGTGCACACCTTTCCGGCCACCTCTACGCGTGCCACTCCAGCCTCCTCCGTCGCCGCTCTGGCCTCCTCCATCGCCGCCCCGACCGCCTCCAACGTGCCGCTCCTCTCCCCAGCTTGGTGACCACTTTTGTCCTCCTCTTCCATTTTTTTTTTCTATTGGGAGCTGATTTGGGGGACAACTGGTGTGGACAATAGAAAGAAAATTGCCGGCATGTGTAGCCGGCGACCCCAATACGTAGCCGACACGTGTGCAGCCGGCTACAATATTGGATCAGCGGTGGAGCTCAAGGTTGTGCTCCGTTCAAGATGCGTTGGTTCCTCTGATCCAAGCATTCTAGTCAGCACATACAAGGTGCCCATTTTGGCCGTCTCTACTATTAGCGGGACAACCTCAAATGCACCGTCGATGCACATGCTGGAGTAAAAAGCTTTATTATCTAAAAACACCACTCCACCCGTTCGGGATTATAAGGCTGGCGCATTTCTCTAGGTTGTAAATTTAACCAATCTAATACAAGGTATATATTTTTAAATATGCCATATCATTAGAAAGTTTTGATGTTCTACTTTCTAATGATATAATTTTTTTATACAAATCATGTTATATATGTTGCTTAAATTGACGATCTAGGTTTATGTACCGGCCTTGTAACGAATGGAGGTAGTAGAAGAGGAGCCTCACAAGCTTGACTAGTTCAGCTCCCGCACCCAACCCCTCCCGAAACCCTAACTACTCCCGCCGCCACCGCCGGCGGCGCTGCCGGGCAAAGGCCGCGGGGCGTGGCGGCGGCGGCGGGCTTCCCCCGTGCGTGGATGGGACGGCGGCTAGGTGCTCCCCTCGACGGCGGCGGCGGAAGACCTTCTACCTCCCGTGTGATGGCGGGGCGGCGGCGGTCGGAGGAAGGAGGGGCGGCGGCGGCGTGCTGCAGCCTCCCTTGCCTCACGTAGGTGGCACACCGGTGGTGGCTGGGTGGGACGGTTTGCGCCATCTCCTCCGCTTCTCGCCGGTGCAGGGTGGTGACCTTGGGTTTCTCCCGCAGTTCGAGGACGCCCGGGGCAGCAACCTCGGGTTCGACGGTGGAGGCGGCCTTCTTCTTCGTCGGAGGTGGTCGGCCAGGCTGGTAGTCCTGTGTGGGGGATCATGGGATCTCACACAGGGTATCGACGATGGTGATCTAGTCCGGGGTGTCATGGCGGCCGGTGAAAACTGAGCCTCGACCTCGGTCTTGGCGGATGATGGCGGCGTCGGTCGACGTCGTTACCTTGTCGAAGGCGTCATGTTTGCCCGTCTTGGCACTACACTCGGCGAGTTGGGGAAGCGCGGCTGCCGGTGAAAACCGTGTTCTGACCTCGGTTGGCGGACGATGGCGACGTGTCGCGCCGCTACCTTCTTGAAGGCATCGTCGACGCAGTATGCGGTTTCTCACTCGTGCTGCTCCAGGGGAAACCCTAGGTCCGGGTCTCCCGGATCGGACGATGGCGGCGCGCCCTGCGTCGTTCTACCTCTTGGGGCATCTTTTTTGGAGCAGCTGCTGGATGTTGGCGGATTTCGGTGGAGTGGTGTTCATCTACCACTTTGTTGGCGTTGAGTCTCAGTGGCATGGTGTTGCAGGGTATCGATGACAGATGCGGGATGATGTATACGTGCAGGAGGGTGGAGCCGTCTGGCGTCATGGTGGCATCGACGGCAGGTCTTGCAAGGCTAATGCGATGATCTCTCTTGAAGATGGAGTCGAGGAAGACGACGGGAGCAACTCCTGTGGCGTGTGCATTGGCGTGCGCTGAGAGTCTGCTTGACTGGATGTGTTTCTCACCTGCTATTGGGCGGTTTGAGAAGACATTTAGTTTTGGATGATGTGAGTTGGTGTATTGTCACCCTCTTCATCCCACTGTAGGTATAGTAAGGTTGCTTCGAGTTTGATCTTTTGTATTATTTTTTGTAAGGTTTCGTGAATAATCTAATAAAAAAGTCGTGTGTATCCTTTGGATGCAGAAGCTGGGGCGCTTCCCCCATTTCGAAAAAAAAATATATATACGGCCGTTTTTTACCTTTCTTCTTGATATGTAGCTGTGTACATCCCAACTATACATACCATACAGATGTGAGCGTTTTTGGATTGTATCACTTTGATGTGGATTTTTATTTTATTAATAAAGTCTTATCGAAAACAACTGTTCTCAGCCGGACAACCTCTAATGCATCATGGATGCACACCCTCGGGCTAATGAAGCTTTCATTATCTAAAAAAGACGAGGTACTTCACAAGTTTCTTTTATCATGCATGCATGCCTATGCAGCGACAAAGTTTAACAAGTTAAGATGGTCATGCAGCACATGAATCAAGTAACGAGTTAGCTGTATGTACACTCCACTGCAACACCAGCAGATGAATCAACTAACGTTAACTTTTTGTACTCCACTGCAGACGCTCTTGGAGCTAGTTAAGAGCTCTAGTGTTTTGTTCAATCCACTGCAACACAAGCTAAGATGGCCATAGCTAGCTTTAAACCAAATAACATGATATGGTGGTGTACGTGTAAGTTTTGTTTAAGTGCAAGGTACAGTCCAGTTGACTTGACTTAACATCACTTTCGTACAGATCACTGCATGCAGCTATAAATGGATGGCCATGTTTATATGCTTCCAGATTGAAAGTCAATTTCATTTTTGTATATGCGCATGTTGCGATGGCCATGTTTATCTTGCTTCCAGATTGTTCGACGGCACTTTGAAATTGTAGCTTGCGAGTACTGCCTACATCTCTGCATGCACGACACCGTTCTTGATTAGTTAGTTAATATATTGTCTCCAAATCCAAGCTAATCAAATCATTTAAAATACCTTTGGTAGTGTGAGGAGATGATACACCAGATAATGATTCTATTAAAAAGCTTATCATGTTCACTGCGCCTTAGTTAACAAAGCCTATCTAGCTTGTTTGTGTAGCAGTTGGACTGCTGCTTAAATTTCTACACCTTGTTTCAGTTGAGGAAACATCACCATATACTAATGAATCCTTATATATTTGATTTTTATAAAAGGAGATTCATGAACTAGTTGGTTTGTGATTCAAATGGAGTTTTAGATGGAGAAGATGCAAGCTACAGGGAATGGGGTGAAATGTACTCACACATGTAACATTGCCCTTGAGATGAACATATACACAATTTACTAATTGCTTGGTACTCCGTAGAAGAAATTCACTTCTCGCTCCGATCCATATTAAATGTCGCTAATATGGGCGCATCTAGACACATTTTACACTCTAGATACATCCACATTAGAGACAAATAATATGGATCGAAGGGGGTATATAAGTTGAACAGGGGTGCAACCATGGCAGCTACTATAGGCAATAACTAATAATCGTCATCCTTGCCGCTCTCCTTCTTGTCCATGGGTGGCTCCTCGCGCTGGCTGTCCTCCTCCTCCAAGTTGTACCTGGGGGCTTCCTCCACGATGCATGCCGCCTCCTCCCTCGCATTTTTTTACCCAGGTTCAGGACGTGTGCCGTTTGGCTAACAACCCTACGTCCTGCTTTGGTAGATTATCTTGGATGAATAGTGTACAAGATGATGAAATCTCAGGTGCCATGAGGACGCTTTGTTTAGCTCCTACACCTCCCTCTCTCTTTTTCCTGGACATTTGCCTTGACGTTGTCAAGAGCGTTGCTCGTCTTGGTCGATCGATTGGCTGAGTGGTGGATTGGTTTTGCTCGGCCTACTCTGGTCTGGTCTACCTTGGGTTGGTCTGATCGGATTGGATTGACTCAGATCGGTTTAGATTGGTTCTGCTTGACCCTGGTTGATTCGGCCCTCTTCTCTATTGATTGGTTTCTTGCTTTTATACCTCCTGGGATGGTCACAACGGCTAACCCGAGCATCGCCCAAGAGCGTTCTCGGGCTCAATCAGATGGAGCCACACGGACGAAGGGCAGGTGGTTGGTGTGAGTGGCCAATGGATGGCCACATGTGCCGACGTACTTGATGATGGCGTGACAGCTCGGGCAGCGACGTGTCACTCATGTCTGCTGCGTAGGCCTCTGCCGGTCCACGCCATGATGATGCACAGGGGTGCAGGTGCCTCTCCTGTTCCCCACACAAGTCCCGACGCATCTACTCAGGCTCAGCTAGCTATCCCCCGCTCGCTGGTCGTGCCTGGCCAAGGAGAGGAGGTTCCCAAGTCCTTCCCGGGGCGGTCCGGACCACGCCTTGGCCTGGCTGCCCCGTTTATTCGTCCTCGGCCCCTCTTCCGGGGCATCCCCGGAAAGAGACCATGGGCAGATCCTTTCCCATATTTGTCATGTTCTCCTTAACTTGTCCATTCGTCCTGGTTCGCCTTCGTCTGATAGCGTCTGATAGCGCTTGTCCGCCACTGGGGTGTCTACATCAAAGGGTAAATCTTAGCGTAGTTACACCTATTTCACCGTGGTACATACCAGACTTGCTTATTATGATCGTGACTAGGGCGCCATGGGCTGGAGTCCGCGCGCCGTGGCATAATCATGCGGACCCTTGATCACATTATGCCGACAACGTTCACATCTTTATCCAACTTGAGAAAAATATTGTGATCCTCTAGAATACATTGCCATGATTTCTACACTTCAAAATATTAAATACAATAACAATGAGTTTCCAATGATGAATTATATAATGTATAACTGGCTTAAGAGTTTAACCATGAAGATACTCAACCCCATAGATATGATGATAGATTTGATAGCACTTTTTGAAAGAATTTGTTTTGAAGGAAATGAGGTTAAGTGGTAGTTGAGATGCATGCCCAAACTGAAAGTTGTGAGTCAAAATTATGATATTGCTTAAACCTTGTCTACAAACTGTGGTGTGTGCACTGGGGATGCTAACAACTCCGTTGGCTTACGAACGATTTGCGGATTCAAAATCCCAATTTCAGGTATTGAGTTGAATGCATGGGTAGCAGGCTACTTGTGTGTAATCATTGTTACTCTTGAGCTGTGCAAAATTATTGCTATGGAAACTATTATGGAATCCAAATGAATCACTGATACGTCTCAAACGTATCTATAATTTCTTATGTTCCATGCTACTTTTATGATGATACTCACATGTTTTATACACATTATATGTCATTATTATGCATTTTCCGGCACTAACCTATTGACGAGATGCCGAAGAGCCAGTTGCTGTTTTCTGCTGTTTTTGGTTTCAGAAATCCTAGTAAGGAAATATTCTCGGAATTGGACGAAATCAACGCCAGGGTCCTATTTTTACACGAAGCTTCCAGAAGACCGAAGGAGTCACGAAGTGGGGCCACGGGGCGCCGCCACACTAGGGCGGCGCGGCCTAGAGGGGGCCCGCGCGACCCTAGCGTGTGGGGCCCCCGTGACGCCTCCTGACCTGCCCTTCCGCCTACTTAAAGCCTTCGTCGCAAAACCCCCAGTACCGAGAGCCACGATACGGAAAACCTTCCAGAGACGCCGCCGCCGCCAATCCCATCTCGGGGGATTCAGGAGATCGCCTCCGGCACCTCGCCGGAGAGGGGAATCATCTCCCGAGAGGTCTCTTCATCGCCATGATCGCCTCCGGATCGATGTGTGAGTAGTCCACCCCTGGACTATGGGTCCATAGCAGTAGCTTGATGGTTGTCTTCTCCTCATTGTGCTATCATGTTAGATCTTGTGAGCTGCCTATCATGATCAAGATCATCTATTTGTAATCCTACATGTTGTGTTTGTTGGGATCCGATGAATATTGAATACTATGTCAAGTTGATTATCAATCTATCATATATGTTGTTTATGTTCTTGCATGCTCTCCGTTTCTAGTAGAGGCTCTGGCCAAGTTGATACTTGTGACTCCAAGAGGGAGTATTTATGCTCGATAGTGGGTTCATGCCTCCATTAAATCTGGGACAGTGACAGAAAGTTCTAAGGTTGTGGATGTGCTGTTGCCACTAGGGATAAAACATCGATGCTTTGTCTAAGGATATTTGTGTTGATTACATTACGCACCATACTTAATGCAATTGTCCGTTGTTTGCAACTTAATACTGGAGGGGTTCGGATGATAACCTCGAAGGTGGACTTTTTAGGCATAGATGCATGCTGGATAGCGGTCTATGTACTTTGTCGTAATGCCCTGATTAAATCTCATAGTACTCATCATGATATATGTATGTGCATTGTTATGCCTTCTTTATTTGTCAATTGCCCAACTGTAATTTGTTCATCCAACATCTGTTTATCTTATGGGAGAGACACCACTAGTGAACTGTGGACCCCGGTCCAATTCTTTACATCTGAAATACAATCTACTGCAATTGTTCTTTACTGTTCTTCGCAAACAAACATCATCATCCATACTATACATCTAATCCTTTGTTTACAGCAAGCCGGTGAGATTGACAACCTCACTCGTTACGTTGGGGCAAAGTACTTTGATTGTGTTGTGCGGGTTCCACGTTGGCGCCGGAATCCCCGGTGTTGCGCCGCACTACACTCCGCCACCAACAACCTTCACGTGCTTCCTTGACTCCTACTGGTTCGATAACCTTGGTTTCTTACCGAGCGAAAACTTACTCGCTGTGCGCATCACACCTTCCTCTTGGGGTTCCCAACGGACGTGTCGACTACGCGCCATCAAGACTCGTTTTCTAGCGCCGTTGCCGGGGAGATCAAGACACGCTGCAAGGGGAGTCTCCCACATCCAATCTCTTTACTTTGTTTTTGTCTTGCTTTACTTTACTTTATTTACTGCTTTGTTTGCTCTTTATATCAAAAACACAAAAAATTAATTGCTAGTTTTACTTTATTTACTGTCTTGTTCTCCATATTAAAAACACAAAAAGTTTAGTTACTTGCATTTACTTTATTTAGTTTGCTTTATTTACTTCTGCTAAAATGGGTACTGTTGAGAATACTAAGTTGTGTGACTTCACTAGCACAAATAATAATGATTTCTTATGCACACCTATTGCTCCACCTTCTACTACAGCAGAATTCTTTGAAATTAAACCTACTTTACTGAATCTTGTTATGAGAGAATAATTTTCTGGTGTTAGTTCTGATGATGTTGCTGCCCATCTTAATAATTTTGTTGAACTATGTGAAATGCAAAAGTATAAGGATGTAGATGGTGACATTATAAAATTGAAATTGTTTCCTTTCTCCTTAAGAGGAAGAGCTAAAGATTGGTTGCTATCTCTCGCCTAGAAATAGTATTGATTCATGGACTAAATGTAAGGATGATTTTATTGGTAGATATTATCCTCCCGCTAAAATTATATCTTTGAGAAGTAGCATAATGAATTTTAAGCAATCAGATAATGAACATGATGCTCAAGGATGGGAGAGAATGAAATCTTTGGTGAAGAATTGCCCTACCCATGGACTAACTACTTGGATGATCATCAAAACCTTCTATGCAGGATTGAATTTTTCTTCACGGAACCTATTGGATTCAGCTGCTGGAGGTACCTTTATGTCCATCACTTTGGGGGCGGCAACAAAGCTTCTTGATGATATGATGACAAATTACTCCGAATGGCACACTGGAAAGAGCTCCACAAGGTAAGAAGGTAAATTCTGTTGAAGAAACCTCTTCCTTGAGTGATAAAATTGATGCTATTATGTCTATGCTTGTGAATGGTAGATCTAATGTTGATCCTAATAATGTTCCTTTAGCTTCATTGGTTGCCCAAGAAGAACATGTTGATGTGAATTTCATTAAAAGTAATAATTTCAACAACAATGCTTATAGGAATAATTCGGTAACAACTATAGGCCATATCCTTCGCTAATGGTAATGGTTATGGTAATTCTTATGGGAATTCTTACAACAATAATAGGAGTGTACCCCCTGGTCTTGAAGCCATGCTTAAAGAATTTATTAGTACACAAACCGCTTTTAACAAATCGTTGAGGAAAAGCTTGATAAAATTGATATTCTTGCTTCTAAGGTTGATAGACTCGTCTCTGATGTTGATCTTTTAAAATTGAAAGTTATGCCTAATAAGGATAATGATAATAAAATTGTTACTACAGCAAATTCCATCCAAGTTCGAATTAATGAAAATATTAGATTGATGGCTGAATTGCATGTTAGGTGGGAAAGAGAAGAAAACGAAAAACTAGCTAAAGAGAATAATGTAGCTAAATTTTGGACTATTACCACCACTAGTAATGATAATGCTTCACATGTTGCTACACCTCCTACTATCAATGGTAAAATAATTGATGTTAGCAATGTTTCTACTCCTAGTGCAAAGCGTGCAAAATTGCCTGAAACTGCTAAAACTGCTGAAATTGATAAAACTGCTGAAATTTTTCAAAATATTGGGGACAATGATCCCATTGCTGTAGATCATAATGGTTTAGATTTTTATGATTGTCATATCTCTGAAGTTATAAAGTTCTTACAAAAACTTGCTAAAAGTCCCAATGCTAGTGCTATTAATTTGGCCTTTACAAAACATATTACAAATGCTCTCATAAAAGCTAGAGAAGAGAAACTAAAACTTGAAACCTCTATTCCTAGGAAGTTGGAAGATGGTTGGGAGCCTATCATTAAGATGAGGATCAATGATTTGATTGTAATGCTTTATGTGATCTTCGTGCAAGTATTTCTGTTATGCCTAAGAAAATTTATGATATGCTTGACTTGCCACCATTGAGAAATTGTTATTTGGATGTTAATCTTGCTGATAATGCTATAAAGAAACCTTTGGGGAGGATTGATAATGTTCGTATTATGGTTAACAATAACCTTGTCCCCGTTGATTTTGTTGTCTTGGATATTGAATGCAATGCATCTTGTCCCATTATATTGGGAAGACCTTTTCTTCGAACTGTTGGTGCTACCATTGATATGAAGGAAGGTAATATTAAATATCAATTTCCTCTCAAGAAAGGTATGGAACACTTCCCTAGAAAGAGAATGAAGTTACCTTATGATTCTATTATTAGAACAAATTATGATGTTGATGCTTCGTCTCTTGACAATACTTGATACACACTTTCTGCGCCTAGCTGAAAGGCGTTAAAGAAAAGCGCTTATGGGAGACAACCCATTATTTTACTTCTGCACTTTATTTTATATTTGAGTCTTGGAAGTTGTTATTACTGTAGCAATCTCTACTTATCTTTATTTTATTGCATTGTTGTGCCAAGTAAAGTCTTTGATAGTAAAGTCAATACTAGATTTGGATTACTGCACAGGAACAGATTTCTTCTTTGTCACGAAATTGAGCCGCCCCTGCTGTAGAAAATTTATAAAAATCTGCCAATTTACGTGCGTGATTCTCAGATATGTACGCAAATTTCATTCAATTTGGGCATTTTCATCGGAGCAAGTCTTGTGCCTCTAAAAAATTCGTCTTTACGGACTGTTCTGTTTTGACAGATTCTGCCTTTTATTTCGCATTGCCTGTTTTGCTATGTTTGATGGATTTCTTTGTTCCATTAACTTTCAGTAGCTTTGTGCAATGTCCAGAAGTGTTAAGAATGATTATGTCACCTCTGAATATATGAATTATGCACTGACCCTCTAATGAGATTGTTTTGAGTTTGGTGTGGAGGAAGTTTTCAAGGGTCAAGAGAGGAGGATGATACAATATGATCAAGAAGAGTGAAAAGTCTAAGCTTGGGAATGCCCCCGTGGTTCATCCCTGCATATTTTAAGAAGACTCAAGCATCTAAGCTTGGGGATGCCCAAGGCATCCCTTCTTCATCGACAACTTATCAGGTTCCTCTAGTGAAACTATATTTTTATTCCGTCACATCTTATGTGCTTTGCTTGGAGCGTCTGTTTGTTTTTATTTTTGTTTTTGTTTGAATAAAATCGGATCCTAGCATTCTTTGTTTGGGAGAGAGACACGCTCCGCTGTTTCGTATGAACACATATGTTCTTAGCTTTATTCTTAATGTTCATTGCGAAGGTTGAACTACCTCGTTCATTGTTATATGGTTGGAAACGGAAAATGCCGCATGTGGTAAATGGTATAATGTCTTGAATAATGAGATACTTGGCAATTGTTGTGCTCATATAGATCATGTTTAAGCTCTTGCATCATGTATTTTGCACCCATTAATGAAGAACTACATAGAGCTTGTTAAAATTTGGTTTGCATGATTGATCTCTAGAGTCTAGATATTTTACGGTTAAGGTGTTTGAACAACAAGGAGACAATGTAAAGTTTTATAATACTTACAATATGTTCATATGTGAGTTTTGCTGCACCTTTTATACTTGAGTTTGCTTCAAACAACCTTGCTAGCCTAGCCTTGTATTGAGAGGAATTCTTCTCGTGCATCCAAATCCTTGAGCCAATAACCATGCCATTTGTGTCCACCATACCTACCTACCACATGGTATTTCTCTGCCATTCCAAAGTAAATTACTTGAGTGCTACCTTTAAAAATTCTATTCCTTTGTCTTTACAATATATAGCTCATGGGAAAAATAGCCTAAAAACTATTGTTGTGAAGAATATGTACTTATGTGTCTTATTTCTTAATAAGTTGCTCGTTGAGCGGTAACCATGTTTCCGGGGACGCCATCAACTTTTACCTTTGTTGAATATCATGTGAGTTGCTATGCATGTTCGTCTTGTCTGAAGTAAGGGAGATTTTCATGATCATATGGTTTGAGTATGCATATTGTTAGAGAAGAACATTGGGCCGCTAACTAAAGCCATGATTCATGGTGGAAGTTTCAGGTGTGGACAATCAATCCTCAATCTCTTATGAGAATTTTAAGCTGTTGTTGTATGCTTATGCATTAAAGAGGAGTCCATTATCTCGTTGTCTATGTTGTCCCGGTATGGATGTCTAAGTTGAGAATAATCAAAAGCGAGAAATCCAATGCGAGCTTTCTCCTTAGACCTTTGTACAGGGCGGCATAGAGGTACCCCTTTGTGACACTTGGTTGAAACATATGCTATGCAATGATAATCCATGTTAATCCAAGCTAATTAGGACAAGGTGCGAGCACTATTGGTATACTATGCATGAGGCTTGCAACTTATAGGATATCTTATACATAACACATATGCTTTATTACTACCGTTGACAAAATTGTTTCTTGTTTTCAAAATGAAAAGCTCTAGCACAAATATAGTAATCCATGCTTCCCTCTGCGAAGGGCCTTTCTTCTACTTTATTGTTGAGTCAGTTTACCTACTTCTTTCTATCTTAGAAGCAAACACTTGTGTCAACCGTGCATTGATTCTTACATGTTTACTTATTGCACTTGTTATATTACTTTGTGTTGACAATTATCCATGAGATAAATATGTTGAAGTTGAAAGCAACCGCTGAAACTTATATCTTCCTTTGTGTTGCTTCAATGTCTTTACTTTGAATCTATTGCTTTATGAGTAACTCTTATGCAAGTCTTATTGATGCTTGTCTTGAAAGTATTATTCATGAAAAGTTTTTGCTATATGATTCATTTGTTTACTCATTATCTTCATCATTTCTTCGAATCACTGCATTCATCTCATATGCTTTACAATAGTATGATCAAGATTATGATAGCATGTCACTTCAGAAATTATCTTTGTTACCGTTTACCTACTCGAGGGCGAGTAGGAACTAAGCTTGGGGATGCTTGATACGTCTCAAACGTATCTATAATTTCTTATGTTCCATGCTACTTGTATGATGATACTCACATGTTTTATACACATTATATGTCATTATTAAGCATTTTCCGGCACTAACCTATTGACGAGATGCCGAAGAGCCAGTTGTTGTTTTCTGCTGTTTTTGGTTTCAGAAATCCTAGTAAGGAAATATTCTCGGAATTTGACGAAATCAACGCCCAGGATCCTATTTTTACACGAAGCTTCCAGAAGACCGAAGGAGTCACGAAGTGGGGCCACGGGGCGCCGCCACACTAGGGCGGCGCGGCCTAGAGGGGGCCCGCGCGGCCCAAGCGTGTGGGGCCCCCGTGACGCCTCCTGACCTGCCCTTCCGCCTACTTAAAGCCTTCGTCGCGAAACCCCCGATCACCGAGAGCCACGATACGGAAAACCTTCCGGAGACGCCGCCGCCACCAATCCCATCTCGGGGATTCAGGAGATCGCCTCCGGCACCCTGCCGGAGAGGGGAATCATCTCCCGGAGGTCTCTTCATCGCCATGATCGCCTCCGGATCGATGTGTGAGTAGTCCACCCCTGGACTATGGGTCCATAGCAGTAGCTAGATGGTTGTCTTCTCCTCATTGTGCTATCATGTTAGATCTTGTGAGCTGCCTATCATGATCAAGATCATCTATTTGTAATCCTACATGTTGTGTTTGTTGGGATCCGATGAATATTGAATACTATGTTAAGTTGATTATCAATCTATCATATATGTTGTTTATGTTCTTGCATGCTCTCCGTTGCTAGTAGAGGCTCACGGCCAAGTTGATACTTGTGACTCCAAGAGGGAGTATTTATGTTCGATAGTGGGTTCATGCCTCCATTAAATGCAGGACGGTGACGGAAAGTTCTAAGGTTGTGGATGTGCTGTTGCCACTAGGGATAAAACATCGATGCTTTGTCTAAGGATATTTGTGTTGATTACATTACGCACCATACTTAATGCAATTGTCTGTTGTTTGCAACTTAATACTGGAGGGGGTTGGGATGATAACCTGAAGGTGGACTTTTTAGGCATAGATGCATACTGGATAGCGGTCTATGTACTTTGTCGTAATGCACTGATTAAATCTCATAGTACTCATCATGATATATGTATGTGCATTGTTATGCCTTCTTTATTTGTCAATTGCCCAAGCTGTAATTTGTTCACCCAACATCTGTTTATCTTATGGGAGAGACACCACTAGTGAACTGTGGACCCCGGTCCAATTCTTTACATCCGAAATACAATCTCACTGCAAATGTTCGTTACTGTTCTTCGCAAACAAACATCATCATCCACACTATACATCTAATCCTTTGTTTACAGCAAGCCGGTGAGATTGACAACCTCACTGTTACGTTGGGGCAAAGTACTTTGATTGTGTTGTGTTGGTTCCACGTTGGCGCCAGAATCCCTGGTGTTGCGCCGCACTACACTCCGCCACCAACAACCTTCACGTGCTTCCTTGACTCCTACTGGTTCGATAACCTTGGTTTCTTACTGAGGGAAAACTTACTGCTGTGCGCATCACACCTTCCTCTTGGGGTTCCCAACGGACGTGTCGACTACACGCCATCAATCACCTAGAAAGTTTTGGCATGATCTCGATACTATTAGATGAAATTTCTTGAAAGACAATGAATAGAAAAGAGGTGTTTTGATACCCTTGATTTATTGATGTGGGAGTTAATGAAACACTCCATTGTTATGCTTCTTTTGACATGATCTATTACTCTTAATATACGAACACAAAAAAAAGCAATATAGGAGGATCACAAGTTTGATTTGAAGTTTGATTTACTTTTGATATAAGGCAGAGAAGCTGTAAGTGATCTCTTATGGAATAACATAACTGAATTGGTGTTTCCTTGTACGATTATGCTACATCTCACTTATAGCTTGGGCAAGTATAGGATATCACCTCGTACTTGTAAGTTTTTCTACCCAAGTTCATTTCTCGCTACAATTAATTTTCACTTTGACACTCGAGGGCGAGTAACAGCTAAGCTTGGAGAAGTTGATAGCTCGAAATTTTGCACTATTTTACTAAGGTTTTTAAGTATACTATTACTCGTTTTGTCACGCATTTTCTTGCTTCAGCTAGATACACCTATGCCTACTTTGCGTACTTACGAGTTCTTGTTCACTTTCATACGAGCTTTGCAAATTTAGTAGTTTTAGTAGGATTTTATTATGTTTCTCTTGTATTTTACATGTATTTATGTGTTATGGACAATCATGGAGAAAGGGAGGCAAAATTACCAAGAGGTACAATATGGGAGAATTACAAGCACGAGACTTAGCTATATGAGGTGTGGGAAAAGTGATATTTTTCCCAACAACTTATATTTAAGATCTACGGCCATGGTGTTGTAGCCCTCGTCCATACGAGTTCAACGAGCCGAAGAACACCAAAATTGGAGTTCGTATGAAGAAGTGGCAGACCACGCCCGTACCGTACGGCTGTATAGGCCTCCGTTGGCTCCGTTTCGTCAAACAGAAAAACATTTGTGAAGGACATATGGACATATTCGGGCCCTAACACTGTCGGTTCATGAAACCGACCTCAAGAGTGCCTATTTAAGGAGGGGAGGAACCAAGGAGGAGGCATCATTCATCCACCCCCTAGGTGGCGGAGCCCTGCTGCTCCGCCGCCACCGCCATCTCCACAGCCGCCGCCTCCATCACCATCTCCGCCAACATAGAATAGGAGGAGGATACGTGATCTTGAAGGGCAACGCGTCGATCTCCATCATCATGATCATATCATCAACGTCTACATCTTCATTTCCCTTTGTCTACTTGGTTGTGACTCTGAACTCTATTAGGATTTACATTTGTATGCAATTGTACCTTCATATTCATATTGTCATTAAGTGTAAAACGAGAAGTGGCATTACCGTATCGGCACTTTAACACATGGAGGAGGAGGATAAGGAGGGGCTCACTAAGGTCATATCGATAACCATGGGGTAACCCTTAATAGCAATGGTCAATATGTGGCTTGCAGAAGACTAGCTGCTATGATTATTTAGAGATGCGATGACCGATGGATTTTCCCACACATAGTATATTCTAATCAGAAGTAATAGCAATACTAATGGTGGAACTTACACTCCTTGAGAACCCCTCAACCATATCACAAACACGCTCCATCAACACTCTCTAGCTTTAGTTTACATTCATTATTTACCTTTTTAGTTAGTTTAAACTCTCTAACTATTGCCACCTTAGCAATCTATAGTATAGGCTATTTCCAAACCACGGTTTGGGTGTGAACGTGGTTGCGTCTGCTAACGCAGCGGGGTTCTGTTTTTTGCCATTTGCAAAGCTTCCCAGGGACGAATTTATATAAATAATATTTGCTTCTACAAGTACTACAACAACCCTGTTGTTTATCGCAGGAACCCAGTCATCACATCATGATGTTCTTCGTCATCTGGTCGGACAGATGACTAAGTTTTTATGTCACGTGAACATTGTGGTGCAGGATGAGGAAAGGAGTACATGCCAGGTAACAAGGATAACCTAGAGTTTCACTTCGGGCTATGTAAAGTATCGAGAAGAAAAGCGTCGTGTATCAAAAGTAATACAGAAGGTTCACACAATAAATATCTTTATGTTATGTGTGGGGATTGATGCAGTAACCGCGCGCATTGACCACAAGTTCGCCCACACATATTTTCTCATACAAGTTGGATCAAAACAAGTACTAAAGAAAGGGGTTCATAATAGGCATATACTCATACATCTCACACATAAGAGAATTCAAATCTCAAATATCAACTAATAGAATAGAGATCCACCACAAGGAAATTAGATAGATGACCATAATCATGTTGGGCAGCTTATACGGTACTAAAACTTTGATAGAACAAGAGAGAAAGATCTAGCTACTTCAATAAACCCATAGTGCAGAGGTGGACTGCTCGCTCTTCATCTTGATGGTGTTGATGTAGATCTTGGAGAGGGTTAGATCTCACCAATGGCGGCTCGGGCAAAGGTTCCCCCTCCAATCTTCGCTGGTTTCTGAATCTATTTCGGTGTTTTTATGTTATGCTTCGCCTCCTTTCCGAGATGTGTCGGGGGACCTTTATATAGGAATTTTTAGGTCTAGACCATTAGGTAGGGCTTTGGATGGACGGCTGTGGAGGATGATCGAGGAGGGAAAGAGTGGTGGTGGCACGGCCAGGGGTGGTGGCCGAGCCACCCAGACTCTTTCAGCCTTCGGGCCTCCGTTCATGAGATTCGAGGACTCCATAATGTTCGTGTTCGCGAAATATTAATCCTCGAAAAAGCCCAGGTCCATTTGACTCCATATAGGTCCCCAAAAGTAAAAAAAGCACAAAGGAGGAATTTCCTGTTGTGCAGAGTTATAACCAAAATAAGGATGATCATTGGAAAATTGCCACATTATATAAAATGCAAATATGTGGAAATATGTGCCAGTAAACTACAAAGTTCATGTATGCATTTTACATGCATCAACATCCCCAAGCTAAAGCCATGCTCATCCTCGAGTATGAAGGTGACAAAAACTAAACATGGACTTTAGAGTTTGTTGCTATTATAGATATAACAAGTAGTAATGCACAAAGTTAATGATTTATACTTTACTGAACAACAACAAGCAAATGAGATACCAAGTGCTACAAATATGCTCATCAATAAGGCATATATTATGTAAAAACAAATGAAAGTACTATAGACATTAAGGATGCACGTGATATTATTTCACAAGGATTCTTTTTATTTGGAACAAGCGGATATTAAAATTAAGCATGGAATACACATGATAGCACTTTCCTAATAATATAGAGCATAAAAGAAAATTTTGTAATATGCAACAACTCATGTAAACGGTAGCCATCATAATGGCTGTTGCCAAAGTGAAAAGAACTATGGTGTATATGTTTGACCTTTCACAAGTTGAATGTTGCATGTCCATTGACCACAAGTACCAATTCCACATATTTACTCAATTTGCCACAAGTTGTTCGTCCTCGTATGCACACGGTTCCAAACAAGGTGGCACTGAGGTACCTCTTTCTCCTTTGTATGAAGATTCTTTTGGGACTATCCATAGTCCAATGACAAGACAAACAAACAAATGAATTCATTTGTACTTTTTTTTACTATTTGCATTGATTTTTATTTAAAGTTCTTCATTGGATATCCGTGTTGTAAACTTCCACCATGATTGTTTTGCATGGCTTAGGTTTGCGGCCAATTGCTCCCTATGCATACTCGAAAGATCTTGATTCTGCCTCTTATTTCAACACGATAGGTACCCACATCCAAAAGAAAACATGACATCAACAAATATGGTGCAATGTTGAAAGTGTTCCCCATGACAACATGGTTCTATTAACAACGAACTCATAAATTGTCAAACACATAACTTGCATAATGATTATCACAATGTGTTTTGTTCCCCACATCTTACTTTCCCATGAGCTATAAATCACATAGAAATAGAAGTATTTTTTTTGAATTCAAAGGCATAGCACATATACTATACTTGGAATAGCGTTTTGCTTCATCAGTAGGTATGGTGGATAGAAATTTGGTCTAAGGGGTTTGATGCACAAGTATTTGCTTGTTTGATCATTTATGGGATTTGGGAGATGGTGTATCATCACAAGCATGCACAAGTGTCCATAGTGCTAAACATTTCTTAATAAAAAATCAACATAAAGTTAACCATCTATGCATGTGAATAAAATATAGCACTCAATATGACACTTGCAAATTTTGAGTCATCAAAGAATATGAAAAATTGAAACCTATGCATAACTTGTGTTTTTATCTTATTTCCCTTTTTCTTTTAATAACATCCAATTTAAATTTTCTTTTCATCCAAGTATCTCCTTCATAGTCGTCAGGAGTGCATTGATAAAAAGGGGCTGGGGAAAGCTTGAAACCAAGTCCTACAGTGATGGATATAAGCACAATTGAAATTCCCGGGGAGTTATACATTTGTGTATTGATAAGACTGTTCTCAATTGTTGAAACTCCATACTCATATAACATAACCTCAGGTGATGGTCTCACTTATAAAAAGGTAAACATGCAAAAACATATAAAACTATATGAAGATGCCCAAAGTTTATATGACAATCTTATGTTTCTCAAAAACCAAAGTTTAGAGGTTTGCAAAAAAAGATTTTGATAGGTCCAGTGGGGTGCCTTGAGCATCCCCAAGAATATGGTCTTCACCATTCTCGGATAGCTCATAGTGTGATGTTCCTCCATTCTCTATCAAAAAACCTCAACAAAAACTTTCTACCATCTCTTTTCTATGGGGTGACATTAGGGATACAAAGATATGATGCAAGCTGCTATGAAATCCTTAAACAAAATTTATTCTAACATTTATAGCATATATATATTTCTTGTTCTAGATTCCCTAAATCTCAATCAACTAAAAAATAATCAAATTCGAACTTGAAGGCATGCATAAAACAAAAAAGGGACATAATATGTCAAGAAAATCAATAGACAACAAAACGTAATTTTTTCCACCACCTAGACATGTCAGGAATTTTTTCCATTTTTTGTGCATATACTGGATGATTTTTTTAACTACAACGGAAATATCAGTGCAATCTACGTACATAAGAATTTATATACTTTTTTTGGGTGAAAAGTGTCCTGCAGAAAACTACATCTACATATAGTGCAACAATTTCTATGCATCCTAAATGGGTAAAAAATTGGTGCTTTATTAAACTTCAGAAAGTAAACTAACACAAGACTTCATTATTGTAACAAACACTAAAAATAAAGTTAAGCATAAAAACAACCGGGCTGCCTCTCTTAGAGCGATTTCTTTATAGCCATATAGCTAGGCTTCCTTACATTGGGTTTTTAAGATGGGTGGAGATCATGTGGCAACGTTTACCTTGGTGATATCTCCTTATTCCTTGGAAAGTGTTCCACGCACTTCTTATGAGGGAACTAGAACTTAACATTCCCTTCCTTTAAATCAATAATAGCTCATGTGGTTCTCAAAAAAGGTCTTCCCAAAATTTTAGGACTAGAGGTCTTATTCCCCATGTCCATGATAATAGAATCAACATGAACAAAAGTCACATGCAACTCAACCATGACATCATTTACCTTTCCTAAGGCGTGTTTAGTTGAATCATCAACAAGTAAAAGTTCTATTGAGATTTTCTCCAATTTTCTTGAGTTCTAGTAATTCATACAATTCTATTGACAAAACTAAAACACATATCCTAGATCTAATATAGCATGGTGAGTTTCTTTGCTAATAGTGATTAATATCTTGAGAATACAAGCATCCCCAAGCTTAGGCGGTATCACAACTTCATTATTGTAAATTTGTATATTTTCTTTTATTTCATAGTTTGCTATGTATGAGCCAAACCCTGCTTGATGAACATTAATGGATGGATTATTAGATTTTTTTTGTAATATGTTGATGAGTTCATGCAAGCTATATTTATCAAGATCTATTAGAGGTTCATTTATTTAATTGAGGATTTTATCATGATCAGTTTTTATTTATTTCTATGGATAGTTCTATCTCTTCTTCTTCTACCAACTTTTCACCGCTTTTATTCTATTCATTTTATTTAACAGTCTATTCCCTTCTTCTTTTTATTTTTATTTTTGTTAGGTGGTATAACAGTTTTTTTGGCTTTAGGAAAGTGCTCAAAAGAAGCATCATTATTTGAAACATCTCCTAGGCATGATATCCTTTTTTTAGAAAATGAAAGTGTTTTGTCATCCTTTGCAAATACTTCCTCACAGTTTTCAAGTTAACGAATATTATTGGGCATCTTATCTTCTAATTCTGGTATTATATCTTTGGAGAAAAGTTCTAAGTGTTCCAAATTATCTTTATTATGTAGTCTCCTAGCACATTTCTCAATTATATCTTTAGTAGTAGCAAGAAGTGTTTTGATATCATCTACTTGTTGTTTTGTCATGATTACCAAAAATATTTTTAAGTGCCCTGGACTCTTTATGTGACGATAAAACAAAACTCCCTCCTGCAGCTATATCTAAAGCATTTTTATACCATGGTTCCAATACATAATAAAATAAAGGAGAATATATTTCTCTCTACATGGGTGAGGTTCTTCCTTATGTACCTTGTTAATCGTTCCCCGAGCATCTTTTAAAATTTCTCCAAAGTGTTGCCTAAAAGTAGCGGTAGTATATACAACAGTGGGTGTATATTTAACTTGATCTAAACTTGTGTCTCTCATGTTTTATAAGAAGTAAATTAAATTAATTTTTATGGATTTTTGTGTCTATGTGTGTAAACTAAATAAGGTAAAAATAGTACTGAAAGTAAAAGGAAGGGGGGCTAGGAAAACTAGAGGCAAATCCAAATAAAGCAAAATAGAGAAAAACAAGGCAAAAGTAAATATCTTTGTAAATCTAAATGAAAAGAAAAGGAAAAATAGAGGCAAATCCAAATATATCAAAAAAATACAAAAACAAGACAAAAGTAAATTTCTTTGTCAATTCTAAAGGAAAAGAAAAGCTCACGGGATTGAAGCCTTCCCCAAGCTTAGGTGTTTGCACCAGGTTGATGAAGATGGCGCCATAAAATGTTCTAGAAGTAGTTGTGGAGTTAGTTGTGCTCCTAGCTTGATGATGATGCAGCTGTGAGATGTTCCTGTAATTCCCCGGCGACGACGCCGGAAAATGTTTGATGGCCTGCAAGAACACAAGGTCATTCATGCATGTTTTCAATGGAAGTATTATTCCGGTTTTCATATCGTATCCCAACGAGAAACTTAGTAGGATGTTTATTTGCGGCGTTTCTATCGCACCCAAGGTGTCACAAGTCTTAGGTGAATTGGCTGCACGAATTAAAATGGAAAAAGGTGAATGTGAATATAGGTGTTTTTAGTATTTAAAGTGCAATAAAGTAAAGTGCATAAAAGTATACAACTATTAGGAAATAAAATGAGTTTCTTCATATGAAAGATTAGGCGCAGGGAGATTCAGTTTATGGTGATAGTGAATGTGCCTGGTGGAGTAAATATGATAATGAATATGATTCTTTCTATTTACATTTGAGTAGGCAAGCAACCCAAAAGAGAGAAAGACTCCTCTTGGTAGACTCCAACGATCCTTTTGTCTGTTACCAAAGTCATGATTAGCGCATCTATTAAGGTGGTTAAACTAGATCAAAGCTTTAAGCTTTGGTGGTTCCTTGTTTATCCTCGAGTATTGCTAGATCCTCCTTGATATCGGCCGTGTCACTCGGGGGTCACCGATTCACTAGCAAACAAGTTCTTGTCTACGAGTTCTTGTGATCATGCTACTTGAGCCCTTAAATTGGATAACAACATTAGGTGCACATACACATTCATTTTCATACATAATCATCTTAATCATGGTTCACAAATAGATGAAATAAAATAGGCACAACACATCTCACCAATCCCCAACATCTCCCACACCTATGGGATCTACTCATACATGAGGGGAGAAAAGCACAATCATATCATAGCAATGTAAATGGAGTTCATCTCGATATTACCGTAGCAAGCCACAATAGTTGAAGATCAAATCAAATACATACCAAGATGGAACAGAGGTTACAATCCCTAATCTTAGAAGTATGAATCTCTCTCTCTCTCTCTCTCAGTACAAGTGGGATGTGGTGGATGAGCGAGTGATCTAGAGGGGGCAGATCTTTGCGAGAGTCGATGATGGTCTTCTCCTTCTTCATATCTGATCTCCTCAGTTCTGGTGCGAATGGTGGCTACGTCTCTACTTTTTTCTGTTGTTGCCTTTACGAAAATGGCTTGTATTGATATGGGGAAGGCGGCGGCACACAGTACGGGAGCGTTGTACGGTCGGCTCCGCCCGTATGAATGCCCGCTAAACACCATGTTGCGCATGGATCTATTTGGCTTCAATAGGAAATCTTCATATTTTGTTGCAACCAGCTCATAAATGCCCTGGGATCTTCCATAAGTGATGGTTTTCTAAAATACATAATTCAAAATAAGGTTTCGCCTAGATTGCGATACTACAATTAGTTGAAACACAAATGAAATCCCAATGAATCCAAGTGATAAGTAGTAAAAAATCCTCAGTAAAAAGTGTCAATATTTTGAGCTATCGACTTACCCAAACTTAGGTGTTACTCATCCTCGAGTGACAAAGTGATAAAAGAACAATAGCGAGAAATAAACTTGAGTAGAAGAGCTCACTAGTCCGAAGCGATATCAAATTCATCTTCAAAAACCTTTCAACTTCAAACATGATCATAACATATTAAAATGGTTGCACCTAATGTCGCGTATTAACCACGTGTAGCTTGCCAATAAAAAATAAATCTCAAACCCATGGATAGTGTCAAGAGTTTGGCTAGGCTCGCGAACACATTATTTAGGCGCCTCTCTTCCTATGGAGAGTCAATAGATATTTTAATCAATGGATGCTTTGGTCATATTAAGGGTGCACCTGTGAGTCAAAAGAGAATTTAATTTAGAGCAAATCATTGACCTCCACATCGAGAATCATGACCTTCTAACACCCAATCTTTTCATTGTCTTTCAAGAACTTCTACCCTTTGGTGATGAGAGCATGCCAAATTTTATTGAATCTTGAATAACTTGCATAAATACTCATAGATAATTATAAAACCGCGGTAATATACATCCCCATGAATCTAATATTTTTGCCCAACGGGCAGCATGCTCCCCATGTCTTCAACTCGATCAAAATAACCGAATATCGGGACACTTCGTCCGCAGATCATTCGTTGGCCAGCGGAGTTCCGAGTCTCGTGGGAATGGATATAATTGCTAAACATTGCTAGATATATTTATTGCTGAAAGTAAAAGCACAAATTTGACATTCAACTCGCAAGCCGCAAAATATACATTTTCATCAAACAAGTCTTTTCAAAAAGTGCTGTCCAATCAGTTCACCAAGATATGTGGTTGAACACTACTAAGTTTAAAACCTTAAGACAAACATATGGAACCAAAGTCATCAAAGATATGCTTGTCTTGTTGTTAAAATGATTGGAATTAAATCCAATAGACGTTTGTTTTTCAAACTTCATTCAATGATTGTGAAACAAAACCAAAATGGTGACACTAGCATGGAAGTGGAATTTATATGATAGCGAGCAAAGTGAGGAGAGAGACTAGAGTGCAACCAAGCAAATAATAATATGATCATGAATGGAATTACAACGAGAGTGAAGATGAGAAATGGTACCTCGTCCCACTTGCTTGCCTTATACCCGAGTCTTCCTCCCTTCCATTCCTATCACTAGCTCACTCGAAGTGAATAACTTACAAAAATTCCAAAGAAAAAGTCAAGAGAGTTTTACAAGATGCAATAAATGAGAGTTTAAATAATTTTTGTGTGTTTTCAAATATGAATGCAAAAAGAGAAGTAAGCATGCAAGGTAAGAAAAGAAATAAAAAATAATAATAAAACAAAATTTGAATGCAAAGGTGGAGGATTTAAACCTCCAGAAGCTTAGGTGTTTAGCCTAACTTGGATCATTGCGCTCCACCATCACCGTCTGGTGGCGGGTACAATTAGTAGTTCTAGAAGTTGGTGGAGAACTCGTTGAAGCTCTGGGTGAGAGACATCACATTGGCGTTCACGTCCTGTAACCGTCTCTCCACGTCACCGATGCGACCCACCAAGGTGTCGTACTCCTCCCTTGGGACGTACGTAGTCGTAGCCTGGCTGTGGCTGCATGAAGGACTGTTGCGGCTGCTGGAAGTATTGCTGCTAGAATTGGTGGTCTTGACCATAGTCATCCCATCCTTGTTCTCCCCACTGCTAGTCTTCATCTCTAGCTTGGTTGTTTTGCTGCTCCCAAGCAGTATTCCCGCCCGGGGCTTATTCTCGCCCAGACACCATCCTAAAAGATTAGAACTCCACTGGGGAAACCACCCAAGTGTTCCTCCCTGGTATACCAAATGCAGCAGAATAAGGAAGAAACTCCTGGAGCAAGTCACCGTTAGGCTCAAAATAAAATTGATAGGCACAAAGTTGATCATCCAACCTATACACACCCATGGTTAGCATACAAATACTTACTCTCCATGACAACATTGCCCGGTGGCACCATGAGGTTGCGGAATAAGAAATTTGGGTAACCAACCCACAACAACGGATATCACCTGAGTTTGTCGACCTCTGTTGATGGAAGTGTTGGATAAGGAGGGCACCGAGGTTCACCATATTCTCCGTGTTGGGGTGAAGGGCGATGTAGATGATGCACATCTCGGGCGAGCCATGACACCCATGTCTCCGTTGCCAAAAATAGAGTTCACCAAGAAGGCGGTGAAGTAGCGGATGCACTAGTAGGAAAAGGCTCATTAGTGGCGCACCAAAAAGGACATTTTGTGGCGCATGGGCGGTGCGCACATAATCTTCGCCACAAAAATAAGGATTCTGTGGCGCACCAGCCCATGCGCCATAGAATTAAGATATTATGTGGCGCAACAGAGACGGTGCGCCACAGAAATAAGAGGTTTTGTGGCGCATGTGGCCCGGGTGCGCCACAGAAATAAGTGCGCCACTGAATTTGTTTTAATTTTGTGGCGCAACAGAGACGGCGCGTCACAGAAATAAGAGTTTTTGTGGCGCATGTGGCCCGGGTGCGCCACAGAAATAGGTGTGCCACTGAATTTGTTTTTGGTGCGCCACAAAATAAGCTACACGGTATACACGATTTTGTACTGCCTTCTGTAGACATACATGTTTTATATACAGGTTTTATATAGTTATATATACATGTAATAGACATATATAATATAGACATCATGTATACCAGACAGATGTAATATAGCAACATTATACATCGTCATCACATTACTTAGAGCCCGGTTGTGTTATACATATAGCTCCATACAACTCATAATCCATACAAAGTTCATCATCTCGAGATACAAATGAAGTGACACCGGCCGCCGCCTACACTAGGATAAAATAGAGTACCGTCGCGACGATGGTGAGCAAGAGCGAGAGTACAACAAAGGTCTTCATTTGCTCTTGTTCGACTGGTGCTTCCTCCACTTGACAACTGCCGCGTGTCTAGTCGGGTATCCTTTGTAGCAGTTGCCGCTAAACTTGTGCACCTATTTCTTGCAGTCCTCCCACTCCTCGTAGACTCCTGGAACCTGCCCCTCGAACACGACATAGTACGTCATCTCTATGGACACAAGGCATATTAGTATATAATTCAATGGAAAGAATTAGAGGGTTCACATGCATACATATTCACAAGAATTAAAGCAAGGAAATAATAATAAAGCTAAAATATATATAGCATCGGTATCACATAAGTAATCAAGTTCAACGACAATGACTACAATAGTAATTGAAGTCCAACAACGATGACCATTTCAAGCAAATTAAGCAAGTTTAGTTTATAACACACTACACATTGTCCATTGATTCAAAGTAATGGTAGGCACACCAGCCTCGATCAACAAAACGTCTTATTCAGCGGCTCCGAGAACGGTTTGTACACGTCCTTCGTCGTCCACGTCCTTCCATGACCCTGCCTATGTAGGCGTTCTTCGATATCCCTCTTACACAATCCTTTGAGTTGGTGTAAAAGCCCCGATCTGTTGCATACATCTTCTTGGATGATTTTCGATAGCTTTACTTGGATGCGATGGAAGTCTTCTCTAAGATCAGCATCATTGATCTCCCCCGCTATTTTATTGGGGTTTCACATACTAGGTGGTAGACTCATCATCTCTGCATCCGTGACAAACCCTTTAAGGTGATGGAGGACATAGAAGGCCTCCTTCATGCTGTCAGCTGGCTGCTTGATGCAAGGGAAGTCGATCACGTGCTTGAACCCGAGCTTGCCAGTCTGCGGCCTAATAAATTCCTCCTTCTTGTCGGGTGCCTCCATTTTTGGAGTAGCCAAGGATAGCCTCATCGAGAACACCCCTTATTCTCTTGTAGTCTTTCTTCGTCGTCGTATTCGACGAGTCAAAATACTGAGTTAGTGACCACTTCGGGCAAAGGATGACGAGTGTGCAGTATTTGTCCCTGCTCAACACATGCAATTGAAATGGAATGTTGGAAAGGATCGGCAATGGAAGAAATATATAAGAAAGTATAAGTTATGACGGCCGCGAGCGGATGTGTACTTACTCGGGAAAGACAGGCAGAAGAAGGGTGTTCTTCTCTTTGTTCCTGAGCATGAAGCTCTGGAGGTACTGCATCGCCTTGGTCCGTGTCCTTGAGCCTTCCTCCAGCTGGTTATCACGCATGTAGTAGGGATCCGCTACCACGACATGGGGGGTGTCTCTCTGTTGATCTTCATCCGAAGATTGAGCGCGTATAGGCGGACCAAGTTATAGTCGAGCCGTTTCTAGTGAAATAGATTGAAGACGTCCTCATACGCTATGAAGAAGATATCCGCGGGATCTTCTTGGACGAAGTTCGGGTACGCTGGCACCTTGACCGTGAACACCGGGTAACTTGGATCCTTGTCTTTAAGAAGGATGCCCTCTAGACATTGAATATTGTACTGCAAAGGGAGCATTGGTCCACTTGCGAGGTGTTCCATGTCCTTTGGCAGTATCGGTTTACCAGCTTCATGACACTGGGGCAAGCCATCCGGTGTCGGTGGTACCACGTCGTCGGCCCGGATCCTCTTAGGAAGAGGCTGGCTCGGAGATGCGCCCTTTTTATTACTTCTCTTCCTTGGCTTCTTCACCTAACCTGCTGGTGGTGTTGTTGGTGCTGATGGTGGTGCTTGGGGTGCTGGGGTTGCTTGGGGTGCTGGTGGTGTTGGTGTTGCTTCGGGTGCTGGTGTTGATTTGGGTGGCTCCCCGACGATCATCTTATGCAACGTGTTAGGGCTGAAATGGTAGCCGGTTTGACTTGAGCTGGATTGCCAGCCTCCGGAGGAGTGTCTTGTAGAGAAAAAGCCGTGAAGGTCAGGCGTTGCGTGACTGTAGTGGGACGACCAAGTTGATCGCCATGAGTGCGGAAGGCTTCTTCATCCATAGGAGGCATGTACATATCTTGGCTGCAGGCGCCAGTGTTGATGTAGGCATCGATGTTGTCATCATCATCTCAATCGTTGCCATCAAGTGGTGCCATGTCCACGACCTTAGGTGGTAGCGGTTGCGATGCCAACGCTTGGCGATTCTTACGTTTGGTCGACGGTTGTTGTCGTAGCGTTCCAAACAGCTGTTGGTGGCGTGTGGTGGTGGCGGCGATCGCCGGTTCCTTCCGCGTGGCGGCGGCGACTGCCGGTTCCTTTAGGGTGGCGGCATCGACCGCCATTTCCTTAAGGGTGGCGGCGGCGTGGGGCCGGGCGATCTTGGGCCGGATGATAGGGGAGGTGGCACTGGTGCTGTACCTAACACTCGGAAGACCCCCCAAGACGAATCTGGTTCTTCGGCCATGTCATAATCCATGAGGTGCAATCCCCAAGGACCATAATGTCGTCCTCTTCTGCGCCAGGAGGTTGATGGGGTGGGGGGGGGGGGGACGATGTCACGGTACTCCAACATTACCATAGCCAACTTGACCTTCACGAGGTCTTCCGCAATTCTAGCGTGGTGCATATCGCGGCTGGCCATGACAGTGCCGCTAGCAACTTTCATCAACTGGCCGTCGGGCTCCACCGTATGAAGTAGTATTCAAGGTTCGTCCGGAGTCAGGGGCATGTTGGGCATCATGAGATGGCAGTCACGAAAGGCATATATGGTTAAAGAAGATGACGAGGAGGACTAACTAATGAGTTACCTTCTTGATGGCGTCGATCTCGGCTAATGTCGATACAAGGGCGTTGGTGCTAGCGCCGAGCCGCTCATTCTCGGGTGCATTATCAAGCACCGCCACCCTATCAACTTTCGCGGTTGGGGGCGTTGATGCGACCAGCTGGAGCTGCGGCGTCGGGGTCACCAGTTCCGGCGACACTTGGAAGCTTGAGTTGTTGCCGCTGACGCTGGGCACATGTATCGGCCCCTTTTGACCTGCCGCATTCCAAGCAACTAACCCTTCCATCGTCCAGTAACTTACTCATCAGCTCGATGTTCTCCGCTGGCTTTTCGGCCACCATCTTCTCTAGTGGCTCCACCTTCTTCTTCAGCTCCAGAACCTTGGCTTTATCCTTAGCCGACGTCCTCCTCTCCTTTCTCATCTTGGCATCCGATCCGTAGTACTCGGATAGCTTCATACTTGTGCCAAAGCCGGACACATGGCCAATCAACGTCGGCGGCTTCTCTAGGTCCCTCTTCTTGTATTTGTTTGTCGCCCTGTTGAAAGACATGTCCCACGGTTCCGTCGACCCCTGGGACGACGGGCCAGCCGTAGCTCTAGCCTTCAACTCATCATCCTTCAGACAAAGGAATTTAAGGTTAGCCCATTTGGCTTCATTGCCTAATAAGATCAACACAATAATATAAACTATCCTTAGCAGGTATTTCTCGAAGTTCTTCATGTCGAGGTCATCTGTAAAAAATTGCCATGTCTTCCAGTCTAAGTAGTAGCGGGACCGGACAAAAGTTCCTAGTATGTAAATCCGCGATTCTTAGCCAGGGGTTTTCTTTCCCCAGACATTGAATCTCCAGATCCTCCTTGTCCCAAGTGGGCTGTTTTCCTAGGTAACCGCCGCTTCCGCAATGGTGGATCCCTAGGTTCAATTCCCGCATTTTCTTCCCCCGGCAGTCCATTTTTTTTAGCATCCTCTCTAAGGACGACTTGAATTCATCAAAGTCTTCTTTGGAGAGCGACAACACTTTGCTACTTATCTTCTCCCAGCTTTCACCGTGATCAATCTTTCTCTTCAGCCAGTTTCTCTAGCTGCTCAAGGCGGTGCTCATCTTCGTGAGAGCTAAAGAGTCCACCTTTTTATTGAACGGCTCCGGGAATATGTATCGTTGGTGAAGCTTCTGGCTGAGGGTTTCAGCCAAAGACACGTTGGCCTCGCTTATGATGTCATGAGCGTTGATCGACGCGGTTTCACGGATGATGCACCCTAGTTGCATGTTGTACCTTTTGGCAAGCTCCGAAGGCTCCAAGGGTTGGCCACTTTCGGAGACTAATGTGAAAGCATTGGTGACGTTGGCGAGCACTTGCGGCTTCCGATCCCTCCTTGGCCTCCTCGCCTTCCTCTTCTTCTTAGCCTTCTCAGGGTTGCTGCCGCTATCACCTTCCGTGCGGTCGGTGTGGCCTTCGGTGGTCTCTTCACCGGTCTTGGCGGCGTCGTCCCAGGCCTCTTCCTCATCGCCGATCTCGGCGGCGGCGTCCAGGCCCTCTTCATCATCGCCGGTCTCGGTGTCGTCCTCCCGGCCCTCTCCATCGTAGTCCTGCCAGAAATCCTTGTTGGCCTCTCTGGCGTCTTCCTGGATCCTGGGCTTAGAAGTGTCCGACATGTTTATTTGCACTTCATTAAAAACATGCAAAAAGTTAGTACAAAGTCAACCAAACAATTCAAAATTTCGGCATGAACTTTGCTAATTTTTCTACATAGGAGTAGTCATTTCTCAACCGAAACGGAAGTGAATCAACGCTTCGGGAGAAATGGGCAACTCAATCAAATCCCTGCAAAAATATATTCATACAAAACCACCACAGATTCATCATCACCACACATTCATCATCATATATTCATCATCACCACCACAGATTCATCATCACCACACATTCATCATCATATATTCCAAGTACTGGTAGATATTAAACCTATAGCATTTCATCGTATAGATCCAGACTATTTCAAAACCTGGTACAAGCATATGATCTAGACTATTTCAAAACCTGAAAAGAACTTGGAAATGCCCATATACTGCTAGCACTACAGCAGTTTTTCAAAACCTGGAGCATATATTATCAAAACCTGGAGCATATAATATTTTCCAGAAATCATATGCTTGTACCAGCACCCTACATTCATCACCATTCTCCAACAGAGATAAATAACAAGGAATTATATGCTTGTACCTAGGCAATAATCTCCAGAAATAACAAGGCAAATTTATCTCTGTTTTGTATTAAAAAATAACAAGGCAATATCAAGCAGTACAATTAGCAGTACCAATTTATCTCTATTTTGTATTAAAAAATAAAAGTGACAACTACCTAGCAACCACTAGCAGTACAACTAGTAGGCAGTAGCGTTTCATTGTAGGCAGTACAACTAGCTAGCAACCACTAGCAGTACAACTAGTAGCAGTTCATTCAAATAGTAGGCAGTAGCAGTTCATTCAAATTTGAACCAAAACATTTTTTAAACCCTAAATCAACTAGGAAGTAGCATTTCATCATTAGCTTGTTCATTTTTTCATCTGTATTAAAAAACCTACTGCAGACATCAACACATCACCTCTATATGATCATGTAAATGGGGCAGTCACTACTAGGAAAACGCCTATTGCCGGCGCACCGTTTTGGGCTACTGCCGGTGCGAACGGGCCGGTGGTACCTAGCTACTGCCGGCGCACTAGCCAGTGTGCCGGCGGTAGTTCAGTTACTGCCGGCGCACCGAGCCAGCTTCGCTGGCAATAGTTGTTTATCGCTGGCGCACGTGGTGCTGCGCCGGCAGTAGGGCTGCCGGCAGTGGCGCATGTGCTGTGCGCCGGCAGTAGGGCATGGAGGTGCGCCGGTGGTATAGTTCGAAAATCCAATTTTTACAGCTTTTTCCAGCGTATTACAATTCATATTTATATAGCAGTATATATTTATACAATAGTACATATATCATCCAATACAGTATACAGCAGTACATGCAATATGAAAAGCACATAGAGAGCCAAGTCTCATTTCGGTATCAACACACAAATAAGCAAGTCTCGTTTCAAAATGTTGATTCATACAACACACATGCAACACCGAGCGATGAAGTTTCAAAAAGTTAGAAGTTGTTATCACCAGAATTTGACCGGATCAGAGGTGGGCCGCGATCAAGATGAGCTTGAAGATTATATATAGAAGAAATACGTGAATCGGCCTTTTATACCAAGTTGGGCTAAATTGCCCGTGTATCTGTAACATATTAGATCGCATCTTAGTTTAGAAGTTAGAGTTTTGCCCGTGCACGATTTGGTGCACGCCTAAATTAGGAAGTCCCCTGGACTATAAATATGTATCTAGGGTTTATGGAATAAACAACAACGAACGTTCAACCACAAACAAATCTCGGCGCATCGCCAACTCCTTCGTCTCGAGGGTTTCTACCGGTAAGCATCATGCTGCCTAGATCGCATCAGGCAGCCCAAGCCTGCCTACGTTGTTCACGCGTTGCTCGTACTGAAGCCTTTTTGATGGCGAGCAACGTAGTTATCTTAGACATGTTAGGGTTAGCATTGTTCTTCATATTACATGCTTTCGTAGTGCAACCCTTGCATGTCTAGCCGCCCTTACACCTATCTTAGGTGTAGGGGCGGCACCCGCTTGATCATAGTTTAGTAGATCTGATCCGTTACGATTGCTCCTTGTTCTACAAGGATTAGTTTAATATCTGCAATAGTTAGGCCTTACAAAGGGGGGGAGGATCCAACGGCACGTAGGGTGTCGTTCGTTGGCCCTAAGCAGGATGTTCCGAGGATCAACCTCGTGTTAGTTTTTAGGCCTTGTTTAGGATCGGCTTACGATCACCGTGCGTGGCCGCGAGGCCCAACCTGGAGTAGGACGATCCGATTATGCGGTGAAAACCCTAGATCGTCGTAGATCTCATTAGCTTTACCTTGATCAAGCAGGACCACCATATATTCGGACACCCCGTCCGAATCATGGGTGGATCGGCTCTTTGAGCCGATTCACAGGATAACTCGAGAGCCGATCGAGGCTCGTATTTAATGTTTACGTGTGTGCCCTGCAGGAAACTAAGCGAGGCATCATCCACACCTTCCTGACCAGGTATAGGTCAGGTGGCACGCCCTTGTGATAAACATCGGCGCGTGCGACCAGGAGGCTTTGCGGGCCGTCGCTCAGAGGGACTGGGGCCAGCCGAAGCCCTAGTTGTTCCCGGCTCTACCGTGTTGACCGTCTCTGCCCGCCAGGGGGTTTCTGACGTCAACAGAAGTCTCGGTACATAGTCGTCACAAGTGTTTGTCATACACCTCACAATGTAGCTACTAACCTAAACTACAATCACATAAAACATGACCATGATCACGATGAGCATCATCACGAAGGCCATGGTCTTCATCTCGTTCCTCCTCATGTCCATCATCTCTCCCGCTAGATAACGCGCGTATCTTCCTTCCGCCTCCACCCTAGTGGGGTATCCCTTGTAGCTGTTGCCGTTGAAGCGGTGAACCTGTCTCCGACAGACCTCCCATTAGTCGTAGACTCCAGGAACCCTCCCCTTGTACACGACATATGTCGTCGGCATCTCCATGCACAAGACAAATAAAATGTCAGTACCAATGCAATTAACAAGTGCCAACTCAAATAAGAGACAAGTAGTATGAACTAAATAGCATGTGCCTCATACTTTGTCGGTCGAAACAAATATTAACATTCAGGGATGGGGTAAGTGTAGCCAAGTAGGATGCACAACATGTTGATATTTGTGCCATCAGACTAGGTTCACTCACCCCACCCCAGAGTGTAGTCACCGAACATTCTAATCATCGGCCAATGCAATTAAGAAGTGCCAACTCAAATAAAAGACAAGTAGTACGAACTAAATAGCATGCCTCATACTTTGTTGGTCGAAACAAATATTAACATCCAGGGATGGAGTCAGCGAGGCCAGGTAGGATGCACAATAGATTGATATTTGTGGCCATCACACCAAGGCTCACTGGCTCCACCCCCGAATGTAAGAGTGACCGAACATTCTAATCATCGGCGAACTCGAAATACGAGCCAAGTAAGAGTCGAGTAAATGCAAATGATTAAGGTAAACATGCCATAATCTCGAAATATATACCAAAATAAATGGAATTATAGACGCAGGTTCACATGCACATCCATACAAACTAAATAAAAGCGACAAGTCGATCGGGCTGGAATATGTAGCAATTACAGTACGCAAGTTCATCGACATATCGTTCAAGCTTAAGCAAAAGAGTTCCCGTCATAGGATCAGGTTGTAGGCCTTGGGGGGAATGGATGGCAGCCCTTCAGCGAGTTGAATGGCATGTCCTCACGGGACATCTCCAAGCGGAGTTCTATCTCGTCATGAGGTGGTTGACCGTGGCCGTAGAAGAACGCGCCAGACCTATTTTCAACATCCTGCATGATTATTGTGCAAATCATCTGCTGGACGCGACCCTAGTTGAGTTTCAGTTCTCTATCATTGGCATCCGCCATGTTTATAAACCTGTTTCTGAGAGTCTCTGGCAACAACATGTCATCTGCGTACTTTATGTACTCATGCATCTGAAGGATGGCGTACCACGCGTCCATTCCATTCTCTTCCGACGACTGCTTGAGGTAGGCGAAGTTGGTTGTGTGGGTTAACGCCAAGCCTCCTCGTACTCTCCTTTGTACTTTGAGGGGGCCTGTCTTGGAGGCGAAGCCGGTCAGAGCATCATTGAGAACGCCCTTGATGTAGGTGTAGTCTTTCTTCTTGTCCCTACCCGAGTTGAGATAAAATGCATGTGAGTGTTGCGGGTGCATGACGATGAGGGTGCAGTACTTGTCTCTGCGCGAAACACTTGGATTAACCTTCACAAATGCAAATGGAGATATAGGATAGAATGTAATGGGGACAAGCGAATGATTGCTTACTCGGGGAAGTAAGGGATGAGAATGCTGCTCTTCTTAATGTTCAGCAGTAAGAAATCCTCGATCTGCTTGGTGGCAATCGCCCGATCCCCAGGGTTGCAGATGATTCTCTCCCGCATATAGAAGGGGTCCATTATCGGGATGCCCAACGTCCCCTCCTTAACGATCTGGGAAGACAGCCTAAGTGCAACTAGTCGGACCACGGTATGGTGGAGCATTCTCATGCACAAGATGTTGAAGATGTCATCGAACCGGATGAAGCACAAGTCCGCGGGGTACTTTTCGGCAAAGCCCATGCCAGTTGGCACTCTCGCCATGAAGAGAGGGAAGGAGATTTTGATTTGAGAAGTTGCATGTCCAGATACTGGACAGAGTTATGCAAGCTCCTCATATCCGTGGTGAGTGTCTTGAGTACATGCTCCGGCAGCATCGGTTCACCCATCCAATGCTCCTGTCGCCAATTGTCTGGCAACTTGTCAAGGTGCCGGACCGGCCCCTTGGCTTTGGCCTCCGCCTTGGCTTTGGCATCCTTCTTCGCTGGCCTCTTCCGCTTCTTGGGTCGTATTGTACCATCCATCACCGTATTGGTCGTAGCACGGAGTGTGTTTGGGCTCAACATCTTTTTGGCGGCGGTGGTGGCGGCGATGGTGGCGGCGGCGGCCTCCTCGGGCATTTCCTCCTCAGATGTTTCTTGAGAATCGAACAGCTCCGTGGAGCACATATATTTCAAGGTCATCGCGTTCGGATCCACCGGGGCATCCTCATGGAGAACTTGTGAAGATGTAGGAATATCCCATTGGAAGTCGTCACGTTCGTAGGCCTCGACCTCTGGCACCGCTAGCTGTTGTGGTGGGGCGCTGACCTCTGGCGCCGCTAGCTGTTGTGGTGCGGCGCTGACCACCGGCGCCACTAGCTGTTGTGGTGGGGCGCTGACCACCGGCGCCATTGGCTGTTGTGGAGGTACGCTGCCTTTGGCACCGCAAGGTGCTTTCCTTTGCTTGTCGTCGACTCCGAGGAGGTGTTGATCCTAATTAGGGTCTTCAGCCATAGCACTACCCAACTCTTTAGTGAGCTCAGCTTCATCGGGATATCGGCACCATCCGGTTGATTAGGAGGATACAAATCCTCATAGCCCGGTAACTCCCGATCCACTTCAACCCGGTAAACATCATCGGCCATATCTCGTGTGTGCCACTTCTTATCCAGAGGCCGAATGATGGACCCCCTCGCAACGTCTTTGAGTTCATCGTTCACTTTCATCAGAAGGTGCATGGTGTTGAGAGCTCCTACGAGAACATGTGTATGGCGTTGAGAGTGCATGCGACGACAGCATTGAAATCTTCTTGGACTTCAGCGACGACTTCAGCTTTGAGATCAGGTACGAGTGAAGCTTTGAGTTGCGGTACCAAACCAGCTTTGACTTCGGCTGGGATTGAGTTCCTCATTTCCTCCGCCTCCCGCTACTTCCTCTCATTGCGCGCATTTTTATCGGCCGCAGACGACAATCCGTAGTGAGCATGCTTGTGGCATGTACCGGCGCCAGCCACACGGCCTCTATGCGGCCTTCTCGTAGGTGAATGCTCATTAAATTTATCGTCCGTACGAGAGGCTTGTCCCATGCTAATCTTCCTGTCGACGCCTGGGACGAGGAGCCTTCGTCACATTGGGAAAGTCTTTTTCTTTCTTCCTCATGCGGAAGAAACGTGAACCATTTAGAAATACTGCTACTATTATATGAACGATACTTGATCTACATAAACCGGTAAATTGCTTACCAGTTTTTTCTCTATCGCCAGGACCTTCTTGTCGTTCGTGAACCAAATTATGTCGGTTACCACCTTGGGGTCCGTGACAAGTTCCCCGCTTAGTTTCTTTTTATGGTACCGGGACCTGATAAATCTTCTTTCAAGCGGGTCCTTGTACTTGAGCCAGGGGTTCTCAATGCCGGCATTTATATAGCTAGGCCTTATCCTCCTTTGCCCAATAGGGCTCGTTTCCCTCATACCCACGGCTCCCAAGGTTATGGTTGCCGATGTTAAGCTCCCGTATTTCCTTCCCCCACTCCTTGCGATTCTTGGTCACTTGTAGCTCTTCATTGGCCACAAAAGCATCAAAGTCCGCTTGCGTAACAGACAGAGAGGAAGAGTGGACCTCTTCGAAACCTTTGCCTTCAGCAATCAATTTCCTCACCATGTACTTATAGTTGTTGAGGTATTTGGTGAACTTCGGGGGGGGGGGCTTGTGAGTTCACAATGTTTTGGGTTTCATGAGTGGAGGAGAAGTCACCTAGGAACTTGTATCGTGAGTGCAACCTCGCAATGAGCTGGACTCGCAAATGCGCTCTGTTCTTCCCTCGGAGGTTCGTCTCGTTGAGATTGATGACCTCTCGGAGGATTGTTGCCAGTTGGTTGCCGTACCCCTTGGCAACATCCTTAGGCTCCACCGGCAAACCATTGGCGGGGTCCACCTCTGTGATTGTGTCTCTACCGGTGGCGACCGTGTTTGGGCGCCTTGCCTTCCGCGGCTGCTTGGAGCCACTTGTCCCGGTGCCACTACTCCCGGCGGCGCCGCTTGGCTCGCCGCCATTTGTCTCGCCACCACCCCCAGCGGCGCCGGTTGGCTCGTTGCCACTTGTTTCACCGCCACCCCTGGCGGCGGCACTTGTATCGTCGCCGCTTGGCTCATCGCCACTACCCCCAGCGGCATCCTCCATCTCATGGTCCTCGTCGCCACTACCCCCAGCGGTCGCGGCACCCTCCGCCAACCTGAAGAAGAACTTATTGTAGTGCGCCTCTAACTCTTGTTGAGACGACATGGTGGCTTGCACTAATAGAAGATGAAAGAGTTAGAATTCATGGAAAAATTCGGCATGACCTTTGCTAAAAATGGTCATGCGGAGTGCTAGAATTGCCGGAACGGAAGTGAATCAACATTCCGGCAACTCAATAGCAACTCAATCCCTGTAATAGAAATGCAAACATATATATAACAACACCATTTTCAGCAACACCATAACCATCACCATAATCAGCATGTTCATTTCACCGGAGCTCAACCATCACCATAACCATAACCATAACCATCTCCATAACCATGCCATCACCATAACCATCACCAATATAGTAGCATAGCAATTACCGTGGTCAACTAGCAATAGCAGTAGCCAAATCCATCTAAACCAGTAGCTACCAATAGCAGTAGCAATACAGTAGCATAGCAATTACAGTGCTCAGCTACTCCCTGGCTACATAAAACAGTGCCAAATCCATCTATACCAGTAGCAGTAGCAATACACAGTAGCATAGCATTTTTTTCATTTAGCTTTATACTAGGTAGATGCTTGTTCATTTCATTCTTGACCATTAACAAGAACATTAAAAGTAGCATATCAGTAGCAATAGCACTTGACACTCTTCATCTGTTTAAATCACCCTATATTACAATCAGCGTCATCTCTAATTTCGAAGGACATGTAGTATTATCTGTGGTACTTCAATATAAAAAACATCAAACAATGCAAACAGAGACAAGCTAAAAGCATTCATTTAGCAAACATAGACTAGCTAAACATCAAACAATGCAAACAAAGCAGCATTTACTTCTAACATTGCAAATAAAGCAACATTTATTTATAAAGTTCATTTTCAACTTGATTGCTATATCATTTAAATCTACTGCATCATTTTATTTCTAGATGAAAAATTACGGAGAGCATTTCATATATATAGCATTTTATTTCCAGAGAATGAACCTAAATGAAATTGAAATTTTATTTTCAATCTGCAACATAATTTAACTAAACCAATTTAGCTAGCAAAACCATTTTCAATTTTATTTCCAGTTTGCAGCTAGAGAACCATTTTCAATTTCAACCAAAAATATACATTCAAATTCAACCAGCTAGCAAATATACATTCAATTTTATTTACTTCTAACATTGCAAACAAAGGAGCATTTATTTATAAATTTCATTTTCAACTTGATTGCTATATCATTTAAACCTACTGCATAGTAGTAGCTAGCAATAACACTTGTCCATTTTAATTTTTTACTAAAACTGAGAACTAATTCATAGCATAGCAGTACCATTTCATCATTTAATTTAAATGAACCCTAAATCATTCATACTGCAATTTTAAATCACCAAATTTTATCAACTAATTAAACCTACTGCTAGCTGTAGAGCACACAAAGGGAGCAACAATGCAGGGTCCTTCTTCTCCAAATCGAGCATACACCGCAATCAATTTGAACCAAATCAACACTTTCGTTGGACCAAATTTGAACCAAAAGAACGATGATGTTGGAGGAGAACCAGAGAGGGAAGGGGGAGGGGAGAGGGAAGGGAAGGTAAGAGGGAAGGGGAGAGGGAAGCTCACGGTGGCTGCTGGCGTGGCTCCTTCTTCTCCAACAGCGGCGCCGACGTCCCCTACTCCAACGGCGGCAGCGTACGGGTCCTCCTCCGCTTGGTCCAGGGCTTCCGCGCGACGGCGTATGGTGGCAGGTGGTGGGGGCTGGTGCAGGGGGGTGGTGGAGGAGGACGGCGGCGCTCGAGAGGGTGGCGGCAGCAGAGAAGCTCACGGCGGCGAGGTTAGGGTTTGTCGGCTCGAGGGGAATGGGGAGGGAGAAGGGTCGTGTGTGGTTAAGTCACAGTTATACCCGCACTAGACTTACTGCCGGCGCACCAGGGCTTTGGTGCGCCGGGGATAAGTGTAACCCCGGCGCACCAAAGCCCTGGTGTGCCGGCAGTAAGTCTAGTGCGTGTATACCTGGGAGTTTGCCCAAATCATGCAATATGACCTTCCCAACTCATATTTTCTTTTGTTTTTATTTATTTCTTTTCTCTTCTTTTATGTTTCTTTTATTTTTCATTATTTTTCTGGCATTTTCTATTATGTTTATGTTCTTATCTTTTCAAGATAATAACAAAGAAATATGCATGAGTTATATATGCAAAAACAAAAAATATGAGTTATTCATACATAAAATATTGACCAACACAATATTAGTTATACATAAAATATTGGCCAACACAATATGAGTTATGTATTACAAAAAATAAGAGTTATACATTGCAAATAAAGTTTTACATCATCGAGAAGAGTGTTTCACTTTAGTCTTGCTTTTCTTGCTCGGCATTGAATAATTTAGCCTGTGTCGTGACTTCTTCTTTTGAAGGGTCGACCTGACCTCGGTAGCGTGGTCCTGCTTCTTCTTGTGGTGTATGTTGTCTCTTCTTCCTCCGATTCTTCCATCTTTGGGTCTCCGACCTGCCCTTCGAAGTCTTCCTCGTTGGCGACTCCATCCATTCCGACGATGGCCCTCTTGCCTCTCCTCACGATAACACGGCTACTGGATGGGTCAGTTATGAAGAAGCATTGGTCCACGTGTTTAGCCAATACCCATGGCTCATTTTGCACGGTGGTGTTCGTGGACTTTGATTTGTTGGCTTCGGGTAGAAACATGGTGGTGAAATACCGGTCTTCTTTTGTGACACTCTTAGCCCATCTGATACGGAACATCGACACTTTCTCCCCAGTGTAGCTAAGCTCCCAGATTTCCTCGATCCTTCTATAGTATCTAGTCTTTACGTCACCCCTATAGGATTCCATTGTTACCCCTGAGTTCTGGTAAACATTGTTCTTGTCTTTTTCTTCCATGTAGAATGTGTACCCGTTGATATCGTACGCTTGGTAAGTCATGATGTTGGGCACGGGGCCATGTGACAAGGCCAATGCTAGTTTATCATAGTCACAATCCATTGGTGGGGGATTAGCATCAATGTGGTCTTTGAACCAGCGCGCGAAAGAGGAGTTGTGCTCTCTAAATATTTCTGCTTCCGTCATCGGCTTGCCACTGTTCTCTATCATGGTTTTGTGCTCTTTCAACCAAGGATCGATCCAGTCAATGTGTTGTAGCGCTACTAAGTTGGCCCTGTCAAAGTGGGAAGTCTGATCAGACATGTGCACGTGCAGTTCCTTCCTTCCATTTTTGTGGCCTACTCCCTCGAACCTACGGAGGTGCTTGTTTTGAGGCAAATCAACAGGGTCCTCGATGTCTAGATAATTCGTGCAGAAAGAGATGCACTCTTCGGTGAGCCAGCCCTGGACGATGCTTCCATCCGGATGCGACCTGTTATGAACGTATCCTTTAATGACCTCATTCATTCTTTCAAACGGCATCATGTTGTGTAGGAATGTCGGCCCTAGATTGGTGATATCATCCATGATATGGACCATCACGTCAAAGAATGCAGGAAGGAAGTACATCTCAAGCTCACATAGGATCACCATGATCTCTTCCTGGAGCCCTGCGAGTTTCTTCACGCTTATCGACTTCCGAGTTATGACGTTGAAGAAGTTACAGAGCCCAGTCAGCGTTGCACGGACATGGTCATCCATTATACCTCGGATTGCAACCGGAAGAATCTGCGTCATCATCACGTGATAGTCATGAGACTTCATGCCGCTCAAGTTTCGTTTCTTGGGGTCCATGTATCTGCTTATTAGCCTGGAGTAACCGAAGGGCACTCTGACTCCTAAAAGGCAATTGAAATATTGATCGACCTCAGCCGAACTAAAAGTGAAGCAAGAGGGGGAAGTAATAGTCTGGCTGCTTAATCCTTTTGCGCTTCTGATTGCCGTCCATCTCGTCCTCCGTCTGTCCGTCTTGGGTCGGCGGGATCTGAAGCTCTTCCCTGATGCCCAAAACTTTCAGGTTGTGTCTTGCTTTCGGCCCATCTTTGGTCCAATCCGACATGTTGAGAAGAGTGCCAAGAAAGCTCTCACACACGTTCTTTGTCATATGCATGACATCAAGGCAGTGAGGTGTATCGAGACTTTTCCAGTACGGCAAGTCCCAAAACACGGACCTCCTTTTCCATACACCAATGAGGGGCGTCATTGCCTTTTTCTTCTTCTCTCCGGGCTTTTGATGAATATTTCCCGGCATAGGGCACTCCTTCCAACCTTTCAGTAATGTATCGATCTCTTCGCCGCTCCTCTTACGTGGAGTTCCTCGGGGTTCATATGTACCATCGAACAGATCTGCACGCTTTCTCCATGGGTCAGTCTTGTGTAGCCACCTTCGATGCCCCATGTAAACGGCGTTCGAAGAGCCGGGATCCTTACCAAGATGCAAAAACACCGTCTCTCCCATGCACCTGACACATGCCTTGTGTCCATGGCACACCTGGCATGCAATATAACCGTATCCGAGGTATTCCTGCACTGTCGTGATCAACGCGGCTCTCAAAGGGAAATATTCTTTTGTGACGGCGTCCCATGTATCTACCCCTTCCTCCGCCCACAATGTTTCAAGCTCCTCATTTAATGGTTCGAGATACATGTTGATATCGTTTCCTGGCTGTGTTGGCCCTTGAATTAGCATACTGATCTGTATGTACTTCCTTTTCACATCCAGTGCGGGAGGTTGTAGATCCATACAAACACGGGCCATGTGCTATGTGTGCTGCTCTAGTTTCCGAACGGATTGAATCCGTCCGTGCTCGCACCCAACCCGATGTTTCTGGGATCTACCCCGAAACTTTCGAATTCAATGTCTAATTCTTTCCACTGGCTTGCATCCGAAGGGTGTGTCAGCACTGGGTGTTCAATCCGCTCTACATCATTCAGCACTGCCTCCTTCTTTCAGCGTGCCAGCGCATAAGCTTTGCTGCCTTGCGGTCCGCGTAGAACCGTTGCAGCCGGGGGCGAGCGGGAAGTACCACACAACTTTTCTAGGAGCTTTCTTCTTCCCTTTCTTGTACCGTTCAACGTCACACAACGGACATTTGGTCTTGTCCACGTGCTCCTTGAGATAAATGATATAGTCGTTGATGCAGGCGTGATATTTTTCGTGGGGTAAGTCGAGAGGGAATGTGATTCTCTTGGCCTCGGCTAGACTACCAGGACATGTGTTCCCGGCAGGAAGGAGATCTTTAAAGTATTCCATAATGTCTTCGACGCTTGTGTCCATCCATCCGTGTTTTGCCTTCATCTGCAGCACATCGAGCGCTACTCTCAAGCGGGACTCCTCCAACCCGCGACCTGATTCATACAACGAAGTATTCGAGTCTGTCTCCAGTTGCTCAAGCTTTGATTTCCGCTTGGCATCTTTCGTCTTTTCAAGAAGCAGATCTTGAAGATGAGGGTCCCGCACGACTGAAGCTAGCGGCACCTCTTCGTCGTCATCAAGGTTATTGTCCGCGTCTTCAACATTTTGTTCATCATGATACTGATCTGCATCGTCCTGTGTGACAAACTCTTCATTGTCATCAATATCATGATGCCCTTCTTCTTGCCGGCCATTACCACCTGCTACCGTTGCCCCATTGACCTCCGCCCCATCATCACTCATCTAGTGAGTGTGTCCATGCATGAAACCATTAGTGAGCAGGTGCCCCTGCAATTTGCCTGAATAGGGGTCAAACCATTTCCCTAGTTTGCATTTTCGACACAGACACAATACCTCCGTGAGGTTATTTTCATACATGTCAGCAATCGCGTGTTTCAGATATCTCATCACGATACTTTCTATCATCTTGATAACCATTATCGCCTGCACGGCAAGATATATAATTGATTAGAACCTTGCATCCGTCGGTAGTTTTCAGGGGAAAGTTCGGCATGACCTTCCTTCACGGTAGGACATAGGAGCGCTAGAAATGTGCCGTAATGGAAACTTAACGAATCAACATGTCGGCCCAATTTTGGAAACTCATTTTCAACGCCAACACACAAGCACAAACACAACATATATGCCACACACGAGCTTTGCTTCAAATTTCCAATATATGACGATTTCATTCCTCAATTTGTTCATTAATCACCTATTTGGTTGATATGTTAGTCGACAAGATCGAGACATCACGCCGCGACCATGACGTATGGATTCCGACTTTCTAGATCTAGATCTAGATTGAGCGGTCAATGCGGGATAGATAGATCTAGATCTACATAGGGATGTGGGAGATGCATGTAGGAATGTAAGATTTTCTCAAAAAATATTATTTTCTTTGGTCAAATTGGCCCAATTTATTGTAGAAAGGGGCAAAAACTAGTTGGGTTGGGAGAAGGCTCGGGTTGTGTGTGGGAGGAGTGGAGTAGTGGGGTGTGAGTGCTGGTTGGTGGCAGAAATAATGCCCAGGTTACTACCGGCGCACCAAGCTGTGGGTGCGCCGGCAGTATATAGCCCATTCGGCTCTATCTGGTGTGGGCCAGGCCCAGGAATTACTGCCGGCGCACGAGGCCAGGGGAGCGCTGGGCCCGGCCCGGATCGGGCGAGCCCAGGCTAGGATCTATCCCCGGCGCATCGTCTTTGCTGGTGCACCGACAGTAGGTTCCATCGCCGGCGTAGCGACAGCTGGGTGCACCGGCCACTTGCCACCGGCGCATGAAAAAAGTGCTGCGCCGGCAGTACCACTTCCACCTATAGGCATTGTCCTAGTAGTGAGTAGCTAATCAAATTGGAAAGAAATGATTTCTTTGATGTATAACAGACATTTCAACACATCACAGAGGACAACTGGATACCACTCATGTCCTGAACAACTCTGAACATCAAGTTAACTACAAGGTACTATAGATCAAGATAGCAAATTAAAATGATATTTCATCCAGGTTGTAATGTAGACTGCCGTTTACTAGTTTATTAAAAATCTCATAGTAGTGATGTAGCATGAATAATTCATGCAACAACGGAACATGATTAGTATCATCAAGACACAATAATCAATCAACAATATAACATGGTGGTTAGGGGTCGAGAGGACATGGGAGTGGGGAGGGGGAGAGGATGCAGGGGAGGAAAGGGGAGTGGGGAGGGGGAGAGGATGCAGGGGAGGAAAGGGGAGTAGGGAGGGGAGAGGAGGCCCACCGACAAGCGTACGGTGTAGGCGGTGGCGGGGCTTGAACGGTGGTGGCAGCGCTCTCCTCCTCGTCGGCTCGAACGGGAGCGGCGGCTTGGTCGCCCTCCTCCTCCTCGGTGATGGTGGTAGTTGGTGGGGTGTTCTCCTCCTCCTCGGTGGTGGCGGTGCTAGGCGGTGGCGGTGGAGACATCACGGTGGTTAGGGTTCGAGAGCACGACGAAGAAGAAACTGTGGGAAGGGTGGGGAATGGTTTGTATATTTTAGCAAGTGTAAACATTCTGTAGCGCACCAGAGTTGGCATGCGCCAAAGAATTAAGGAATTTTGTGGCGCATCATCTTTGACATGTGCCACAGAATTCCTTAATTCTGTGGCGCATGACAACTCTGGTGCACCAAATAATGTTTACACTTAGTAAACAAACTGGGCTAATGTTGTGTTCTGTCACAAACACAACATTAGCCCAGTGGTTGTGCCCACTGTTAAGCTTGGGTAACCTAGGTTCAAACCCTGGCTGCCCCTACTTTTTTGTCCTTTAAAAAAAATGTTTTTCTTACATTCTCAAGAAAGAACACAACATTTAATAATTAGTATAGACTATCAATTAAAAATTACTTGTCTCGCACAAACATGTTCTTGTCTCTCACACACACATGTACTTGTCTCACACACACATGTGATACACCAAAAAGGATCTTCTTTGTCCTACCTCCGAGCTCTAGCGTCTCTTCGCAATCTTCTTGCCCTTGTTGTTGGTGGTAGAATACTTTATGCCGACCACCTTGAGATTTCTTCGCGTGAACGGACAACCTTTAGAGGCTAGGGCGGTCTTCCTTCTTACTTTACTAGTAGTAGGCATGTCGAAGTGCTTGTCGAATTCCTCCTCGATCTTTGGGTCACCGTTCTTGTCCAAGTCTTCCTCGTTGGTGTCTCCTTGCGTTCCTATGATGCTCCTCTTACCCCTTCTTGCGACAACACGGCTAGGCCTCGATGGGTCGGTGATGAAGAAGCATTATATTGGTCAACTTGGCTACCGAGTAGCCATTGCTTATTTTTCGTGGATGCGTTCTTCGATTTGTCATCGGGTATAACCATGGTGGTGAAATACCGGCCTTCTTTTTCGACCTTCTTGGCCCATCTCACACGGAACATTGGCACCGTCTCTCCACAGTAATTGAGGTCATATCTCCTTGATCCTTCCGAAAAATCTTTCCTTGACATTATTCTCGTCGTCGACAAATGATAGCATAGTTACTCCTGAGTTTTGATTTTCGCTATTCCTGTCCTTTTCCCCGGTGTAGAATATGTAACCGTTGATGTCGTACCCCTAATAGGTCCTTACGTTATGCCTGGGGCCCTGTGATAAGGTGTATATGAGTTTTTCATCTTCCGTAGAAGGCCTTTCGCTCTATGCTTGAAGCAGTTGACTTTGCTTCAACCAACGCGTGAAGCTGGAGTTGTTCTCTTTGGTTACGTCTCCCATCTTCCTCGGCTGTCCCATATCGATGTAATTCTGCTCGATTATGCTTTTATGCTTTTGCACCAAAGGTTCGATCAATTTTAAGTGTTGTAGCGCGACCCGGTGAGCCATTTCAAAGTCGTCGCATTGATTGTCAATGCCGACATGGACTAGGCGGTTGCCCTCGCGGTGACCGACTCCAGTGAGTCTGTCGAGGTGCATCCTGGTGGGCAGACCAACATCCTGGTCGTCCTCGATGCTTAGATAATTCTGGCAGAAGGAAATGCACTCGTAGGTTAGAAACCCCTTGGTCATGCTTGCGTCTGGATGAGCCCTGTTGCGAACGTATCCTTTCATGACACTGTTCTGCCTTTCGAACGGCATCATGTTGTGGAGGAACGTTGGGCCAAGCTGCCTGATCTCATAAATGACATGGAGAAGGAGATGGACGCATATATCACAGAATGCGGGCGGGAAGTAAATCTCGAGCTCGCATAGTATCACCACGATCTCATCCTGCAGCATCTTGAGTTGTCTCACGCTGATCGACTTCTCGTGATAACGTCAAAAAAGTTGCAAAGGACAAACAACGTCACAAACGTGCTCGTCCATTATTCCTCAGATTGCAACGCGAAGTATCTGTGTCATGAGCACGTGAAAATTGTGAGACTTCATCCCGGTGAACCTCTTCTTCGCTATGTCCAGATATCTGCTTATATGCCCCGAGTAACCGTGAGGAACTTTCACTCCTAGGGGGCACCTGAAAAACTGCTCGAGCTCCTCCGGACTCGTTGTGAAGTAGGCAGCGGGAAGCACCACCGTGTTCTTCTTAGCCCTTTTACGGAGACATTGAGTATCTTCCGTCTGATCATCATCATCATCATCATCAGTATCGGGGGCTTGAAGATCTTTCCTGATGCCAAGATGTTTCAGATCGTATCTTGCTTTCGTCCCATCCTTGGACTTTTCCGAGTTGCAAAGAGTGTCAACCAGACTCTCGGAACGCTCTTCATAATATGCATGACATCGAGGCTTTGGGGCGTGTGGAGGACCTTCCAGTACTCCAAGTCGTGGAAAACAGACCTCGTTTTCGATACACCGAGCAGCGGCTCTGGCTTCGGTCGCTTCTTTCCCGGCGCTGGGTGCTCCTTCCAATTTTTCAGAAGATCGTGGATTTATGCACCGCTCCTCGGGCGCGGGGCTCCATCGGGTTCATCTTTACCATTGAACAGATCACCGTGTTTTCTCCATGGGTGATCCAAGCGAAGCCACCTTCGAGCACCTGGGTACACGGTTTCGAGGTCCCGGGTGATACGTCTCGAACGTATCTATAATTTTTAATGCTCCATGCTTGTTTTACACAAATTCATATATGTTTTGCTCATACTTCGTTGCATTTTTATACATTTTCCGACACTAACCTATTAACAAGATGCCATAGTGCCAGTTCCTGTTTTCTGCTGTGTTTGTATATCAGAAAAGTTGTACATGAAATATTCTCGGAATTGGACGAAAGAAAATCCAAAGTCAATATTTTACCGTAACAAATATAGGGTCCAGAGGGGAGACGAAGAGGAGCCACAGGGGGGCCAAACCACCCCTTGGCGCGTCCAGACCTGTGCCTGCGTGAAGGCATGCTCTAGCCCACCCGGGTGGCCACCGACATCGCCCCTCCGCCTATTTATTCACGTTTTTGGGAAAACCCTGAATACTCCAGCCTCCATCCATGAAAAGTTCCATCGCGGCCGCCATTGCAGAATCCATCTCGGGGGTTCTGAAGCTCTTCCCGGCACCCTGCCGGAGGGGGAAATCAACGCCGAAGGCATCTACATCGCCATGCCCGCCTCCGAAGTGATGCGTGAGTAGTTCATCCCTGGACTATGGGTCCATAGCAGTAGCTAGATGGTTGTCTTCTCCAATTTGTGCCTCATGTTTAGATCTTGTGAGCTGCCCTACATGATCAAGATCATCCGTATGTAATCGTACATGTTGTGTTTGCTGGGATCCGATGAATATTGTATACTATGTTGAGGTCGATTATATATTCTTGTCATATGTTATTTGTGATCTTGCATGCTCTCTGTTGCTAGTAGATACTCTGACCAAGTAGATGCTTGTGAATCCAAGAGGGGGTATTTATGCTCGATAGTACGTTCATGCCTCTAGTTTTCTGGAGGAGTGATAATAACTTCTAAGATTGTAGATGTGTTGTTGCTACTAGGGAGAAAACAACAATGTTATATCTAAGGGTAATTCTATTGTTTACTTTACACACATTGCTTAATGCGATAATTTGTTGCTTGCGACCTAATACTGAAAGGGGTTCAGACGATAACCGGAAGCTGGATTATTAGTCATAGACGCAGTTGGACTACAGTCTATGTATAATGTTGTAATGCCCAAACAAATCTCATAGTAATCATCTTGTCATGTATGGTCGATATCATGTCAATTGCCCAGCTGTAATTTGTTCACACAACATGCTATTTATCTTTATGGAGAGACACCTCTAGTGAATTATGGACCCCGGTCCTTTCCTTTACAGTGATAAATTCAACCACTACAATCCTGCTCTGTTACTTACTGGAAATCTATGTTCTCTTTAATTGCTGCCAACATCTCTTTTCACTCGATACGACTAATCCTTTGTGTTCATCAAACCGGTGAGATTGGCAACCTCACTGTAAGTTGGGGCAAAGTACTTTGGTTGTGTTGTGTGCAGGTTCCATATTATTGCTGACGCCGGTAGTGCGCCCTGCCACTAGTCAGCTAGCAACACCTTCAGCGATTAAACCTTGGTTTTGTATTGAGGGAAAACTTGCTGTTGTGATCATCACACCTTCCTCTTGGGGTTTCTCAACCGCTTCCACCACAACCTCCACCAAGATTGTCTGGCAGCATCACCAAAGCACCATCACTCGGATCCCTTGGTAGCTGTAGATGCGGGGTCTCGTCCATGCACTTCACACAGCCGCAGAATCTGACGCTGACCTTGGCAGATACATATGAGTAACCAGGATAGTCCATGACCGTCGTGATCAACGTGGCTCTCATATCAAAATAAGTTCTAATGTAGGCGTCCCACGTACGGGGTGGGGTCTTCCACAACGTGTCTAACTCCTCTTTCAGCAGCTCGAGATACAAATGCATGTCGACACCTAGTTGTTTCGGCCCCTGAATGAGAATACTCAGGTGTATGTATCTTTTCTTGGCGCACAGCCACGGGGGTAGGTTGTAAGGCCATACTAAAACAGGCTAGATGCTATGCGTGCTACTCTGGTTGCCGAACGGATTGAGTCCATCGGTGCTCATACCCAGCCTGATGTTCCTTGCGTCACCCCCGAACCTAAGGAAGGCGATGTACAATGCTTCCCACTAGCCAGCGTCTGAAGGGTGTGTCAGGATATAGCTCATCTCCATATCTTCTTCAGGCTGCTCCCTTTCCGCGTACCATTGCATGAGCTTTGCTTCCTTAGGGTCCACGAAATACCGCTGCAGACGGGGAGTGATAGGAAAGTACCATACCACTTTTCGAGGTACCTTCTTGTTCCAAGCCTTCTACCGTCCATGGCCGCACACCGGACATGTGGTTCTGTCCTTGTACTCGCCCCGATAAATTACGCAATCATTGATGCAGGCGTGGTATTTTTCGTGCGGTAGGTCAAGAGGGCACACGACTTTCTTGGCCTCCTCGATACTACGTGGCAATGTGTTCCCCTCTGGGAGATGGTCGTGCCAGAATTTCAAGTTCTTCCTGAAGCTGGAGTTGGTCCATTTGTTCTGCATCTTCATCTGCAGATAATCAAGCATTACATGCAAGCGTGTATCCTGCGGACGGCACCCGGGAAAGATCGGAGTCATCCGGTCTTTCTCCATTTGCGCCAGCTTGGCTCTCTCTGGCTGCCGCTCTGTCATTGCTCGTCTCTTGGAGGAGCAGATCTTGAACATGAGAGTCCCGCAAGGCCGAAATTAGCGGGGTCGCGCCAGAATCTTCTTCTTCATGATGATCTTCTCCGCCGGCATCTTCTTCTTCATGATGATCTTCTCCGCCGACATGTGGTGCTTCGTCGTCTCACTCGCCATGCTCTACATGCGCACCATTTTTTGGGGGCCGGCCACGACTGGTTGTCCCGCATGAAACCGCGCCTCAGCAGGTGCTCCTCCAATTGTCCGGAATCAGGGTTGATCCAGCGCACGAGTTTGCATGATCGACACGGATATCTTATCTGGCGCCTATTGTTCCGAATCATGTCCTCCTTCGCGTATTTCTTGTATATATCTCGAGATTCGAGCCGAACTCATCGTGAGGACCATGGTTGTCTGCCAATGGTATACATAGAGTAGAAAATTAGAACCGCAACACATGCACACACATGCATGGACTTCTTCTAAAGGTATACAGAGAGCGGAAAATTTGGCATGACCTCTCCTAAAGGTAGGACGTATGGGTAGTGCAAAAGTTTGCCGAAACGGAAATGAATCAACATTTCGGAAAACATCCATGCACCACACCGACACACACACAAGCGCTTCACCTGCAACAAGCATCCATACAAACTGACGGCCACACAAGATCGACATGCATATGCATGTCCCCTCAACCTACTCACCTTGTAGATTCGATACCGAGATGAGACTGCGATCGATGAGTTGGAGAGGAGGAGAGAGTATGGAGAGCCTTCTCCTCACCACCAATTATATATCAACCAAATTAAGTGCAATAAGTATTAAAGGAAGTGAAAAGTATGGCCAAAATGGGATGAGAGAGAAGGGGAAGATGAGCTAGATGGAGGAGGAAGAAGAATGGCTTGGGTAGTGTGGTAGGTGGGGGCTTGGCACTTTTCTAGATCTGGTTCGCTAATTCTGTGTCGCACCAGGACCAGTGCGCCACAAAATGTCTTATTTCTGTGGCGCACCATGTCAGGTGCGCCACAGAATGTCATAATTTTGTGGCGTACCGGGCTGGTGCGCCACAGAATGCCTTAATTCTGTGACGCACGCGGTCATGTACGCCACAGAAATAGTGAAACCAATGATTGAGGCTGGCCGGGTGTGGGGCCCACCACATTTCCGTGGCGCGTGTGTGCCAGGTGCGCCACAAAAATAAGCTATTTATGTGGCGCACCGTGTCTGGTGCACCACAGAAATAAACCGGTGCGCCACAGAATAGCATCCCATCCATGGCTAGTTTCCTACTAGTGATGGTAGGGTTCTGGATGGTAGCATTCTTCTTCTGCATGTAGTTCATGTTCCTGAAAACATAAATTTTCTGCCAGGCATTATGCGCCTCTTGGACAGCCTCCTTAGTAGTATCAAGCTCCCCTTCAGTGGAGAACCCGAAGCAACCACAAAATTCCTCAAAAGTGAGGACATGCAATACATGGCTCAGTCGAAAGCTTACAGTGGTGCTTCGACCGAGGACATCTAGGTCGTCATGGAAGGTCGAGAGAAACTCCAGGGTGGCACGCTTGTAGGTGTCCTAGTTCGAGATGCAAAGACCTCCATGCCGACGTTGCGCACCAATAGGTCAAAGTAGTTGCTAAGGCCTTGGCGAGAGAGAAACTCGGGGTCGGCCCACTACGTCGGGAGCACCTTGTGTTAAGAAAAACACTCTTACTCCTTATTTAGGTCGCTTTGGAGACCGTACCTCTCCCTACACGGCTTCTTGCGCGAGTCAGGGTGGCTGCTCGAGCCACTAGCACCACCGGTTGAGCTCTTGCGGAATATTTGCCCAATATTCATGGTGCTGAAAAAATTTCATATAGCAAAAGTATAGGCATACGGTTTCTGGGATATAGTCCAACGATTACAGGCATAAACTTTGAATTCGAACTCGTGTAGAATCAACAAGAAAATCAAAAAGTATAAACTCAAGTGAATATCCAATATGAGAGATTTAACCGTTCATTGCTACAAAAAAACATGGATCGGGCGAGAAACGTACCGATGTGAAGATTCCCCCACTTAAACGAATGAAATCGGCAAAGAATCGAAGATTCTAGGGGACTAGTGTTTGAGTTTTTGAGAGAAAGAGATAAGAAAATGGCTGGCTTGGCTGTTTCCTGCCAGCCGCTGTCGTCTTCACGAGGCTGAACCTTTGGTACGGGCGGGCGGTACGGGTCAAACCCGCCCGTACTAACAGTCTCCACCGTTGGATATGTCGGTCACGGTATAGATTATGAACCTGGATCTAGTATGGGCGTATTCCCCCGTACTAGTGTCCGCTAAACTTACTGGACTTTTCGTCGAAATTGATGTTTCTTGGTCGGAGTCGATACAGGCAGGCGGTATGGGCGGATCCCCAGTACTACTATCCGCTAAACTCGCAGACACTTTCGTCGATTTTTCGCGAGATGGCTTAGCTCGTTGGTACGGCCGCGCTGTACGGACGCGCCGTACGGACGCGTCCCACCATACCATTGGTCGCTATTTCTCCTGGAAACTGTTTTGAGCTTCTCTCCCCCTTTTAACTCTAATTTTAGTATTTATTTTCATTGAAAATTTCTGCAGAACTTCAAAACTAAACAAATTTATTAGAGACAATCTAATGGCTAAAAATAAATAAAACAAAAGGACTATAAATTCAAAAAAATTATTAAAAGAAAAGGTCGGGTTGACTCCCATCAAGCATTTTATTAAAGAATGTATGAGTTGCTTCAACTATGTGTTGAGTTAGTGGAACTCACCTTGGGTTGTCCACTATCGAAAATATTTACCTCTTGGGTGCGCTTAGCAGGTAACAAATATTTTCCCTCTTCTGGCTTTTTCGGGAAGTAGCGAGTGACTTGATCATCATATATATTAAAGACTATCTTCCCGCCAGCGCAATCGACGTTTGCTCCTGTAGTGATTAGAAAAGGTCTCCCAAGTATAATATAAAGTTTATCATCACGAGGCATATCAAGTATTTTGAAATCAGTGGGTATGATGTGGGTATGATGTGCTGATCAATTCTGAGCAAAATATCTTCTATCATTTCCACATTTAGTTGTTTTGTCTGCCATTTGTAAAGTAATGGATGTTGGTGACAAGGGATTAACTTGTCAATGCCTATGGATTATAGGCTAGGGTTTAGTTAGAAGTAGAGGGCAAGTAGATCTCGAAGGTTTCAGCCGAAAAGTACTCGACGAATATGAAAACTAGGGTTTGCAGACAATGATTCGATGATCTTCTCGTCCCTCGACCCCCCTTTATATAGGTGGAGCCGAGGGATTCGTGCTATACAAGGATTACATAGTCCGGGACGGTTTCTAACTCATCCCGCCGGATTACAAATAACACTTCCTATTACAACTCTATCTTTTCCTTAAATACATCTTGGGCTCTCGAGTCTTCTTATTCTTCGGGTAGTGGGCCTTCAATAAACCCCGGGTACTATATTAGGCGGGCCCATTTGGGATGCCTATGTCGGTAGCCCCGAGATTTTGCTTGAATCATAGAGTCGGGGAAAATCTCTACTGTTTATTTTTACTCGAAAGCTCTAACTTTCATACTTTTTCTCACAAAATTCTATATTGTACGGGGATATTGGTAGTTGGGGCTAGTTCATCCGACGGATCAGGTACTAGTTAACCTGCTCTAGTGGCAATCCGCAAAAACCTACTTCAAAATCACGTCCCCGGACATGATTTCGGGATACTGGTGTAAACTTCGACGAGCGCCGCTTAAGGTCTTACCATTCGTCGAGTCCCGAGTTAAATTTATCGAGTACCTAACGCGTCCGTCAGGATTTTTCTTCGTATCTGTTGATACGGATAAAAGTAGCGGAGCGCGAGTCTTCGGCGATGCCACGCCCAGCAGAATAGGTCTGGGGTCTTACCTTCGCAATTTTGCGGCATTCAGAAATTGATCGCAACTTCGGCGTTCTGAGAATATATTGTCGAGTGCTTTTCCGGCTGTTGGAATGGCACATTTTATTGAGTCAAATATGACTTGTATTGCTTTCCCGATGGGAGTATATGGAGAGTTAATGATAACTCGAAATATACTATCTTGCTTGTTCTATTTTTCCTTTGTTAATTTCATCGGGCACGCGAACGGCGTTCCCGATGGGAGTAGCCCCCGAGGCTACAGCCAAGAACTTGTGCTTGGTTGTAGGCTCAACATTTTAGTCCACCTTGTCACTATATTGCCATTATCTCCTGATATTCTTTCCTCCTCCTTCTTCTCTCTTTCTTTCTTCTTCTTCTTTTTTTTTTTTTTTTTTTTTTTTTTATCGGATGCGCGAACAGCGCTCCTAATGGGAGTAGCCCCCGAGGCTACAGCCACGAACTTGTGCTTGACTGTAGGCTCAACATTTTCTATATTTGCGATTGTCGAAATTTTTCTTTTTTCAAAGTAGCCCCCGAGCATTTGGGCAAAAACTTGTTTCGACCAAAGGCTCCCGATGCACTCAAATAACTTATCCTGTCGCCATTCTCCTTTCTCTTGTCGACATATTTTCCCTTGTCAAATTTTCTTCAACTCTATCAATCGTCGATATTTTTCTGCTTTGTGGGTCCATCGTTCCCACCATGTTGACACGTCGTGGAAGTGGGGGACACACGTCCTCCGCTTTTTCTGGTGCACGTACGGTAACGCCTATCCCAGTAAAAATACTTTTTTGCCCTTGTAACTAGAAGATCAATTCTCGCCACACGATTTCCTCATCCAACGGTTCACTGCTTCACCCAATTCTTATATAAACCTGTCTTCAACCTCCGTTCATCCCCTCGCTTGCGCCGCTCACCTGCTCCTCTTCGCAAATCTTCCTCTGCGCCCAATCTTCGCCGATTTCCCTCTCTCGCATACATTGCTCAACCCGCTTCCGTGAATGCCGCCGCGTGCACGTTTGACCCGCCACGAGCACTCCGCAGTCCGCGATGGCCGCCGAAGATCTTGAGTGGGAGAGATCCAAGATCTCCAACCAAGACACCAACCCGATGAAAAAGCTTGGCTCGATGAAGAAGGAAGGCGCCATCCGCTTTCCCGGTGAAGAAAGCTATCCCAAGCCTCCCATGGAGTATCGGGTTAGTTTTGTTGACCATCCGATCCGCGGCCTTTCTACCCCAATCCATGATTTCCTCCGCGGTCTTCTCTTTGTCTACGGGATTCGGTTGCACCAGCTGACTCCCAATTCGATCCTCCATATTTCTATTTTTATCACTCTTTGTGAATGCTTCCTTGGAGTCGCTCCCAATTGGGCTCTTTGGAAGCGCATTTTCTGCCTTCGCCGCAATGGCGCGCACCACGCCACCTACAACATAGGTGGTGTAGTTATCTGTGTCCGAACCGATGTCGAGTATTTCGACGTCAAATTTCCCGACTCCGTCCAAGGATGGCGCAAGAGGTGGCTCTATATACACGAAGAAAGCGCCAACTCCGTGGAACACAACATAGTTCCTTTCGACGGAAACGCGAAAATTCAACGCCGCCACTCTCGGGACGCCGAAGCTTCCGAAGAAGAAGAAAGCGACGGAAGCTCTTATGTCTCGTATTCATCGGCTCCAAAACACTCGAGGCAAAGAGTTATCTGGTGTCCAAATCACGACCTATTTTCTTAGAATTAGAGTGCAGCCTCTTCGGGCTCGCAAAAATCCTCTTTGGACGTACTGCGGTGCCAATGACGCCAATAGGCTCTCCAGGTGATCTTTCTGTGAAGGACTTGGAGAAGCTTATTCGAAGAATTACCTCTCTGAGTAAGAAGGATCCTATTCCTTCCTCCTGTCGCGTGGCACCCTACAACTCCACCAATCCTCTTCCCGAGGTATTTTGTCTTCTCGAATTTTTATCTTGTTCTGAATTTTCCCCGCATCTCATTGTATTTAACATCTCGCTATTTTTCCTTTGTCACTATTTTTATAGGGTCACCCTACTATGGCTTCCCTTCCTCCTCTTCCTGAGGATGGAGAAGTCGAAGAAATGGGTATAGTTGCCGAAGATGCTCAAGGCTCTTCCCTTCCTGAAAGTGAAGTCGCTGGTTCTCACAAATCTGCGGCTTCCCATGAGAGAGAGGTTGAGTCTGAAGCTAGTGAATCGACTGAATCCCTTCCTCCTGGTTGTTTCTCCGAAGAACAAAAGGAAGAGGACTGAAGTCGAGGATTCTGGCATGTCTAAGGCTGAAGAAGTTGGTCCTTCTGATCCGAAGGCAGCTTATGATCCTTATTTTGAGTCCCTCATCAGCTCGTAAGTCAATTTTATCTCTCCTCCTCTTTTTGATGTACCCGAAAGATTTAACTCTGTCTTGCTTTTTGTACTGTCGATTTTTGTTTACTAGTGATGAGGAAGAAGTGCCAGCTACTGACGTCGCTCCTCGGACCAAGCACGTCACGTATCGTGCTTGTTTCGGACACGTTAGTTGAAGGAGATGAAACATCGCCTCCTCAACAAAACGTCGTCACTACTACTCCACCGTCAAGCCCCCTTGTCCCTTCGCCAAAAAGGGCAAGGGTTGAAATGACCATTGAGCCTCCTCCTCAATTGGGCAGCTCTTCGACGCAGCTCTTGGATGATGTAAGTTTGTCGAGATCTATATTTCCTCTATGTTGCTTTTGTGAATCCTTTCTTTTTGTAATACCGAAGTTTTTCCCCTTCTTTTTCTTCCTCTTTGACAGCCTATGATCAAGGATCTTATTCGCATCGGGTCCCAATTTATTGGGTACCGCGAGTATGCCAACAGGGCCGAGGGTAACGTCTTTTATACTTGCTGTTTCCCTTGGTTTTTTATTCCTGCTGCTTGTCGCTATTTTTGATCTTTCTTCTCTTTCTTTCCCTTCCTCAACAGAAAAACTTGCAGAGGCTAATAAACGTGCCGAGACACTTGCTCGAAAACTCGAGCAAAGTGAAACGGCTCGTAAGAAAGCTGAGCTTGCCGCTAGCGAAGCCAGAGCTGAGGCTGATGATGCCAAGGCAAAGGCTGCTAGTGTCGAAGAATTGCAGCAAAAGTTTAAGGATGCTGAATCTGCCTTGCATGAGCAAAAATCTGCACAGGTTGCACGAGAACAAGGGATCATCAAGCGTTTGAATTCGCAAAGTCGACGCACGCTGAGTAATATCACTTGTCCCTTCTATTTTGTTTGTACTTCTTGTTTCTTGGTTCTTGACTAATGTTCTTTCTTTTGTGGCAGCCCAAACCAACCAAGATTTTGACCTGGAAAAGTCTGTCGATGACCCTCTTCTTGACGCGCTTTCTCTTCTAGAGTCCCATGGACGCGAAATTCGTGAAGGCGTGGCCAATGCCAGTGGGGCTTTGTCGGCGTTGTTCCCCTACTTCTTCCCGAAGAAAGAGGAACCTTCGACTTTCCTTGACCTCGCCAAGATGTTCAATACATCAGAAGATCTTGGGCTGAAGCTGCGCCATGAGAACATGAAGGTAGCCGTTGAAAATACTGTTGCTGCGGTTGGCGACGGTCAGCGACTCTCGACTCGGACGAAGGTTGGCGACACCGATCTGATAGAACGGTCGAGGTGGAAGTCACCGATGAAGGCGGCCAAGCCCAATACGAAGAAAATCTTGGCGTATCTCGGGATCCGGCCAACGTCGACGCCTAGTTCGTCAAGGCCGGAGGTCTAGTTGCATGCCTCTGTTTTTCTTTTGCTTTTTTGCTCTTGTCGCCAAAGTAGTCTTTTGGCGACATGTACTTTCTTAGTTCCACTTTGTAGTGCCCTTGTAATTATTCCCAAGAGATTAATGAAGAACTCTACCTTTTGCTGTTTTTTGATGTTGTTCGTTTAAATTTCAGTTGATATTTGATAACTATACTCCAATTCCTACTCCTTCCAATGCTTCGCCTTCTTCCCGCGGAGAGAACCGTTACTCGATATTGCACCTGTCGATGATACCTTGTCGCAAGAATTGAATGATCTTCGACAACAACTTCAGTATGCGAAAAAGCAAACACTTGTGATGATGGAGCAGTCTCGTAAATCATCTGAAGCCGAAAAAGTTGCTCTTCAGCAAGTCCACGAGGCTATGGCTGCTAAGGAGATTGCTGTTTCGAGCCGAAAAAGCGGTCACTCGAGAAAATTTCATGCTCGAGTTAATGAATGAAGCCAGTGCGGATATGTCGGGTATGTTTGTCTCGTCTTGTGATGTCTTTCATCTTCATGCTATTGTCTCCTAAAGGTTGTCCCTTCGTTGTGTTGATAGGTGCCTTTATTGATGTTGCTGCCGAGGAAGAGAGGGTAAACACTAGGACAAACTTCCTTGTCAATCTTTCCTTGGACCATGGTTCTTTGTTTTGGGCCACTCCGGAGAGGACCCGCCAAATTACCAGATTTCAGGATCGTACCTCTCAAACCCGTGATTTCCTTCACTTCTGTACCAAAACCTTATCTATGGTTTACAACTCCATGTTTCCTCGGAATGTCCCACCAAAAACTCTTCCTGAATTGATGGAGAGGTTCAAGGATGCTCGCAGTATCCATGATTTTGTCAAAGCACAATCGGTAGACGGTGCCGATTTGCTCTTATCATGCTCCAGATCTGTCACTCAAAACTTGACCTTGCCCAAGTTGTCGAGAGGGTTCATCAAAAGGTAAAGCGCCGGAGAGTTGGTGTTGATAGGATTAACACGAAGGTTACACCTATAGCCGAAGAAATGATTGAGGATCTTCTTCGGATGGATGCTCGACTTTTTGCCGATGGCCATTATGCCGATTTTCTTGGTGCTGCTCCTGAAGAGAATAGAGTTACTCTTGATGACATATTGAATCGAGACTAATTATATGCTTCTTGTAGGAATTTCTTCTTTGTAGTCCATAACTATATTGTAAAGCAACCATTATATTTCTATATTTGTCTAGCCCCCGAGTGTTTCGGTGACTGTTTACTATATTTGTATATTTGCGAGGTTGTGGACCAAGGCATTTATATGTTGAAGGCAAATATGAGCCCCCGAGCTTTTACTGAGTACTATTTTGTATTTTTATTGACTCACGAGGTATTTGAATACCAAGGCAAGATTTTTGTTCTTCTTTTATCGATGAACTATATTGAAATTCGTACGAGCGATGACTTTGGTCGCGCGACGAGAGAAAAAGGTGATATAGCCACTATCTTTATTATATTGCATGCACTCGCGAGCCCGCCTCATTAAAAACCTTCTCCGGCCCCACTCGGTGCCCCGAAAAAGGAAAAGAGTGCGTCGAAAACTCGCGGGCGTTTCGAGTACATTGAAGTTTTACAAGGACTATATTTCGACTCTAGGCGTAGAACCGCCTGAGTTGCGCCACGTTCCAGGGGTTTGGCTCCTCCACCCTCGTCTTCTTGTCCTTTATCCTGTATGCTCCTCCTCCGATTACTTCCGTGACGATGTAAGGGCCGAGCCATGGTGACTCGAGTTTTTCATGACTTTTTTGCGTGAGCCGAAGAACTAGGTCGCCCACCTGAAAAGATCTTGGCCGCAAACGTCGACTATGGTAATTCTTCAAGTCCTGCTGATATTTGGTTACTCGAGACAATACTTCATCTCGAGCTTCATCAAGTGCGTCCACATCATCTTCTAATGCTTTTCTCGACGTTTCTTCGTCATACTCCGCGACACGTGGAGAGTTGTGCTCTATCTCGATTGGCAATACTGCTTCTGCTCCATGTACCAGAAAAAATGGAGTTTCCTGTGTCGCTGTATTTGGAGTTGTTCGGATGCTCCATAACACACTTGGTAGTTCTTCAGGCCAGGTATGTCGAGCTTTTTCTAGTGGTCCCAACAAACGCTTCTTGATGCCATTGCAGATGATGCCATTGGCTTTCTCGACTTGCCCATTGGTTTGAGGATGTGCAACTGATGCAAAGTTCAGCTTGATGCCCACCTCTTCGCAATAGTCTTTGAATTCATTGGACGTGAAGTTGCTGCCGTTGTCTGTGACGATGCTGTGGGGCACTCCAAACCAACCATGTCGAGTCCCCATTGTGCAAAGGGCCATGACAAAGGTATTGGTGCTAGCTCTGCTGCTGGAGAGTGAGGTTTTGCGGCAAACCTTTGACACGCGTCGCAAGTTCGTACTATGTCCTTAGCGTCCTCTATTGCTTGTCAACCGAGTAGAATCCTGCCCGAAAAACCTTGGCTGCGATAGCTCGACTACTTGCGTGGTGGCCACATATTCCTTCATGTACGTCCTTTAGAATTATTCTTCCTTCTTCGGGTGTAACGCACCTTTGCAAGACGCCTGAAATACTTCGCTTATATAATTCTCCTTTAACCACCGTGAAAGCTTTGGAGCGTCGGATTACTCGCCTTGCCTCAACTGGATCATCTGGTATTTCTTTCCGGAGGATATATGATATGTATGGCTGCATCCATGGTATCCGTATTACTAGGACCAGGTCTTGCTCTTCTTCTTCTTCCTCTTGCTTCTCCTTGATAGCCCCGAGGGTTTCTTCTCCTTCTTTTTTGATTTTATCGTCTCGGTGGATCTCTCTGTTATCTCCTCCCAAAATACACCTGGTGGGACCTGCAAGGCACTGCGACCCGATGTTTGCAAGAACGTCGGCTTCGTCGTTGCTCAATCTGCTAATATGTTTTACTTCGCATCCATCGAACAATTTCTCGAGCTCATTGTACACCTCCTTGTATGCCATCATGCTATCATTGATCTGCGTCACATTGGTTCATAACTTGCTGAGCTACCAACGTGAGTCGCCAAAGATTTTTAGTCGAGTTGCTCCGTGGCTTTCGCCATCTTCATCCCGTGTATGAGAGCCTCATATTCCGCTTCATTGTTAGATGCGTTAGGGAACGTCATCCGAAGGATGTACTTCAACTTGTCGCCTTCGGGTGATATGAGTACTACTCTGCGCCAGCCCCCTCAAGCCTCTTGGACCCATCGAAGTTCATAGTCCAGGTTCTCGATAAATCGGGGTCCTGTACTTTGTAACTCCATCCACTCGCGATGAAGTCCGGTAGTATTTGCGACTTTATTGCTTTTCTTTTTTCATACGTGATGTCCCGAGGAAAGTTCTATTCCCCAAAGGGAGACACGACCCGTAGCTTTCGGGTTGTTCGAGTATATTTGACAAAGGAGCTTCATTGACCACTATGATCGGGTGTGCCGAAAAATAGTGGCGCAATTTTCGTGCTTGTCGTGAACACTCCATATGCTAGCTTTTGGTACCGAGGGTACCTTTGTTTTGAGGGAGACAAGACTTCGCTCACGAAGTATACTCGGTCGCTGTACTCCATGGATTTTCCCTTCTTCTTCTCTTTCGACAACTAACACCGAGCTAACCACTTGGGGTGTGGCTGCAATATACAGCGAGGAGAGGTTCCTTTTCCTTTGGAGCCACCAGGATTGGTGGTGTCGATATTTTCGCTTCAGATCCTCGAAAGCTCTATCGGCTTCTTCGTTCCACTGGAATTTATCTCCTTGTTTGATCAGCGCATAAAATGGTAACGCTTTTTCTCCTAACCTGGCGACGAATCTGCTCAAAGCTGCGACTCGCCCAGTTAGCTGCTGTATTTCTTTCAACTTTGTTGGCTTCCTCATTGTTACTATGGCTTGTATTTTGTCGGGATTTGCTTCAATCCCTCTTGCTGAAACTAGAAACCCCAAAGTTCTCTCGCTGGGACGCCAAAAGAACACTTCGTCGGGTTCAGCTTAAGGCAGAATTTGTCGAGGTTGTCAAAAGTTTCTTTGAGATCCTCGATCAGCGTTGTCCCCTTTTTTGATGTGATGACGACATCATCGATGTATACTTGCACGTTTTTCCCGATCTGTGTTGCTAAACATTTCTCATCATCCTCCGATATGTTGCTCCCGCGTTTTTTAGACCGAAGGGCATTGTCTTGTAGCAAAACACGCCGTACGGTGTAATAAACGCTGTCTTGGCTTCATCATCTTCTTTTAATCTGATCTGGTTATAACCAGAGTATGCATCCAAAAAGGAAAGACGTTCACAGCCTGCCGTGGAGTCGATGATTTGATCGATCCTTGGGAGGGGAAAGTGATCCTTAGGGCAATGCTTGTTTAGACACGTGAAGTCGACGCACATGCGAAGGACTGTCGTGTTTTTCTTCGGCACCATCACTGGGTTAGCTACCCATGTGGCTTACGTAGATATCTCTCCGATAAAACTAGCTTCCTCTAGTCGATTTATTTCGATAGCATGGATTTGCGGTTTGGTTCCAAAACGCCGCAAAGGTTGTCTGATTGGTTTTGCTGTTGGATCCAAATTTAGGTGGTGCTCGGCAAGTTCCATGGGTACTCCTGGCATGTCAGCTGGACACCATGCGAAGATTTTCCAGTTCTCACGGAGGAACTCGACGAGCGCGCTTTCCTATGCGATATCCATGTTGTTTGCAATGGATGTCGTCTTTTTTGGATCTGTCGGGTGAATCTGCACCTCCTTGGAATTTTTCTCTGTGTTGAAAGTTGATTCCTTGTTTGGCCTTCCGACGTCTGGCAGTACGTCGTAATCAGTCATGCTCTTCGACGCCAAGTATTCCGCTTGCATCCCGAAGGTTTCTGACAATCGATGGAAATCCTTGTCGCACTTATCAGCTAAAGCGAAACTCCCTTTGACCGTGATTGGTCCCTTGGGTCCAGGCAATCTCCATAACAGGTATGTATAGTGTGGTACTGCCATAAATCTAGCGTATGCTGGTCGTCCCAACAAAGCGTGGTACTGTGATGGGAAATCCACGACTTCAAACTCCAGCTTCTCGATTCTATAATTTTCTCGGGTTCCAAACTGAACGTCGAGGTTGATCTTCCCCAATGGGTAACTTGGTTTTTCTGGTGTGATGCCGTGGAACCTTGTGTCTGTTGGCTTCAGGTTTGCTAAGGATATGTTCATCTTCCTCAATGTATCTGCATACATGAGGTTTAGGCTGCTGCCGCCATCTATGAATACTCGAGAAACGTCAAATCCTGCGATAACTGCTGGCAGAATGAGTGCTGACTGCCCTGGTCGAGGAACTTGCTGCGGGTGGTCCGCTATGGTGAAGCCGATGTCTTGTCCTGACCAATTGAGGTACTCAACTGTTGGTGGAGGCATTTTTTCTGCCATGAACACCTGTCGCGAGATTACTTTTTGAGCTCTATTGGATGGCCTTCCCTTCGAATCATCGACACTTGCTCCGTTGGAGTTAGGATCAACATAGGGTGGTGGTGCTTGGTGCTGCCGCTATTCCGAGCTGGTGTTGATTGCCTTCTGTAATCGCGGGAGGTGGCGGTAGATGAATTTCGCTCCTAGGCTCCCGAGGGTTTCTCTGTGCTGCTCGTGCGTGAGCGTTTTACGCACATCCGAACATTGCTTGGAAATTTCGACAATCCTTCATGTAGGTGTCCTGACTGTCTTTTCCCATTGCTGTCGAGGAAGAAGTGCATCTGGCACGGTCCGTTCAACATTTCTTCGGGAGACATAAAAGGTCGTGGAAACCTCGGCCCACTATTTTGCCTGTTACGGGAGTCGTCCCTATTATCGCCTCGCTGCTCATTGCTTCTCTGATAATCATCTCTGTTGCTTGCTCCTGTATTTGACCGAAATCCTGCCGAAATTTGCCCTGGGGCGTCGTAATTCGGATACTGCCGAGGAAATCGTCGCCTCGTCTGATAATTTCGACCACGGTCCTCCTCTGGTGACCTGTGTCGTTTATTGTGGACAGCGTCTTCTCCGTCTGCCCATTTATTTGCTATCTCCATCAACGCGGATACTGTTTTTGGATTAGTCCTTCCCAAGTCCTCGACAAAATCTCCGCGCCTGATTCCTGCGACAAACGCATCTATTGCTCTCTCGTCAGATATATTTTCTGCCGAGTTTTTTATGATGTTCCACCTTTGGATGTACTTTCTCATTGACTCATCTGGCTTTTGTCGACACGCCCTCAACTCTTCCAACGATGCCGGCTTCTTGCATGTGGATCTAAAGTTCTTGACGAAAACGTCCTCGAAACTTTCCCAGCTGTCGATAGATCCTGGCGGAAGTTTTTTGATCCAAGATCGAGCGGCTCCACTTAAGTGCACCTGAATACTTTGCATCGCTGTTGCTCTAGTTCCTCCGGTTAGCTTCACCGTCTCGAGGTAATCAATTAACCGATCCTCCGGGTCTTGCAAGCCGTCGAACTTTTGAAGTGATCGGGTAACTTGAATCCTGAGGGGACTCGAGTTTTTCGGACTCTTCTCGTGAAGCACGGTAGACCACACATATCCTCGTCATTAAGCTCCGGGGACTGCCGATGATCTCTTCTGCTTTGCCTTGCTCTATCGACCCTCGCTTGTGCTCCTATGTCTCTTGCTCCACTTGGTCCTTCCGGAGCTGCCGCCGTTGCTGCCGCAGGTCGTGGACTATTTTGCCTTGCTGCTCCTTCGGGAGGCGTTGCTACGAACGCTGTCCCCATAGCTCCAACTCCTGCCAATGCCATGTTGTATAGTGTTTCCCTTGGATCTCCTGGGGGCGGCTTGGATGCGAGGATGTAAGCTTGTGTCGCCATATATCCAGCTTCTGGTGTCTTAGGGATAATATTTCCTCTTGTATCTATCGTCATAAAGGACATGTCGAGGTTTTGAACCAAGTACTCTCTTTACGCTTCGGGTATGTGTTGTAGCCTTGATCTTCCTCCTGTTCCGAGCCTCCCTGTGGCTATCACCCGAAATTCTAGATTGTCCACTTAGATCTGCCCTTCTCCTGCCGGATGCGTAAGCTGCCTCCTTTCTCCTGTTTAGCTCAGGTATGTCTGTTTTTCTATTTCTCGGGCGGTTCGTGCGAGCATATATTGATAAGCTTGCGGTTCTTGAGCTGTAGCTGTTGTCGTCATTGGTTCCGAACCATCTATGGCTTTTGCCGCTCTATCCCAGAGCTGCTCGTGGAAGTTGAACTCTGACGCGTGGTGTGGGTCCGACGTATTTAGTGCCCATACCTCTCCTTAGATCTGAGGGATCGACAAAAGGATTTCCCAATTGATCGAAAGCCTCCGATGTTTCCTCTTGATCTTCGATAGCATAAATCTGATGATATTTTGTACTCAGATCTATGTTGGGTTCGGTGACATCATTGTTGAGATTGATGAAGACCTTGCCCATTGTGAGAGATTTGTCGATGAAGTTGTAACCGTCGACATCGCTTGAGCCATCGCTTATATATGAGTCCGCGGATGACCCGGACGATGCGTTGCTCGAAGATTTTGGCGAGTTTCTCTCTCGCTCCGGTGCTGACGTAGCGTGTTGCCGAAGTTTCTTCTTCTGACTCAGTTGATGATGCATAGCTTGAAAATTCAGAATCGACCGCCGACGATCCCGACGAAATCGGAATTTCGACACGATACGATCCTTCCTTCTTGACGCGAAAGTGGAACCTTCCGAACGTCATCTCCAAGGGCTCCGCCAGATACGCATATGCATCCAAACGGGAGGGTGGGTGAGGAACAAAATCAACAGGACCGGTAGCGATCTGTTTACCTCGATCCATAGTGTTGCTCCCGGTTGACGATGTCGAAGATCTTGAACGTGCCATCGAGATCGGATCCTTACGCCTCTAATTCCCACGGACGGCGCCAATTGACAAGGGATTAACTTGTCAATGCCTATGGATTATAGGCTAGGGTTTAGTTAGAAGTAGAGGGCAAGTAGATCTCGAAGGTTTCAGCCGAAAAGTACTCGACGAATATGAAAACTAGGGTTTGCGGACAATGATTCGATGATCTTCTCGTCCCTCGACCCCCCTTTATATAGGTGGAGCCGAGGGATTCGTGCTATACAAGGATTACATAGTCCGGGACGGTTTCTAACTCATCCCGCCGGATTACAAATAACACTTCCTATTACAACTCTATCTTTTCCTTAAATACATCTTGGGCTCTCGAGTCTTCTTATTCTTCGGGTAGTGGGCCTTCAATAAACCCCGGGTACTATATTAGGCAGGCCCATTTGGGATGCCTATGTCAGTTGGAGAGTACTCTCCTAGCTAGGCCAAATTTCTCATAAAGGTCATATGGCATAATGCTAACACCTACACCTAGATCGCATAAGGCATTATGAATACTAAGTTTCCCTATTGCACAAGTAATAGTAGGTATGTCAGGATCACCCAGTTTAGCGGGGAGCTTATCTCCATAACTAGCCATTACAGCAACAGTTGTAGTCACTTTCTTTTTTCGATTAAGGATATCCCGAAGATATTTTGTATAAGTTAGTACTAGTATAGCTTCACCTAACGGAAGTTCTAAGCGAAGTTTACGAAGAGCATCAGCTAAAGCATCATAAAGGTGTTTACTATGATCAACCTTCATTCTATTAGGATAGGGAATATCTCTAGTTGGTATCTTTGGTTTTACCTTTGGTAATGGCTCTGGTTCTTTTGCTTTTACCTTCTTATTAGTCTTATTCTTTTCGACTTGCTTCTCTTTGGATATTATGGCTTCTTCTTCCTGCTCACGGCTTACACCAGCTTCTTCCCTTGGGTCTACCGTCTCAACATCGGAATCACATACCTCATCTTGATTCTTGGTATCATCTTCAGTATTTTATTTTGAAGCTTCTTTCTTCTTCCTTCGTTCTTCAAGATCAATATCATCTTGTGGATCTACGAAGTCATTCTCCTCCTAGAAAATTCTCTCTATTTCTTTAGCTTTGCGAGCTTGTTTTTCTTGATACCATACTGGCCCTGGAGGTTCCTGCGTTTCTGTACCTCGTCTCCTAACAATATTAATAGAAATAGCTTTACGAAAATCTTTTTGTCTTAAAATCAAAGCTTGAGCATTAGCTATATGGTCACACTGTACTTTAACAATATCAAGATGTTTATTTAAGTGTTTAGTTGTGTGACTTAAATCTTCTAATGTTCCCGCTAAAGCATTTATATCATTCTTATGGAGAGTAAGTATTTAAGCATTAGATCTCTAAATTCAATTAGTTGATACCAACATTTTTTTCATTCCCATATTAAGCTCATTATCAACTATTAAGGCTTGTAGTCCAACAATCTTGTTTTCTATCGCAAGCTTAGTTGGTATACCTTTCTCTTCCATGCATCGACTTCTTTACATCAGGCATAAGTTTAGGGACTATATAGAGCATACCTTTCTTTGGTTTAATGTCACTTAATGGATTGTATTATTCATCGTTTAAAGCTCTTTCCGCATAAAGGGTCATTGCCTCCTTGTATCTCAATGAGTTTAGAGTTCCTCTTGCACATGCATCAACCATTGTTTCGATTCATCGTTAAGTCCACCATAAAAATATTGCACAATCAAGTGGTCCATAAAACCGTGGTTGGGAACCCTCATAAGTAATCTGGAGAATCTTCCCCAAGCTTGGGAAAAGCTCTCTCCAATGTTCTGGATGAAATTTGTGATCTCTCCTTTCACCTGCATAGTCTTATAAAAAGGATTAAATCTATTCATGAATTCTTTTATGCAGACTTTTCCGCTAGCAATAGTATTTCTTGGTAAGGACCAACTAAATAATTTAAGAAGTAGAAAGTATTTCTGAAAATTCTTTGGCCCAACTACCTCACATATATCATTCACTCTAGTTAAGTGAACACTTGGGTCTTCATGACCTTCTCCTGAAAAGGCATTCTCTTGCATCATAGTTAATAATTAGGGATCTATTTCATATTCGACGTCGTTTACATCAGGATAGACTATATAGGATTTTTTTGCAACTAATGTTGAAGGAGTTCCATATTCTCCAAAGGTTTTACTAGGACCAGCGGCCTTAGCAGTGATGGATAAATTTTCCATCAAAGTACTTAAACTATTTACATCCACAACACGTGAATTAGCAATATTTTGAATAATTTCCAGACGTCTAGAGTCTAGTACTCGATCAATAAAATGTGGTAGATAGATTCTACCTGAACGTGTAGATCCTCTTTCTTCAACATAGATCATCAAAACTTACAAGTGTCAAGAAACAAACACCCAACGCTTAACTCCCCGGCAACAACGCTAGAAAATATCTTGATGACCTGCAAGAACGCAGGGTCATTCATGCATGTTTTCATGGAAACATTATTTCCGGTTTTTATATCGTATTCCAATGAGAAGCTTAGTAGGATGTTTATCTACGGTGTTTCTGTCGCACCCAAGGTGCACAATTCTTAGGTGAATTGACTGCAATGATTGAAATGGAAAAAGGTAAATGTAAAAATAGGAGTTTTGAGTATTGAAAATGCAATAAAGTAAATTGCAAAAAAGTAAACAGCTATTAGGAAATTAAATGAGTTTCTGCAGATGAAAGATTAGGCGCGGGGAGATTCAGTTCGTGGGGATAGTGAATCTGCCTGGTGAAATAATGTAAGTGAATATGATTCTTTCTATTTATATTTGAGTAGGCAAGCAACCCATAAGAGAGGAAGACTCCTCTTGGTAAATTTCATCTTTCTTCAATGATCCTTTTGCCTGTTACCAAAGTCATGGTCAGCGCATCTATTAAGGTGTTAAACCAAATCAAAGTTTTAAGCTTGGTGCTTTCTTTTTTATCCTCGAGTATTGCTAGACCCTCTTTGATATCGGTCGTGTCACTCGGGGGTCGCCGATTCACTAGAAAACAAGTTCCTATCTATGAGTTCTTGAGTTCATGCTACATGGGCCCTTAAATTAGATAACAACAATATGCACATAGACATTCATTCTCATACATAATCAAATAGATGAAATAAAATAGGTACAACACATCTCACCAATCCCCTACATCTCCCACGCCTATGGGATCTACTCACACATGAGAGGTGAAAAGCACAGTGATATCATAGCAATGCAAATGAGTTCATCTCGATATTACCGTAGCAAGCCATAATAGTTGAAGATCAAATCAAATACAAACCAAGATGGAATAGAGGTTTCAATCCCTAATATTACAAGTATGAATCTCCCTCTCTCAATACAAGTGGGATGTGATGGATGAGTGGATGATCTAGAGGGGGCGGATCTTTGCGAGAGTCGATGATGGTCTTCTCCTTCTTCATATCTGATCTGCTCTCTCCTGGTGCGAATGGTGGCTGCATGCGTCTCTGCTTTTTTGTTGTTGTTTCCTTTACGAAAAAGGCTGGTATTGATATGGCGAAGGCGGCGGTGCATAGTACGGGTACGTGGTACTGTCAGCCCCGCTCGTACGGATGCCCGCTAAACACCCTGCTGCGCCTGGATCAATTTGGCTTCAGTATGAAATCTTCATATTTTGTTGCAAGCTTCTCATAAATACCCTGGGATCTTCCATAAATGATGGTTTCCTAAATACATAATTCAAAACAAGATTTTTGCTAGATGGCGATATTAACATTAGTGGAAACACAAAATCCAATGAAAACCAAATGAAACCAAGTGATAAGGCGCGAAAAATCCTCTGTAAAAAGTGTCAATATTTGGAGCTATCAATGTTCTTGATGGCAACAACTCTGTGTGTACAAACTCGTTGGGACTCCAAGTGGAGAGTGTTGTTGCAAGCGTCTTTTTCCCACAAGGGTTACTCGAGGGTTTATATCGAACTCTCGGGGAATTGGCGAAGAATTTTTTTCCCTCTTCAAACAATCTATACAACAAAATATAATGCCTTGTGTCCCCAACTCCACCGTGTGGTTGTCAAGCACAAGGTTCTGTGTAAGTAAACTGAAATACACTTGTAAATAAATAAAAGTAAAAACAATCTATGACTAGGCAATAAAATAAAAACAATATAGTAAATGTGTTTTGGGGTTTTTGATTTGATTTGCTAATATTAAAGTATTTTTTGTATTTTCGAAATTAATAAGTACTAAAAATGTAGAGGGGTGATAGAAGAAATGTAAAGGTGTTTCTTATGATATCATGTGAACCGAGGTTCATGGTTACACTTGTCTACTCTCTTATAAAGGTGCAACAGACATAAAAAAAAATCACAAGCTATATTATTGATGGAACTTCTATATGTGTAATAATCATTCATATGGGCATCACGTCCTAACATAGAGACGATGCAAGACATCTCTCTTGTGCTTCTCCAGGAAGGGAAAACTCCATACTATCTAGAATTAAGAATAAACAGAGTATATCCTTAAGTACTATGACAGGATGTTTGAATATCAAATATGCTACCTTGAACAAACAAGATCACCCAAATTGTCTCTAGATGAAACTGTATCACATGCATCCACTTAATCCCTAGTGAGGTTACAAACGTAAGGTAAAAACCATAGTAGATAATGAATTTTGTTTCATTATTCAATCACCACCATCATGTTACTCCATCTAATACACACTTTCTCCACACATATTCTCTCATACAAGTTGGATAAAAACAAGTACTAAATAAAGGGATACATAATATGCATCTACTCATACATCTTACACCTATAAGAATTCCAATCTCAAATATAAACTCATCGAATAGAGATCCACCACAAGGAAATTACATGGATGACAATAATCTTGTTGGGAAGCTCATATGGTACTAAATCATTGATGGAGGAAATGAGAGATAGATCAAGCTACATCCACAAATCCATAGTCCACATGTGGACTACTCCCTCTTTATCATGGTGGTGCTGATGTAGATCTTAGAGATGGTTGAGGTCCCATCGGCGGCTCTGACAGAGCTTCCCCCTCGGTTGTGACTCTGTTTCGGTGTTTCTATGTTATGCTCCACCTCCTTTCCATGATGCGTTGAGGGACCTTTATTTAGAAGTTTTTAGGTCAATACCATCAGGTAGGTCTTTGGATGGACGGCCGTGGACACTCGAGGAGGGAAAGAGTGCTGGTGGAACGTCCAGGGGTGGTGGTTGCGCGCCCCAGGCTTTTTCAGCCTTTAGTCCTCCGCTCGTGAGATTCCAGGACTCTAGAATGTTCGTCTCCGCGGAATATTAATCCTCGAAAAACCCCATTTCCATTTGACTCCGTATAAGTCCCTAAAAATAAAAAATACAAAAAATAGGGATTTCATGTTCTGCAGAGTTATAACCAAAATAAATAAGATCATTGGAAAATTCCCAAAAATATTATAAATATAGATATAACATTATATAAGATGCAAATATGCGGAAATATTTAGCAATAAACTACAAAGTTTGTGTATGCATTTTACATGCATCAGTAGGCATGTAGTGTACTAGTGACACCCTCTTCCTTATCCCACCATGGACCCCTAGACCTAATTTTACTCTTTAATCCTTTTGTCTCTCCATTAAGATTAATCTTGGTCATTTGTCTAAGACTCTCTCCTATAAAAGGCCCCCATGAGGGGGAGTGATGTTTTGGCTCTTGGGAGCGTATGCTCCCTTTATTTTGAAATGCATCTTTGATACATTTCGAAATTTTAAAAAATTGCAAACGAAAATTCACTTATACATCTTCAATGGTACATGCGCACAAAGTCTTTCCATGAAAAATCGACTTGCCGTTTGGGATGTGTAAAAAAGAAAAACTTGGTGCTAAAAATAAGGCTTTTTGCGAGACATGTTTTGTCTTTTTATATCGAAAATAAAAAAAAATCGGATTTTCACGAAACAGTACGAACAAACATAGATTTTTGAGAAATACGTGCCAAAATGTTTTTTGGTATTTTTTACAATTATAAATATGTTTTTTTTGATGGATGGAGCATATGCACTGGTGACAAGGGATTAACTTATCAATGCCTATGGATTGTAGGCTAGGGTTTAGTTAGAAGTAGAGGGCAAGTAGATCTCGAAGGTTTCAGCCGAAAAGTGCTCGACGATTATGAAAACTAGGGTTTGCAGACAATGATTCGATGATCTCCTCGTCCCTCGACTCCCCCTTTATATAAGAGGTGGAGCCGAGGGTTTCGTTTTGTACAAGTTACGGAGCCGGGACGGTTTCTAACTCATCCCGCCAGATTACAAATAACACTTCCTATTACAATTCTACTTTCCTTAATATATCTTGTGTTCTTGAACCTTCTTATTCTTCGGGTAGTGGGCCTTCATTAAACCCCGGGTACTATCTTTGGCAGGCCCATTTGGGTTGCCTATGTCAGTAGCCCCCGAGATTTTGCTTGAATCGTAGAATCAGGGAAAATCTCCACTGCTTATTCTTATTCGACAATTTAAACTTTTCTATATTTCTTTATATAAATTTCTATATTGTACAGGGATATTGGTAATTGGGGCTAGTTCATCTGACGGATCAGGTACTAGTTAAGCTGCTCTAGTGGCAATCCGCAAAAACCTACTTCAAGATCACGTCCCTGGACATGATCCCGGGATACTTGGTGCAAACTTCGACGAGGCGCCGCTTAAGGTCTTACCATTCGTCGAGTCCCGGTCCAAATTTATCGAGTACCTAACGCGTCCGTTAGGATTTTTCTTCGTATCTGTTGATACGGATAAAAGTAGCGAGCGCGGTCTTCGGCGATGCCACGCCCGGCGAGAATGGATCTGGGGTCTTACCTTCGCAAATTTGCGGCATTCAGAAATTGATCGCAACATTGGCGTTCTGAGAATATATTGTCGAGTGCTTTTCCGGCTGTTGGAATGGCACATTTTCTCGAGTCAAATATGACTTATATTAATCTCCCGATGGGAGTATATGCAGAGTTAATTATAACTCGAAATATACTCTCTTGCTTTTCTATCTTTCTTTCTTTTTCCTTTTTTCATTTCATCGGGCATGCGAACAGCGTTCCCGATGGGAGTAGCCCCCGAGGCTACAGCCAAGAACTTGTGCTTGGTTGTAGGCTCAACATTTTAGTCCACCATGTCGCTATATTGCCATTATTTCCCGATATTCTCTTTTTTGTTTCTTCTACTTTTTATATCTCGGGTGCGCGAACAGCGCTCCCGATGGGAGTAGCCCCCGAGGCTACAGCCAAGAACTTGTGCTTGGTTGTAGGCTCCCACAATTTCTATATTTGCCATAGTCGAAATTTTACTTTTATCGAAGTAGCCCCCGAGCATTTGGGCAAAAGCTTTGTTTCTGACCAAAGGCTCCCGAAATATTCAAATAACTTCTCCTGTCGCCATTCTCCTTTTATTTTTCTTGTCGACATATTTTCCTTTGTCAAATTCTCTTTAGCTCCATTAATAGTCGAGATTTTTCTGCCTTGTGGGTCCATTGCTCCCACCACGATGACACGTCGTGCAAGTGGGGGACACACGTCCTCCGCTTTTCCTGGCGCACGCTCAGTAACGCCTATTCCATTCCATCTTCATAAAAATACCTTTTTACCCTCTTATCTACTGGATCTCTTTTCACCATACGATTTCTTCATCCGACGGTTCATTACTTCTCCCGAAGCCTATATAAACCTTTCTTCAACCTCCGTCCAGTCCTTCGCTTGCGCCGCACATCTGCTCCCCTCTGCGAAAACTCCCCTGCGCCCATCTCTTTCTGATCTTCTGCACACACGAACATTGCTTCTTCAGTGCTGTTGATGCCACCACGCACACGCCTTACTCGCCATAGCACTCCAGAATCCACGATGGCTGCTGAAGATCTTGAGTGGGAGAGATCTAAAATCTCCAACCAAGATGTCAACCTGATGAAAAGGCTTGGCCTCATGAAGAAGGAAGACGCCATCCGCTTTCCCAGCGAAGAAAGCTACCCCAACCCTCCAATGGAGTACCGGGTTAGTTTCGTTGATCATCTCATCCGCGGCCTTTCTTCCCCAATCCACGATTTCCTCCGCGGTCTTCTCTTTGTCTATGGGATTCAGCTGCACCAGCTGACCCCCAATTCCATCCTTCATATTTCTATTTTTATCACACTTTGCGAATGCTTCCTTGAAGTCGCTCCTAATTGGGCTCTTTGGAAGCGCATTTTCTGCCTTCGCCGCAATGGCGCTCACAACGCCACCTACAACATAGGTGGTGTAGTTATCTGTGTCCGAACCGACGTCGATTACTTCGACGTCAAATTTCCTGACTCTGTCCAAGGATGGCGCAAAAGGTGGCTCTATATACACGAAGAAAGTGCCAACTCCGTGGAACACAACATAGTTCCGTTTGACGGAAACGCAAAAATTCAACGCCGCTACTCCTGGGATGCTGAAGCTTCCGAAGAAGAGAAGAAGGCGACAGAAGCTCTTATGTCTCGTATTCATCAGCTCCAAAATACTCGAGGCAAAGAGTTATCTGGTGTCCAAATCACTGCCTATTTTCTTAGGATTAGAGTGCAGCCTCTTCAGGCTCGCAAAAATCCCCTTTGGACGTATTCTGGCGTCAATGATGCCAATAGGCTCTCCAATGATCTTTCTGTGAAGGACTTGGAGAAACTTATTCGAAGAATTACCTCGCTGAGCAAGAAGGATCCTATTCCTTCTTCTTGTCGCGTGGAGCCATACAGCTCCACCAATCCTCTCCCCGAGGTATTTTGTCTTCTCGAATTTTTATTTTGTTCCGAATTTTCCCTGTATCTCATTGTATTGATATTTCTCTACTTTTCCTTTTGCCGCTATTTTCCTGCAGAATCATCCTACTATGGCTTCCCTTCCTCCTCTTCCTGAGGATGGAGAAGTAGAAGAAATGGGCATTGTCACTGACGACAATCAAGAAGCTCCATCCTTTGTGAATGATCCCGTGGATTCACGAAAATCTGCGGGATCTTCCGAAGACACTACATCGGTCCAATCTCCTCCTCCCGCCGTTTCTCCACAGAAGAAAAGGAAGAGGAGTGATGCCGAAGATTCCGGCACATCCAAAGCCGAAGAAGTTGTTCCTTCTCATCCGAAGGCAGCTTATGATCCTTATATTGAATCCCTCATCAGCTCGTAAGTTACCTTGATTTCCCCTTATTTCTGTAGTCGAAGTTTTTCCTTGTCTTGCTTTTTATGCTATTTGATCCTCACTCGCAGTGATGACGAGGAAGAAGTACCAACTCGTGACGTAGCTCCTCGGACGAGCACGTCACATACTTTAGTTATTTCGGAGAAGCCCGTTGAAGGAGAAGAATCGTCGCCTCCTCAACAAAATGTTGATACATCTACTCCTCCTTCGAGCCCCCTTGTCCCTTCACCCAAAAGGGCAAGGGTTGAAATGATCATTGAGCCTCCCCCTCAATTGAGCAGCTCTTCGTCGCAGCTCTTGGATGATGTAAGTTTGTCGACATCTATATTTTCCTCTATTTTGCTTTTTATGCCCTTACTTTTTTTTAATGCCGATGTTTTCTCCTTCGTTCTTCTTCTTTGACAGCCTATGATCAAAGATCTTATCCGCATCGGGTCCCAATTTATTGGGTACCGCGAGTATGCCGAGCGAGCCGAAGGTAATAACCTTTATATTTACCGTTCTTCCTGAATTTTGCTCCTTTTTGTTTGTCGCGATTTTTTGATCTTTCTTTCCCCTTTTTTATCTTGATAGAGAAACTTGCGAGAGGCCAACAAACGTGCCGACGCACTTGCTCACAAACTAGAGCACGGTGAGGCGGCTCGCGAGAAAGCCGAACTTGCCGCTAGCGAAGCTAAAGCCGAGGCCGATGATGCCAAAGCAAAGGCTGCTAGTGTCGAGGAACTGCAGAAAAGGCTCAAAGATGCTGAATCTGCTTTAGACGAGCAGAAAGCTGCACAAGCTGCACGTGAGCAAGGGATCATCAAGCGTCTGAAGTCGCAAAGTCGACGTACTCTGAGTAATATCATCAATCCCTTCTATTTTATTGTACTTCCTGTTTCTTGGTTTTTGACTAATGTTTTGTCTCGTGTGGCAGCCCAAACGGACCAGGATTTTGATCTGGATAATCCTGTCAATGACCCTCTCCTCGACGCACTTTATCTTCTCGGAGTTTCATGGGCGCGAAATTCGTGAAGGCGTGGCCAATGCCAGTGCAGGTTTGTCGGCGTTGTTCCCCTACTTCTTCCCGAAGAAAGAGGAACCTTCGACTTTCCTTGCCCTTGCCAAGCTTTTCAATTCATCGGAAGACCTTGGACCGAAGATGCGTCGAGAAAATATGAAGGTTGTCTGTCGAAAATACTGTTGCCCTAGTTGCTGACAGCCAACAGACGCTTGATTGGATGAAGGTTGGCGACACCGATCAGATAGAGCAGTCGAGATGGAGATCGCTGATTAGGGCAGCCAAGCCCAACACGAAGAAGATCTTGGCGTATCTCGGGATCAAGCCAGCTTCGACTCCTAGCTCTTCGAGGCCGGAGGTCTAGTTGCATGCCTCCTTTTTTTTCTTTTTCTGTTTCTTTTGCCCTTGTCGCCATTTTAGCCTTGGCGACAATTACTCTCTTAGTCCCCCTGGAAAACTTTCTTTTGTAATGTCTGTGTAAATTTTCTAGAAAGTAATGAAATTCCTCTTCGTACTTTTCATTGATCCTGGGCCTTTCTTTTCCAGTTAATATTTGATAATTACTCGACCACTCCTTGCTCTGTCGCTGCTTCACCTGCATCTTCCTTCTTGAAGAAAGTACTAGTCGACCATAATCTCCTCGAAAGTTCGTCAAGCAAACATTTGTCGGAAGATTTGCAAGAACTTCGACAACAACTTCAATCTATGAAGAAACAAACTTTGGCCATGATGGAACAATCTCGGAAAGCATCTGAACGAGAACAACTTGCTCTTCAACAAGCCCAAGAAGCTATGGCTGCTAAGGATGCTGCTGTATTGGAAGCAAAAGGAGCCACGACCCGAGAAAATAGTATGCTTGAGCTAATGCTGGAAGCTAGCACAGATATGTTAGGTACGTTTTTGCGATCTTAAGATGCCTTCTCTTTATTTTGATGTGCCTTTCTTCCAATTTCTTGCCCTGTCGCTTTAACAGGCTCAGTTCTTGATTCTGCTGCCGAAGATCAGAGAGTAAATGAGAGAACAAATCTTCTTGTCAATCTTTCCCTTAATCATGGCTGTTTGTTCTGGCCACCTCGAACGAACCCAACAGATTGTTAGGTTCCAAGATCGTGCTTGCCAAGTGCGCGACTTTCTCAATTTTTGCACGGCGACATTAACCCTTGTCTATAGGAATTTATTTCCTCGAAACGAGGTTCCAAAATCTCTGCCTGAATTATTAGAGGTATTCAGAGATGCTCCCCGCATTCATAACTTTGTGCGGGCTCAACTCTCTGCTGGAGCGAGATTCGCCATGATTATGATAAACATCTGTTATCCAAAGTTAGACCTGACGAAGATTGTTGCTGGTTGCCTGGCCAAGAAAACTCGTCGGAAAAATGATATTGACTCAATCGATGCTATGGTAGCTCCCGTGGCCGAATCGATGATAGATGAACTTCTTCGGATGGACTCAGAGTTCTTTATCAAGGGTTCTTATGCTGAACATAAAACAACCAGAGGCATGTCCGTAGATAGTATCTTGGGGTTTAACTGATTTGTATTATATTGGACCTTGTATCTTATTCCTCTTTTTTACTTCCGAAGGAATTTATTGTATATTGCCGAAGCCCTCTATATTGTTGAAGCCCCCGAGCCTAACTGGGCGAAGGTTCTACTATTTTTTCCTCCTTGAAATCTATCTTTCCTGTTGTAATAAGACATCCTTGTTTTTCCCTTGGATGGATTGCCAGTCTTCGAGTATCTTTGATGTCGAAATTCTATATTTGTATTCCGAGGTTCTTAAACCAAAGCACTTAAGATTTTTGATGTGTACACTATATTTATGATTGCTGACTTCTGTTTTTTATATTTGGCGAGGTATTAATGTACCAAGGCGAAATATTTCAGTGAATCTATATTGTATGTATTTTGAAACTTAGGCGTTGAGCCCCCGAGCGTGTCGAAAAATAAGAAGTATATCTCCACTATCTTTATTATATTGCAGCACCACGAGCCCGCCTCATTAAAAACCTTTTCCGGCCCCACTCGGTGCCCCGAAAAAGGAAAAGAGTGCGCCTGAAAACTCGTGGGCGTTTCAGTACATTGAAGTTTTACAAGGACTATATTTTAGCTCTAGGCGTAGAACCGCCTGAGTTGCGCCACGTTCCGGGGTTTTGCTCCTCCACCCCTGTCTTCTTGTCCTTTATCCTGTATGCTCCTCCTCCGATTACTTCCGTGACAATATAGGGACCAAGCCATGGTGACTCGAGTTTTTCATGACTTTTTTGCGTGAGCCGAAGAACTAAGTCTCCCACTTGGAAGGATCTTGGCCGCAAACGTCGGCTGTGGTAATTCTTCAAGTCCTGTTGATATTTGGTGACCCTTGATAATACTTCGTCTCGAGCTTCGTCGAGTGCGTCTACATCGTCTTCCAATGCTGTCCTTGAAGCTTCTTCATCATACGCTGTGACTCTAGGGGAGTCGTGCTCTATTTCTATTGGTAGTACTGCCTCCGCACCATGGACCAGAAAAAACGGGGTTTCTTGTGTCGCTGTATTTGGTGTTGTGCGGATGCTCCACAACACACTTGGTAGTTCTTCAGGCCAGGTATGTCGAGCTTTTTCTAGTGGTCCCAACAGGCGTTTCTTGATGCCATTGCAGATAATGCCATTGGCTTTCTCGACCTGCCCGTTGGTTTGAGGATGTGCAAGCGACGCAAAGTGCAGCTTGATACCCACTTCTTTGCGGTAATCTTTGAATTCGTTGGATGTAAAGTTACCGCCATTGTCCGTGACGATGCTATGAGGCACTCCAAATCTGAAGACGAGGCCTTTTATGAATTTTACTGCGGATGCTCCATCTGGCGAATTTATCGGCTTCGCTTCTATCCACTTTGTAAATTTGTCGACAGCTACTAGCATGTATTCCTTTCCTCCTGGCCATGATTTATGTAACTTGCCCACCATATCGAGTCCCCATTGTGCAAAGGGCCACGACAAAGGTATTGGTGCTAATTCTGCTGCTGGAGAGTGAGGTTTTGCGGCAAACCTTTGACACGCGTCGCAAGTCCTTACTATTTCTTTGGCGTCCTCGATTGCTGTCAACCAGTAGAATCCTGCCCGGAAAACCTTGGCTGCGATGGCTCGACTACTCGCGTGGTGGCCGCATATTCCTTCGTGCACATCCTTCAGAATTACTCTTCCTTCTTCGGGTGTTACACACCTTTGCAGAACACCTGAAATACTTCGCTTGTACAGTTCTCCTTTGACCACCGTGAAAGCTTTAGACCGTCGAATTACTCGCCTTGCTTCAACTGGATCGTCGGGTATTTCTTTCCTGAGGATGTATGATACATATGCTTGCATCCAAGGAACTTGTACCATCATTACAAGCTCTTGTTCGTCTTCATCCTCCGTGGTTTCTGCAAGGGGTGTCGAAGTTCTTTCTTTTTTCTGCACCTTTTTTGGTTTTGTAGATCTCTCCGATATTTCTTCCCAAAACACTCCTGGCGGGACCGGGAGGCACTGCGACCCGATGTTTGCGAGGACGTCGGCTTCATCGTTGCTCAATCTACTGATGTGGTTTACTTCGCATCCATCGAATAGCTTCTCGAGTTCATTGTACACCTCCTTATATGCTACCATGCTATCATTGACTGCATCACATTGGTTCATAACTTGCTGGGCCACCAATTGTGAGTCGCCAAAGATTTTTAGTCGAGTTGCACCGCATGCTTTTGCTATCTTCATCCCGTGTATGAGGGATTCATATTCTGCTTCATTGTTAGATGCGTTAGGGAACGTCATCCGAAGGATATACTTCAATTTGTCGCCTTCAGGTGATATAAGTATGACTCCTGCGCCAGCTCCTTCTACTCTCTTGGACCCGTCAAAATTCATGGTCCAGGTTCTCGACAGAGTGCAGGGGTCCTGTGTTTTGCGGCTCCATCCACTCTGCGATGAAGTCCGGCAAAACTTGCGACTTGATTGCTTTTCTTTTTCATACGTGATGTCCCGAGGGAAAGTTCTATTCCCCAAAGGGAGACACGACCCGTAGCTTCTGGATTGTTCGAGTATATTTGACAAACGAGCCTCATTGACCACTATGATCGGGTGTGCCGAAAAATAGTGGCGCAATTTTCGTGCTGTTGTGAACACTCCGTATGCTAGCTTCCAGTACCGAGGGTACCTTTGTTTTGACGGCGATAAAACTTCGCTGACGAAGTAGACTGGCCTCTGTACTCCGTGGAGTTTTCCTTCTTCTTCTCTTTCGACAACCAGCGCCGTGCTTACCACTTGGGGCGTGGCTGCGATATATAATAGGAGAGGTTCCTTTTCCTTCGGTGCCACCAAGATTGGTGGTGTCGAGATTTTGCGCTTCAAATCTTCGAAAGCTCTGTCGGCTTCTTCGTTCCACTGGAATTTGTCTCCTTGTTTTATCAAAGCGTAGAATGGTAACGCTTTTTCTCCTAGCTTGGCGACGAATCTGCTCAAAGCTGCGACTCGCCCAGTTAACTGTTGTATCTCTTTCAACTTTGTTGGCTTTCTCATTGTTACAATAGCTTGTATTTTATCGGGATTTGCTTCAATCCCTCTTGCTCGAGACTAGAAACCCCAAGAGTTCTCCTGCTTGGGACACCAAAGGAACACTTCGTCGGGTTCAACTTCGAGCAGAATTTGTTGAGGTTGTCGAACGTTTCCTTGAGGTCCTCTATCGGTGTTGATCCTTCTTTTGATGTTATGACGACGTCGTCGATGTATACTTGCACGTTTTTCCCAATCGTGTCGCCAAACACTTCGCATCATCCTCCGATATGTTGCTCCCGCGTTTTTCGGACCAAAGGGCATTGTTCCGTAACAAAACACGCCATAAGGTGTAATGAACGCAGTCTTTACTTCATCTTCTTCTTTTAACCTGATCTGGTTGTAACCGGAATACGCGTCCGAGAAGGAAAGACGTTTGCATCCAGCCGTGGAGTCGATAATTTGATCGATCCTTGGGAGGGGGAAGTGATCCTTTGGACAATGTTTGTTGAGACACGTAAAGTCGACGCACATGCGAAGGACCTTAGTGTTTTTCTTTGGCACCATCACGGGATTTGCTACCCATGTGGCTTCTGTGAATATCTCTTTGATAAAACCAGCTTCTTGTAGTCGATTGATTTCCGACAGCATAGCTTTGCGGTTTGGTTCCGAAAAACGCCGCAAAGGTTGTTTGATTGGTCTCGCTGATGGATCCAAATTTAGGTGGTGCTCGGCAAGTTCCCTGGGTACTCCTGGCATGTCAGCTGGACACCATGCGAAGATTTTCCAGTTCTCACGGAGGAACTCGACGAGCGCGCTTTCCTATGCGATATCCATGTTGTTTGCAATGGATGTCGTCTTTTTTGGGTCTGTCGGGTGAATCTGCACCTCCTTAGAATTTTTCTCTGTGTTGAAAGTTGATTCTTTATTTGGCCTTCCAACGTCTGGCAGTACGTCGTAATCAGTCATGCTTTTCGACGCCAAATACTCAGCTTGCATCCCGAAAGTTTCTGATAACCGATGGAAATCCTTGTCGCACTTATCAGATAAGGCGAAACTCCCTTTGACCGTGATTGGTCCCTTGGGTCCAGGCAATCTCCACAACAGGTATGTATAGTGTGGTACTGCCATAAATCTAGCATATGCTTGGTCGTCCCAACAAGGCGTGGTACTCGCGATGGAAAATCCACAACTTCAAACTCCGGTTTCTCGATTCTATAATTTTCTCGGGTTCCAAAGCTGAACGTCGAGGTTGATCTTCCCCAATGGGTAACTTGGTTTCTCCGGTGTGATGCCGTGGAACCTTGTGTCTGTTGGCTTCAAGTTTGCTAAGGATATGTTCATCTTCCTCAATGTATCTGCGTACATAAGGTTTAAGCTGCTGCCACCATCTATGAATACTCGGGAAACATCGAAACCCGCGATAACTGCTGGCAGAATAAGTGCTGACTGCCCTGGTCGAGGAACTTGCTGCGGATGATCCGCTATGGTGAAGCCGATGTCTTGCCCTGACCAATTGAGGTACTCAACTGTTGGTGGAGGCATTTTCTCTGCCATGAACACCTGTCTCGAGATTACTTTTTGAGTTCCGTTGGACGGCCTTCCCTTCGAATCATCGACACCGCTCCGTTTGAGTTAGGATCGACATAAGGTGGTGGTGGAGGTGCTGCCGCTATTCCGAGCTGATGCCGATTGTCGTCCGTAATCGCGGGAGGTGGCGGTAGATGAATTTCGCTCCCGGGCTCCCGAGGGTTTCTCTCGTGCTGCTCGAGCGTGAGCGTTTTCGCGCATCCGAACATTGCCCGAAAATTTCGACGGTCTTTACGCGGTGCCCTGACTATCTTTTCCCGTTGCTGTCGAGGAAGAAGTGCATCTGGCACGGTCCGTTCAGCATTTCTTCGGGGGACACGAAAGGTTTTGGAAACCTCGGCCCACTATTTTGTCTGTTGCGGGAGTCGTCCCTATTATCGCTTCGCTGCTCATTGCTTCTCTGATAATCATCTCTGTTGTTTCCTCCCGTGTTTGCCCGAAATCCTGCCGAAATTTGCCCTGGGGCGTCATAGTTTGGATACTGCCGAGGAAATCGTCGCCTCGATTGATAATTTCGACCACGGTCCTCCTCCGGCGACCTGTGTCGTTTATTGTGGACGAGTGTCTTCTCCGTCTGCCCATCTATTTGCTATCTCCATCAACGCGGATACTCGTTTTTGGATTGGTCCTTCCCAAGTCCTCGACAAAATCTCCACGCCTAATTCCTGCGACAAACGCATCTATTGCTCTCTCGTCAGATATATTTTCTGCCGAGTTTTTTATGATGTTCCACCTTTGGATGTATTTTCTCATTGACTCATCCGGCTTTTGTCGACACGCTCTCAGCTCTTCTAACGACGCAGGTTTTTTGCACGTGGACCTGAAGTTTTTGACGAATACGTCCTCGAAACTTTCCCAGCTGTCGATAGACCTTGGCGGAAGTTTTTTGATCCAAGATCGTGCGGCTCCACTTAAGTGCACCTGAATACTTTGCATGGCTGTTGCTCTAGTTCCTCCGAGTTAACTTCACTGTCTCGAGGTAATCAATTAGCCAGTCCTCTGGATCTTGCAGGCCGTCGAACTTTTTGAAGTGATCAGGCAACTTAAATCCCGACGGGACTCGAGTTTTTCGTACTCTCCTTGTGAAGCACGGCAGGCCGCACATATCCTCGTCGTTAAGCTCCGGGGATTGTCGATGATCCCTTCTGCTTTGTCTCGCTCTATCGACCCCTGCTTGTGCTCCTGTGTCTCTTGCTCTGCTTGGTCCTTCAGGGACTGCCGCCGTTGCCGCTGCAGGTCGTGGACTATTTTGTCTTGCCGCTCCTTCGGGAGGCGTTGCTACGAACGCTGTCCCCATAGCTCCAACCCTCGCTAACGCCATATTGTATAATGTTTCCCTTGGATCTCCCGGGGGTGGCCTGGATGCGAGGATGTAAGCTTGTGTCGCCATATACCCAGCTTCTGGTGTCTTAGGGATAATATTTCCTCTTGTATCTATCGACATAAAGGACATGTCGAGGTTTTGAACCAAGTGCTCTCTTTCCGCTTCGGGTATGTGTTGTAACCTTGATCTTCCTCTGTTCCGAGCCTCCCTGTGGCTATCACCCGAAACTCTAGATTGTCCACTTAGATCCGCCCTTCTCCTGCTGGATGCGAAGCTGCCTCCTTTCTCCTGTTCAACTCAGCCTGTCTCGTTTTTCTATTTCTCGGGCAGTTTGTGCGAGCCTATATTGATAAGCTTGCAGTTCTTGAGCTGTAGCCGTTGTCGTCATTGGCTCCGAACCATCTAGGGCTTTTGCAGCTCTATCCCAGGCTGCTTGCGGAAGTTGAACTCTGACACGTGGTGTGGGCCCATCATATTTAGTGCCCATACCTCTCCTTAGATCTGAGGGATCGACATATGGATTCCCCAAATCGTCGAAAGCCTCCGATGTTTCTTCTTGATTTTCGATAGCATAAATCCGATGATATTTTGTACTCGGATCTATGTTGGGTTTGGTGACATCATTGTTGAGATTGATGAAGACCTTGCCCATCGTGATGGATTTGTCGATGAAGTCGTAGCTGTCGACATCGCTTGAGCCATCGCTTATATATGAGTCCGTAGATGACTCAAACGATGTGTCGCCGAAGATCTTGGCGAGTTTCTCTCTTGCTCTGATGCTGACGTAACGTGTTGCCGAAGTTTCTTCTTCTGACTCGGTTGACGATGCGTAGCTTGAAAAATCGGAATCGACCGCCGATGATCCCGACGAAATCGGAATTTCGACACGATACGATCCTTCCTTCTCGACGCGAAAGTGAAACCTTCCGAACGTCATCTCCATAGGCTCCGCCAGATACGCATATGCATCCAAACGGGAGGGTGGGTGAGGAACAAAATCAACAAGACCGAGCAGCGATCCGTTTACCTCGATCCATAGTGTTGCTTCCGGTTGACGATGTCGAAGATCTTGAACGTGCCATCGAGATCAGATCCTTACGCCTCTAATTCCCACGAGACGGCGCCAATTGACAAGGGATTAACTTATCAATGCCTATGGATTGTAGGCTAGGGTTTAGTTAGAAGTAGAGGGCAAGTAGATCTCGAAGGTTTCAGCCGAAAAGTGCTCGACGATTATGAAAACTAGGGTTTGCAGACAATGATTCGATGATCTCCTCGTCCCTCGACTCCCCCTTTATATAAGAGGTGGAGCCGAGGGTTTCGTTTTGTACAAGTTACAGAGTCCGGGACGGTTTCTAACTCATCCCGCCAGATTACAAATAACACTTCCTATTACAATTCTACTTTCCTTAATATATCTTGTGTTCTTGAACCTTCTTATTCTTCGGGTAGTGGGCCTTCATTAAACCCTGGGTACTATCTTTGGCAGGCCCAATTGGGTTGCCTATGTCAACCGGGAACCGAATTGAATTTCCCCACATGGGCATGTCTCTATTTACTCTCACCTGAATCAAACTCAAGGGGAGAGGCACACACCCACTCGGGGTCCTTGTAAGGCTTGCATCTGGGCATCAACATCCGAGGGAGCATGTAAGACACAAAAGTGGTGCATCGAGGTGGCATTCTAAGATTATAGCCACTAGTAGAGCTCTTCTATCATTGAGGGATATTTGAAGTGACCATGTTTTGTACCACTCATCAAACGATTCCTTTGTTGCCTCTCAAAATATAAGAGTAAGTCCCGCTTCAGTGGACAACGAAACATATTTTTAGAAAATATCGACGGGTCAACTTTGCCATCGTACGTTGACATCGTACGGTGACCTTCGTTTAAGACCCCTACACACCCCAACTGACTTTTCATCACAAACTTCTAACATAGGGACACGCCTGCTCTCTTTGTTGTCTCAACACTGGCAACATGTTATATGTTGGGGGCCTCTAGCTTGATGCTTGGGATGGCAGATAAGTGGTAAGGAGGAGATTGAGATTATTACATAAGAGCTTTGATAAAGAAAAAGGTAATATGCAAATTTAGTGGAGAATCATGGAAGATGAACATATGTATCTTTTCCCCTAATAGAGCTCGCGGTGTGATTTTTTTAATGTTACAATCGCGAATATAACCCTAATAAAAAACAGTTACATCGAGTTTGTTTCGGACCTAAACACAAAGATTCAAAAACATGATAAATAGATTTGTAAAATGCGATTATATATGAGTCTTGATGGAAAAGGGCAAGAAGAACAGAATGTGGAAGAGATTTTTTTTCCGAAAAGAAGGATAGGTGACCAAGAAGGGAAGGCAGGGAGAGAGAACACAAGGGTAATGTGAGGGGTCTGCCTAGGGATGTGTGAAAGCTGCAGGCGTTCACGAGGGGTGGCACAGCTCTACATCACTCCCGCATATGCATGCGTTCTACTGCTCCCCTTTCTTCTTCCTCCTGCTATCTATAGCTCGCTCATCATCATTATTCTATTGCTCTCGTCGATCACCATTGCCAGATTTAGTAACCCCTCCGTATCCATCATGAGGTTGACCCCACCTCCCAAGTTACTCCTACAAGTTACTCCTCCTTCACATAGTACGACGATGATCCCATCAGCAATAAATTCTTCTCCCCTTCCTTCGGACAAGCCGTACAGGGCAGAGTCATCATCTATCTTCTTCTTTTTTACCTAGGCAGCTTACGCTTACCTCACACCACCATCATCTTCCTTCTACCACCTCTAGCTACATTTAATCGGTCGAGGTAGCCTTCTCCTCCATTCCCCTATAAAGCCCTCCGTTATGTGACCACTCATGTGCTCTCTCTCTCTCTCTCTCTCTCTCTCGTCTAGCTGCTACTAGCTCATAGGGACACACTTCGGAGTCTGGAAGCTGGAGGAGCAAGCTCAGTTCATCGTCGGTTGATCTCCGTCTACCTAGCTCTACTTACTACACATCTAGCTCGCTCGCTTGCTTGGTTGCTGGGCATGGACAACATGACCCACAACTCGAGCAGCAGCAACTCCTGGGACTTGGACATGAGCCTCGGCAGCCACCACCACCCTCTCCTCTTCGACCACCCCACCACGACTCCACCGGCGCCGCCACCGCCGCCATTATCCTTCCACCTCCACCCACCTCTTCCATCACAGCAGCAGCAGCAGCACCACCAGCTAGCCTTAGATCATTCCCCTCCCCCATCCCTCTTCCCTCCTCACCACCTCCACCATCTTGACTTGGCCGTCGACCTCCACCGACATGGCCATGAATACCACCAGCACCAGCACCAGCAGAGAGATCAGCAGCACGACGAGATGCAACAAAGGCCGCCGCCGCCGACGGATCAGGAGGGTTCGCAGTCACAGCTTCATCAGCAGCACCAGGACGCCGTGGACGAGGCGGAGGAGGAGCTGGGCGCGATGAAGGAGATGATGTACCGGATCGCCGCCATGCAGCCGGTGGACATCGATCCGGCTACAATCAAGAAGCCACGCCGCCGCAACGTGCGCATCAGCGAGGACCCGCAGAGCGTCGCCGCGCGCCACCGCCGCGAGCGGATCAGCGAGCGCATCCGGATCCTGCAGCGCCTTGTCCCAGGGGGCACCAAGATGGATACGGCTTCCATGCTCGACGAGGCCATCAGGTACATCAAGTTCCTCAAGCGCCAGGTCCAGGACCTCCAACACCAGCCTGCACCGCCGCATCAGCAGCACTATCCCGGCGGGGGCAGCAGCGGCGGCGCTGGGCCTAGTAGTACGGTGGCCATGGCGGGGCGGCCGGCCTTCCTGCCACTGGGTGCCGGATCCCTGATCGACTGGGCGGGGCTGACCAGGCAGGTGGATATCCACGGGCCGACGTCATCGTCGTCCTCGTCCTCGATGGGCGGCGCACTAGGTTTTGGGTTCAGCGGCGGCGGCGGTCAAAGCAGCCATGGAATGCACTGAGAAGGTTAGGTGATGGGTGGATTTAACTAGGGATGGATCATGGATGCATGGATATGATGACTAGAGAGAGGTAATTTTGATTTAATTTCTTCCTAATTCTTCTTCCTCTTCTTGCGAGTTTGTGTACTGGATGTTTTCTATGATGAAATTAAGTTCAATTTTATGAGTAATAAGATTACCTAGGGTTTGTGCCAAAGTTAGCTTTGTTTGCCTTGTGATCGATCTATCTTGATGGTTAATTTTGTATTTCGACTTGTCTCTGAGTTTTCATTTGTCAAGAAGGCAGAATTTAGTATAGTTTTGTCTGTTTTGAAGATCATGCATACTGCTACACATACACAGTAGTCCCGTGTATATAAAATTATAGATATCTGCATCATGTTCAGTAGCTTGATGGATGCAAAGCTTGCATGTTGACTACTACTCCGGTAGCTAGCTAGATGCTGGTTCTGCTTCATGGGAGAGGCGGGAGAGAGATACTACAGCACTCACATGCATTTATTGGTTAGTTACATGCCTGCGGGTTTGTCATGCTGAGATCATATCTCTTAACAATCTCTCCCCCTCCCTCTCCCTCTCCTTCTCCCTGAGAAATTTTTGGTCTGTTTTTTTCCCTACCTCGCCGGCCTGATGAGATAATACGTAGTCCATAGGGGGGTAGATGGAATTATTGGTGCAAGGTATTCAGTGCCATTGTCAGTCATGAGTGAGTGGTGAGGTGCTGAATTCTATGCATCAGGAAAACCAGTAAAGAAAGGAGGCTGGCTATCCTTGGAGAGTTCCCAGAGATGCAAACCAACAACCATTGAAAAGCTAGCTGTACCTTCCTTCTCTGACGACGACGATCACCTCTCTATCTATCTAACCACATATAGAGCGTAGCTAGCCTATGTTATCTTACGCCCTCTCTGCGGTATACTTGTCTTCTTGCATCCAAAATAAATATGAAAACCTAGCACACACGTCGAGTTCATGCATGTCTGTATGGTTTTTCTTGTGGCGGCCGGTCGCAAAAGGTTCTGCTGCAAGCATGTTGTATACACCTATATGATCCTGCGTGTTTGTGAAGAAATGCAACCGACAGTTCTTTTTTCAGAATTGTTACTTCAGTTTGTCTTCCATACTTGCACCAGCGGTATTTTATGTCAATTGACACTAACCAGCGTTGATTACCTACTCATCCATTCTCTGTCTCAACGTCACACGAGCTATTTTGGAAAACAGATAATTTAGTATTATCTCACATAGTACATAGAAAGAATGTTGTACTATACTTGTATTAGAAAGATCTTGGACAATCAAAACATGTAGTGTAAGTAGCTGGTATGCTTCTCTAATTTAGGTCACAGCAAACTTTCTGTGAGCACGGTACAATTTATATCTGCCATTCTTCTGGATGGTCCAGTTAAACATCTCTAGAGTCCATTTACATTCGCTCATCCTTATTACTGTATTATTTCCTTTCTTTCAAGTTTATGTTTGTTCATTCTGTATCCGTCAATGTCACTCCATTAGATAGTATGTTATATTAATTTGTTTGAACTAACAAAAGAATAGCTAGACAAAATAGTCAGTTGTTTGATTAGTTTGATAAAAAAAACAATATTTGGCTAAATTGTGCATCTGCCTTGTATGGCGTATTCAAGGTCATGAATGTTATGTTATTTTTTGCTCTAACAGTAATAAAAGAAAATTGTTCAGACTAGATTGATTATTTGGTGCCTTATCATATTTGGTTAATTTGTGCATCTGTGTTGTATGATGTGTTTTTCCATTTTGTTTTTCAGACTCTTGTATTTTTTGTGTGGATGTGCATACTTATCTGTTGGAATATTTAACCGAATATTCTATAGCATGTCCAAGTGAACACTATGTATTATGATATAATCATATACCCATGAATGTTTCCCAAGAAGGACCAAAAGACAAAACTGTCGTGGTAAAAATGTAATAATGATCACCAAGAGATACATGCATGGACCACACAATTTGATTCAACTGTATGCGACATCTCGAAAACTTATTTTTATTGACTAATAGAACACGAAAATACAAGTAACTTTTCTAATGGTGCGACATGAACTATGCTTTAAATATATTATTTTGACCATGTGTGGCTATATATATGTAGAGCATATAAGCGCATGATGTAACACCATGAAGAAAAAGATGTCCAAAATATATGTAGTACCTATGAACATCCATCATGTGCAGAAACAAAAAAAAAAACGGTGGAAATTTTAATAACATTCCAGAACGGTGCATTGCAGCACAAAAGTGATCCCATGGTATGTTCTCCGGTCATCAGTTGTGCATTACATTATTAAATGATCGATGTCATCTCCCATAATGGCACACCCTATGAGATGTCAATATACATGGCACATGGAATCTGTATATATCCTTTGCCTAGATGGTGCAAAATTTGGGAAGGATTTCATACATAACATTTTCTGCTTTGTCAAATAAAACACAAACTATAACAAATATGTACATATATGCTGATATGATAAAGGACATGAATTAAAAGGTTTCCTAGCTTCGATTCCATGTCGTGTCCCCAGTGCGTACCACCAACACTCTCCCTCAATGCTTTCTTCATGGAAATGTGTTTCAAGACAACCTAGTGCCCTCCGAAGACCATAGATGTCTCCACAACCGCACATATCTCAACAGTAAATATGTATATATCATATCCCTTGACAAGGAAAACATTAATTGGCACATTATATTCACAATGTTATCGCAACATAATTTTCCCTCTAAACATCAAATTTGATCTTACTAAATTCATGGATGATTAGGCTAGCATTACTCAACTTTCTATCTCACCACATGGTGGATTTTTATAATCTTTTCATGCATATAAGTTTATATAATACTCAGTATACTATTTAGTTCTAACTGACAGTTGTGGAGTATGTAGAAACCACATAAGATATAATGTTGTCAAAGCACTTCATAGAAGTGTTTGAACTAAGAGTGTTCATACGACCTGTTCTCTTCTGTGTGTACGTGTGGGTGGATGGGTGTGTGTGTGTGTGTGGGGGGGGGGGGGGGCAGAGATTTCAAGTAAGTTCAAATGTTCTCATGATTATATTTATAGCTCATAAATGATCTCATATCAGTTATACCCAAAGGATTTGGATCGAACTATTAGAAAAAGAAAGAAAGGAAATAGCTATCACGGTGGGCATTGCGGCCTTATGTCTATGTTGCTACAGAACATGTTGAATGAGCATGTCTTATATTGTAAACATATCAATGACCATGCATTGTTTGGTTGCTATTGCATTATTTATTGTGTTCAATGGATTTATTTCAGCAAAATAAGTGGAGCTCGGAGTATATTTTTGTGACTAACTCATACTACATTTCTTTAATTATATGCTTTGTGTTTCATAAGTATCAATGGGCATCATAATTTTTTTTCGCATTTTTCATTCAACATATACGTTGTTCTCACTTTCAGTCCATATATAAACCTGCAATGGTCGTTTGTGATAACTGAGACTTCGCCACTTGCTATTTTATTTTTTTTGCCAAAAATTGCCATGTGAATGTATATATGTCCAGTAGTCCAGATCCAAATTAATATGGGTACATATATGCTTAACCTTTTTAAATTTAATAAAAAACACATGTAAAGGTTCTGAAAATAAATAAATTAAGGAATCATACATGTAGTAATTAGATAGAAGCTTGTCCTTAAGAGTTCAAGTAAAATAAAGTTTGTGAGATGTGCACCAAAACTCACGAAAATAATTATTAAAAATAGCATGGAATGCATATATATATGCTACCTAACTTAATATAAATCCATCTGGTGATTTCCAGAAAACGTAGATTTGTGGCCATATTTTTTTTTACCGAAATTCACATAGACAATGCATATCACTGTCTATGTGTATACATAATTCCCTACGTTTTCGGAACTCGGAAAATGTTATTCTTAATGAGTTATAGAAATAAGGATCTTTATCATGCCCATATATATATAACTCTCACATGCGCCTGGATCAAAAGAAAGTGTACCTCCCTCCAGGTGACATTTGAATATATATAATGCATGGATGATCACAAAGGTGATCAGTTAAAATTTATGTTTCTGGTGCCTGCAGTAGCTGTATACACCAGTAGACACTGTTTCAGTCTCCACATCCACATACGCATACAGCAATAAAATACGAGGCTGTCCGGCATGCCTGTCTTCACATCGTGTGGCATGCATGCTGTGTGTGTAAGACTGCAAGATCAGCTATTTCATTGGAGAATTTGTTTCGGACGTTTGTGTATTTACACGTCTCAACTCTCAAGCAGATCGATCTATACATTGGATTCTCATATTGAAGGAAATAAATGATCTCTATACGTTTCAGATCTCTAATTCGAATTCTTATTGCATGCAACAAAATAATCATAGGGCGCGCAGGAACATGCATGCGCATGCATTCTCTAGAACTAGTGCTACGGCATCCATTAATTCCAAGTATAACTATAGTTTATAATAATATACATATGCATGCATGTGTTGCACATGTTTTTGCATGCATGTTAATCTAGAGAATATAATTTGTGTGCTCAAAGATATATTGCAAAAGGGAGACGTGCTCGGTCATGCATTACATGATCAGCACAAGGATTTGATTTGTAGGCCCTTGTTACTAGTTAGCAAGTGTACGCATGTACACTTGCAAAAGGCAGATATCAGTTCTCATTTCTGAAAGGGACTTCGAATATGAGCATGTTGTACGCAAATCTGTGCAGCCCAATCATTACATTCTTTTTCAATTACTAGAACATTCTTTGCAATAAATGGGAAAATGTGTATGTACAAACTACATGTGCATGGGTAGGAATTATTTTGCATGCACATAGGTGTGTAAATAGATAAGATAATTTCACACCGAATCCGTCTGCGGATAAAGATACCCGAACCCGAAGTTGCACCCAAATACAGTATGAGATATGACATAACAAATATCATGGGGATATGGATTATCCAAAACTAATTAGGATTATCTGGATGTTTTAAACCGGATAATCTCATGTTCTAGTCAAAATCTCCCAGAGTTCATTTGGTGAACAGGACTAGCTCTGAATCTACAACCGGCTAAGAGTATCTCCACCGGTGCTCCCCGAATAAGTGCCGACACATGCACCGGCAGCTAACTATTGGGGTCGCCCAAGCAGACTGCCGGCAGAATTTCTCTGTCTTCCCACACCGGTAGCCCCATAAAAAAAGCCCCAAACCGAAAAAACAAACAAACAAGAGAGCCTGTGAGGAAAAAGAAGCTCGGCGTCCCCATCCGCCATGGGCCCCGGCGGAGCATGGGGTGCATGGCTGGCCGTCACCGCCAGTCCACCACCGGAAGCGCCCCAGAGCCCGACGATCGCGCCAGGCCGCCGCCACCCGCCATCGATGCGTCGCGCCGCCTTCTCCCGCCACGACGCCGCGGCCGAGGATGCTCCCGACGTGCCCTCATCTTCCCCCGCCGCCGAAGATGGCCGCCGAGAAGCGGCGCATGCTGCTGGACGGGCTGGAGAGTCATCGCGGCCGTCCGCGCCGCCAAGATGCGCTCGGCCGTCGCGTCCGACGTCCCCGTGGCTCCTCCTGCTGGACGGACTGGCGGATCATCGCGACCGTCTGTGCCACCGAGATCCGCTCGGCCCCCGTGTCCGACATCCCCGTGGCTCCTCCTGCTGGGCGGGCTGGCAGATCATCGCGACCGTCTGCGCCGCCGAGATGCGCTCGGAGCGCCGCGTCCAACATCCCCGTGGCCCCGAGGGGAGCCTGGCCTCCACACACGCAGGACGCATCAGCAGTGGGCCGAGGGGAGCCTGGCATCCATGCAGCGCGCGTCGTTGATACGTGTAATATCCCAGGTAATGTGGTTACAAAAATAGAGGAAACAGATGTGTGCATTGCATTTATGCATAGAAAATCTGGGGAATTTTCGCGCTTTAAAGTAAAACAGATCACAATGAATCGAAGTTTCACTTGACCTTGGTGGAATTGAAGTAGCTCATCAAGTCAAGCGCTATAAACCTCAATGTGACTTTGTTAAAACCTTGTTCTGGGTAGAGATGATTTGATCTAAGGGGTTAGATCAAATGGAACTAATAATCAACACAACAACATTTCACTCAAGTATCAATTACTTGATCTTATAAAATATTATATTATGGTAAACCTTGTCATAACTTATGAACACCAATTCAATTGCAAATAAAGTAACAATAAAATGGAGAAACCATCCCTGACTTATCTTCTCCATGTACAAAACTAAATTTTGATCCTACCATGAACCTCATGGTATTCATTCTACCTTAATCTTGGAAACAAGATAAGGAGATCAACTCTCAAAATATATAAACTTATCTAATCTATATTATTATACACCAAACCTTGAGGGGTGAGAGTTCTATAATGATTGTTAGAGAGGTAATAACCAACCTTGAGCTAAACCTTGGATATACATCCAAGTATTCAAACCTCATCTCAAGAACACAACCTTGGGATATTATTCAAGACATTCCCAATTAAGAGAGACTATTCATATCAATTCTAGTTTTATCTATTTAAGAATAAAAGACAACCATTGAACTAGAGTATTAGGAGTACATCATAACCTAGAATAAGCTATTCTTATATAAGAGAGCTCAAACTATGGTGTTACACTCAAGTAGTTGAGGCAACATTTGAATGTGAGGGAGAGAACTATCCATATACCAGATGACCATATCATCATTGTTTGAGTAGTACTCTAACATAATATCTCAGGCATTCTCCTGGGACATAAACTAAAGAGACAATCATAGTAGTCCCATACAAGAAGGTAAATTAGAAGTGCTATACCTTGATTGATCTAGACAATGCTTGATCATGGAAGTGAGAACCCATTTAATGAGAGATACCTTAGGAAGCCAAATCTTGATCATTATAAATTGAGTGATGATCCTAAACCCTAAGAACTTGAGATAGAGACATTAAGAAAAAGTTGATCATGCCTAATCCATGATCATGCTCTTGAGGTATGTGAGGATAAGTTAAACCTTAATAAGATAAGTAGATATCATTCACCACATGAAATTATAGGGAGGAAACTAATAAGCAACCCTAGGCTGGTATCCCAACCTATAATTGTAAATCAATTGGTGATAATAAGTAGAATCTTACCACATCTATTTTCTCATTCATTCATCAATTAATGAACCTAAGAAAACCTTAGAGTTAAACACTATACTTCATATGGTGAGAAACCATATATCCATATGACCAAAGTTAACTATAAAAAGAACTATAACTAATGTAGTTATTTGAATGGTAGAATTGAGAATACTAATAGAAGTTAATTGGTAGAAGATAAAACCAATTCCCAAATCCTTAGTAATAAGAGAAGCACATGAAATATTAAGCAAGTCATCACCTTATCATAGTTAGGGGAGATTAAACCCTAGCACATGCAATATGGTGTCATCCCATCTCAATAACCTAGAATTAAATCTCAACCCTAGTTTGAGTATCACTTGGGTGATCACAATTAAAACCTAAGACATAATTGAGTTCCACACCTTGTGTCACTGGGTGAATAGAATTAGAGCCCTAGAATTGCTCCCTAGCTATATCTTATGTTTCATAAGATGAACCTAGTGCTAAATCTCGTAAGGGAAACTCATGTGTGGTGATCAACCACCTATCTTTATAACCAAGACCAAGCCATGATGAGAGTAATACCTATTCTAGGTACTTCAAGGAGTTGTTAGAAATATAATACTTGTGCCAACTCTAAAATAGGGGTATAATTAAATTCACAAAGACCTTAACAACTAAGTGTTCACATAAAATCATATGTAAGTGACTAAATCAAGACCCTAGAAATATTTAGGTACATAAAGCCATGCCATTTGATCACATCCTTAAATCATAAAAATATTTGGAATTTCAATAGAAAGAGAATGGAAATCTTAATTATTCACACACATATTTGAAATATTATATACATTGAAAATATCTTTATGTTAACAACCAAATTATTATGTCTCAAGCAGAATTATTACTTAAGAGGTAATTTTCAAGTTTAAAAAAATATACAAATATCTGCAAACAGAATTGAAATTCAAAACTGAATTCAAAAGAGAAATTGAAAACAGAAAATATAAAAAACAGAAAAAGAAAAAGGGCTTACCTAGCTTACCTGGCAGATCAGTGCAGCCCTGGAGGAGCCCAGCAGCAGCCCACCTTGGCAACCCAGCACCACGGCCCGAGTAGTAGCCCAGCCCAGCCAACTTACCTCTTCGGCAGAAAAATAAAAGGAGATGGTCGTCCTCATCTCTTCCTCGCGCCTGTAGGCCAGCGAGGCGCCGTGGTCGTCTTCGCAACGCCGCTGTCGATCCCTCCTCGTCCGAGGGCATGACGAGGCTTACCCTGGAGCCCTATAAAAGCCCCACGATGAACAGCAGCTGTAGATTTTTTCCTCTCTGCTCAGTTTCCGTTCAACCCGAAAACCTAGCCGTATAGTCTCCGGTTATCGCCGCCGATTGGGGAAACCCCGAGCCTCGCCGTGACCACCGTCGTCATCGCCAAGCTCTTCTTGCCCAACCCTTGCAAGGAATCGAGTTGGGGAGCGTCGAGTACCGCGAATCGACCTCTTCTCTGTCGCCGGTGATTACCGGTAATGGCGAAGCTGAGCTCACCTCCGCCCCTAATCAACGTCGCCGACCCTCTGGGAAGCCTCACGGTAAGATTTCCCGTCGATCGATGTTAGTTTCACAGCCTAGTTCCCCCGGTAGCATCCCGTCGACGTGAGCCGCCGTGCACCGCCGCAGTAGAAGCTCGCCGGAGCTTCTCCGGCGACCTTTTCGAGGGGGCGCCGCCACCATATGGTTCAGCGCGTCGCCCTGCGTCGAGCCCAACCACGCGCGCGTCCGCGGGAGTCGCCTAGCGCCGACGCCGTCGCCAGTTAACCGCCGGTCAAGAACACCCTGGCCATGCTGGCGATTTGGACTTGGTCCACGCTGACGTGGTCACCACCGTGGCCAATGGCCCACCAGTCATTAGCTGCGGGTATAACCTGTCTGGGTGCATTTAGTAGATTACAGATTTATTCCAATTCAATAATTGCTGAAACTTTGAAAATAATTATAAAATCCATTATAACTCGGAAAAATATAAATAAGACATCAAAATTCTTAGAATAGTAAACTCTATCCAATAAAAATATAATATGAAATTTTTATTTTTAATAAAAATTTAATTGTTTTATACTTACTAATTAAGTCTTTTCTTTTTTTCCTAATTGAATTAAAATTCAATAATTAGGAAAACCTTATAAAATAAGTAAAAAAGCAGTAAGAAAATAAAGAAAACATTAAAGCTATTTTCTTTATTTGTTAATTGGTTAAATCCTTATTAGAAGGATTTAAAACCCTGATTAGTAATTACCCTAATTATTAATTCATTAAAAATAATAAAATGCCAAACCCAACATTATTTTATTTCTAAGTTATTAATAACTTCAATTTCCTTATTGAAGTTATTAATCCTAGAATTATAGGGTAACTAGAAAAACCTAGTTCCATATGGTAGAAAAACAGGAATTCATCATTTCATGTGAAATCATAAAACCCTAATCCAATTAGAAACCCTAAGTCCAATAATTCATTTGAAACCCAATTTACTTCTAAAACCAAAACCCTAGATCCTCACATGTGACCATAGTGTTCTATTTTCATACATAGAACCATAGTAGCAACTAAACACTAGTCTTGGTCACATAAAATGTAGGAGACCTATCATTAATACATGGGTATCCCGTGTGTCCATCCTCATCAGACCTAGATGATCAAATGGGGTTAACCAGATGTAAACCCTAGCTCCAACCCTCAGAGACATAAACATTAGTTATCCATACTAGCATCACACCATTGTGATGAACCCTAATAACAACTATACCAAATATTGTGCATTACCTCACCATGTTCCACTAAACCCTACCAGTGTAGGATACTTATCAACCATCCTATTTAGGAACCAATCATTTCTTACTTAGGGGATCCAACAGCAAACCCTAGGCAACCTCAACCTTAATTGCAATACTTCTTATTCCTTAAGAAGTATGTTCTTCAAAAGTTATTCTTTTGAAGAAAATGAGGAATCATCATCAATCCTGCCTAATAGGACCTATAGCCAATAACCAGCTATCACCAGCAAAGTATACCAACCATGATAGCAACCATGGATAATTAATTGCTTAAGTTGCTCATCAAGCCTAGTTGCTGATGAATCCAACTATGTTGCGATCCATCTTATACTTACCCAGAAACTACTTGGAACCAGAATAAATTATAGCAACCCACAAACCTAATTATCATACTTGTTCTTTATTAAAGAACATGTTCTTCAAAAGTTATTCTTTTGGAGTATATAGTAATTAATCATTAACCATGCCATAGAATGCTAAAACCAACCACTATTCATTACATGTTAGGAGTATACCAAATGTTATTGTTGTGTGCTATTAATGCTATTATTATGATATATTGCAGCACATGTTTAGGATACCAAGTAATCACACCTGAATAAGAACCTTGTTTGTGAATCACTCTAAAAGTGTAACACACCCTGAACCAATCATTACAACTCACTAATCCTAAATCATCGGGGTTGGGTCACGCTTAGAGCGATTGCATCTCATTCTTATGCATTATTGCATCCTTGCCAATCTTTTAAACATCGTCCTTACCGGACGATGATGCTATTTCAGAATTTGGAGTTATTGCGTATCGAAGACCTTGCCCGCATAATCTTGCGAGTCAAGAAAGGCAAGTTCATCGCTTGCTCATGTCATTTGATTATTTCTATCAAATTACTTGCAAAGTACTATGATTATCACTATTGCATAAAAACCAAAAACACTACTTTCATAACTATGAATATGACTATGTGGTGGGCAATGGAACCATGGATTGTGTTGATATGGTGGAGGTTCCATTGCAAGGGTTTATATCCATCTAGGATTAAACAACAAATGTCGCCAAGTGATTCTTGTGCCGTAATACCCGTGTTAACCATAAGATCCGGAGTGGGACGGAGTAGTCAAAAGTGTTTCCACCTCTCGTTCATCAACGGATGCGCTTTACCGTAGACACTTGTATCCGTCGGCGGCAAGCGGTAGGCTGGGGAAGCCTTAAGTCCCCACGGCACAGTCCGTAGACACTTGTCGTTCGAAGAACAAGCGGTAGGTCGGGGAAGCCTTAAGTCCCCACGGTATTGCGGTCTATGATGGGTTGCAGCCACCGGCGTAGGAGCGTATGGTAGAGCCCAGCACTGTTGTCGTGGTCGGGGTCCACCTTGAAATCTACAGGAATAATGGGACCGACGTGGACCCAGGGTCGGCGCATGCAACAACGAGTGGGTGTTCGAGGTAGCGGAGGAACATGATTGGCTAGACCTTATACCGGGCCTCACACCATAGGAAGTGTGGACGAGAACATGACTCGGTTGGCACCAAGGTTAAGATCTCTTATGGGTAAAGCAACACACCTCCGCAGAGTGTAAAGAACCGTGACCTGTCACTCCTCGTTCCGGGATATGGAAGCTGCGAACGCGGCCGGAAAGGAGCTCCATGAAGTTCTAGTAAACCGGTGAAGGCCGACTGGACATAGTTCTTCCGAATAAAAGCAACCTCTTGAAGAAATGATTATGAAAATCTGCATTGGTATTAGACTTTCTCGGTCTAATGCTGTAGCTAGTGCATTAAACACCTCTTTCCTATAATGAACTTGTTGAGTACGCTCGTACTCATCCCACTCTTAAATCCCCTGCTTAGATATGGATGCATCGAAGGAGGATCTACAAGTGCAACTCGAAGACCGAGGAGTCAACAACTACTTCGGAGACGAGAACCTGCCGGAAGAGTCATATACCACATCCACCAAGGAGAAAACCTAGTTTAGCCATAGAAGGGAACTATCTTCCTAAACCTAGCTCCTATTTAGCTAGAGTCTATTCTGAGCCTCTGTAGTTAGTGAAATACTCTACAAATAGAGTTCGAGATAAGACTAGACTACGAGTCGTTCTTCGGGAGTTTATTTGCAGTTTTACCTCATTGTAAAGTAGGAGGTCGTGATGATCTTATGTAACGAGTCGGTGTTGTAATTCTATAGACATGCCTTGGACCCGCATATGTTTCGTTGTACCACTCGAGCGATATAGTACCTGTGGAACCGTGTTTCATTGGTGCTATATCGGACTTGCATACTACACCATGCGAGTGGTATGCCGGGTCACCACAGTTGGTATCGAGCAAATGCTTTGACCCTAGGATTAAAACCCTTTAAAGGAGACCTATAGGATTGGTAGTGTCTATAGGAAGTTGTCCTAGGTAAACCAAATACTTCTTATGACTTGAGATGGATATTCACTTGAGAATAATCCTGACACAATTGAGTCAACATTTCTTACCTAACTCACCAAGATAAAGTAAAGTTAGCTAGTTAATCCCAAACATATAGTACACAATTAAGTCCTTAGAACAACAGATGAGTAGATCACAGTTGGTATACAATACATGGTAGTCCAAAGAGAGGATACATCCATTAGGAAGATATCCTATTGGAAGGTGTGTACCAACACATGTATAGTTAAATAAGAATTACTCAGACCTGTACTAGAAGTAATATCAAGTGATGAAGATAATTAAGATATCCTAATAGAAAATGTAGACCCATATAAGTAATGAATAAGTAAATTTATCTAGACTTGTGAAACAACTGATAGTAAGTGATAAATATGAATTATATAAGGTAGAATAGACCATGATGAGTCAATCATGGGAGGTAAGGAGGAGAGATAGGAAAAAAATATGATTACTTACATGGTAGAGTTGTTAGTTATATATGATTCACCTGAGAATCATTATGTGATGGAATAGAACATTATAAGTATTTTGGAGGAGTACAATAAGAAGCCAAGTGCTAAACAATAGTGCAAGAATTATGTTCCAAAAACCATGGGAACTCGTGTCAAGAACATTAGGTCCATAGCCTTACGATACAATAACTTGGAAGTATAGGAGCTATATTCCAATAGTTATGTGTCTAGAATAGTGATGTTAGAACTAGACATATCATTGAAGTAGTCCTCAACAAAATGGAAGCTAAGTTAGTACTTCCAAAGAAAATTAGGTTAACCACAACTATCCTAGACCACTTTGTTTCAAGTTTATCTCATTGCAAATGTGCAATTAAGGTAAAGGTTTGGACAAATAGTAGAATTCCCTATATTCGTGCTAAGTATCACGATATAAACCTATATTATGTGGTGTTCTATACTACACATCAGAGCCCGATGTTTAGAGATGTCTTACTCAACAATCATATTCAGGCTTATGATGATGTGTATTATAAGCACAAAGCTGAATCTTCTTGGATTTTATTGGATTTTCATTGTTTGACTAGATCCATACATGAAGTTTGACTTTGGTATGCAAATGCATGTTGCTATATCAAGTTCTTACTTAATGCTATAGATCTAGAGGGTAATGGTATTCGTGTGAGGAAGTGACGAATTCTGGAAGATTCCGAAGACAAGATGAAGCTCCATCAGCATAAAGGAGTAAAGTTGTGGGAAGCAACCACAATATTCAGAAGGAAATACCAATCAAAACTCATGCTTTACCTCAACAGAGGAGTACTTTAGTACAGAAGAAGCATGAAGGTGAGAATATGATGATTATGGTGAAGCTCAAGCAGATCCCTAGTCATCATGGAAGAGGGAATGCATAGGAGATCACTTCGGATACTATATTCATAGTGTCAGCTAGTGGTTTTCTTGCAAAATAAACCCTGAATGAAGGAAGATGATATATGAAACTATAGCAGATATAAGAAGACCATAGTCGATATCAGAAGACCACAAATGGTATAGGATCAATACTGCCAGATAAAGCAGAAGATGTCTCGTCCAGTGGATCAGAATCTATAATAGAATCCATTTTAGATATCAAATAGCCACAGTTGGTATAATAACCACAGCTGGTATCAGTTGGTATTACAAATAGTCCACGATTTAATTAGTTGTAACAAAAGTTTGTGAACAAATAAAAATCTTGACAGCCAAATAGCTAGATCTATAAACATTTAGTCAAAAGATTCACATTGGATGTCCACAATTGAGTGGATACACCACAAAGTTTCTTCGCAAAACCTTCGAGGAATATAAATTATAAACAAGACCTATACCAATATTCTAATCATAAGTCCAATAGTTGGAAGAAAAGGAGTTGAAGACCTTAAGCAAACTCTAAGGGGTAGAGTAAAGATTGAGTTGGATGTACGAGTAACTCAATACTTAAAGCTATATAGAAGCGAAGGTCCGAACCGAGAGGAAGTTCGATCTTATTTTCATAAGATTGTTGAACACTACTTTCGAAGGATGTCGGACCGAAACCGAGGTTTATACCTCGAGGAAGTAAGAAGTGGACTATAACTTGAGAAAGTGAGTAGTATTTACTCAGAAGTACGAAAGCTCAAGTAAGTCAAGCATAAAGAAGTTGGACGAAGAAAACACCATAGACCAAATACAGCTCAAGAAGGCCAAAGACTGAAGTAGATTGACCATACCAAAACTAAAGTCTATTTGAATGATTCCTTTCATGGAACCTAAATAACCCAAAACAGTTATAGGTATCAACTATAAACCATGATTGGATGGACTAAATGAGTCTAATCCATTCCTAGGAAAATAAACCATCACAACCAATTCCATAGTTAGTACCTTATTAAGCACCATTACTGCAATTTTAGTAGTAAGGGAAAAACAAAGACCTACTTTATCAAATAAGAGAATGGTATCCAATTAGTTCCCAATTAAGACTGCCAGGACAAGAAGAAGTCCCAATCATTGAATCTTCAATGAGATAGGAAACAAGATTATAATAGTTGGAAGAAATCAATGAATCAAAGTAAGAGCCATGGTTCGAGAGACGGGTATTATTAGATTCCAGAGAAAAATCATAGAACTGGAGTAAGAACTAATGTTCGAGAGACAAACCCTAATGGATTCCGGGAAGAATCTGGATAAGGGATATATACAATTATATCCAAGTGAGATCACCACGGAGTTCGAGAAAAGAAGTAGTCCGCACAAGTCGGATCCACACTCCGAAACGTGAGAGAGTTCAAACTTCGAGGACGAAGTTTAGTTTAAGGGGTAGAGACTGTAATATCCCCGGTAATGGGGTTACAAAAATAGAGGAAACAGATGTGTGCATTGCATTCATGCATAGAAAATCTGGGGAATTTTCGCGCTTTAAAGTAAAACAGATCACAATGAATCGAAGTTTCACTTGACCTTGGTGGAATTGAAGTAGCTCATCAAGTCAAGCTCTATAAACCTCAATGTGACTTTGTTAAAACCTTGTTCTGGGTAGAGATGATTTGATCTAAGGGGTTAGATCAAATGGAACTAATAATCAACACAACAACTTTTCACTCAAGTATCAATTACTTGATCTTATAAAATATTATATTATGGTAAACCTTGTCATAACTTATGAACACCAATTCAATTGCAAATCAAGTAACAATAAAATGGAGAAACCATCCCTGACTTATCTTCTCCATGTACAAAACTAAATTTTGATCCTACCATGAACCTCATGGTATTCATTCTACCTTAATCTTGGAAACAAGATAAGGAGATCAACTCTCAAAATATATAAACTTATCTAATCTATATTATTATACACCAAACCTTGAGGGGTGAGAGTTCTATAATGATTCACTACTAGGGAAAGGCTTATAGCCGCACTCCTTACCGCCGGAAAATACGAGCTGAAGATGCCGGCGGTAATACCTTCCAGGGGGGCCTAACAGTACCGCCGGCGAACACGTAGGACGGTGCCGGGGGTAGCTCCTTTACCGCCGGCGAAACAAAAATTGAGGCGCCGGGGGTGCAATGGGCCGCGGGGTCCCATTTGGTCCTAGCCTTACCGCCGGCGTACTGGGCCCAAAGCGCCGGGGATACTGGGCTCTACCGCCGGCGAACGCGCGCAGTAGATGCCGGCGGTATTGCCGAGCCAGGGTGGGCCACCTGGCCTTAACTTACCGCCGGCGTTTTATGTTGTAGGCGCCGGCGGTAACGTGCCCTACCGCTGGCATTTTGGGTTGTAGGCGCCGGCGGTAACCTGGGCATGTCCATTTAGGACGACCAGCCACCAACCACCACCCACACACACTCATATGTGATGGCAAATCAACCCAAGCACTAGTTAGCTCATTCCCCCACCCATTTTAGCTATTTCAACCAATAAAATATGATGTATTTGAGCAAATCATGCACTACCTAGCCCCTCTAGCATGATTTGCATAATCTAGATCTAGATCTATGTCCTCCCACCACCTTTTCCACTAGATCTAGCTAGATCTCTCCATTTCTTAGATCTCTAGATCTCTCAAGCATTAAAGTCGACGTGTGGCGTCTCTCGGGTGGTTTTGGACGTCGCGGCAACTAATAGGTACATAACTAAATGAGTGGAATGTTCATATGTTGGCGAAAATTCGCGGTTATATCACTAGTACTAGTGGTGGCAAAAGGTGGTCCATATATGTAAATGCATTGTTTTGCATTTGTTTACGCGTGCAGGAACATTGAGTTGCCAATGTTTTTGCCGGAATGTTGATTAACTTCCGTTTCGGCGAATTTTGGAACTCCAGCATGACAATATTTAGCAAAGGTCATGCCGAATTTTTTTCGGTGAAAATCGAGACGGCGGTGTAATCAATTATCTTGTCTTGTAGGCGGTGATGGTCATCGCGATGAGGGAAAGCGTCGTGGATAGATACGTGGAACGCGCGACGGCCAACATGTATCGAAATAAGCGAAAGGATATAATGTGTCCTTGTCGAAGATGCAAGCTAGGATCGTTGTTTGACCCCTTCTCAGGCATAGTGAATCAACACCTGCTCGGGTATAGTTTCATGGAGGGGCATACTCAGTGGATGAGTGATGATGGAGATGATGATATCGATGGTGATGATGATGGAGATGATGATGGTGGAGATGATGATAACGAAGGTGATGGAGAGGATGCCCCACATGACAATGGAGAGGAGGTTGAAGAGGATGGCGCACACGTTGATGGTGATCAAGAAGGCCGGGAAGAACATGCGGCCGACGAGGACATGAGTAGAAATACCCCGCTAACCGCGGCCGTGCAGGACCGTCATGTTCAGGAACTTCTTCTCAGCAACACATCGACCGACCCCAAAATCGCTGGTAGACGGAAGGCTAAGCTGGATCAACTCGAGGTAGATTCGAGAACTCCGTTGTACGATGTAGCTCGTGGGACGGAGGAGAGCCGTCCGAGATACGCTCTCGATATTATGGAGATGAAGGCAAAGCACAAATGGACGGACACAAGCGTGGACGAACTCTTCGGATACTTGAAGATCCACTTTCCTAAAGATAACACGTGTGCCGGTAGCCTACAGGAGGCCAAGAAAATCGTGTGCCCTCTCGATTTACCGCACCAGAAATACCACGCATGCATCAGTGACTGCGTAATATATCGGAACGAGCATGCCAATCTTGATACATGCCCACAGTGTGGCGAATCTCGATACAAGAGAGGGACAAGAAAATCTCCTCGAAAAGTTGTGTGGTACTTCCCGCTCACGCCCCGTCTGCAGCGGTACTTCGTGGACCCCAAGGAAGCAAAGCTCATGCGCTGGCACGCGGAAAGAAAGGAGGCGGTGATGCGTGATGTGGAGCGGGTTGAAAACCCAGTGCTAACACACCCTTCGGATGCAAGCCAGTGGAAAACATTAGACGATGAGTATTACGAAGAATTCGGGAAAGAACCAAGGAACATCGAGGTTGGGTGCGAGCACCGACGGACTCAATCCGTTTGGGAACCAAAGCAGCAAGCACGACACCTGGCCCGTGTTTGTATGGATGTACAACCTCCCTCCATGGCTATGCCCGAAGAAGAAGTACATACACATGAGTATGCTAATCCAAGGGCCGACGCAGCCGGGGAGCGATATCAACCTCGTATCCGGAGCTATTGAAGGAGGAGCTAGTCACTCGTGGGAGGAAGGGATAGAAACTTGGGACGCCTACGGACAAGAAACTTTCCGTATGAAAGCCGCACTGTTGACGACGGTGCAGGACTATCTTGGATACGGATATATCGCGTGCCAGGTGTGCCACGGACACAAGGCATGTGTGAGGTGCATGGAAAATACGTCGTTTTTACAGCTGGGTAAGGATCCCGGGTCTTCAAAAACCGTCTACATGAGGCATCGAATGTGGCTTCCCAAGAATGACCCGTGGAGGAAGCGTGGAGACCTGTTCAATGGGAAGGATGAGGTCGAGGGACCTCCACCTAGGAGAAGCGGCGAAGAGATAGATACTCTGTTGAAAAACTGGAAAGATTGCCCTCCGGCGGGTAAGATAAAGATGCGAAGCGGAAGAAAGGAGACAAGAGAAAGAAAAAGGAACCCGGGCCGCTCTTGGGGGTATGGAAAAGGAGGTCCGTGTTTTGGGACTTGCCGTACTGGAAGATCCTCGGTACGCCTCATAGCCTTGATGTCATGCATATCACGAAGAACATGTGCGAGAGCTTGCTTGGCACTGTGCTCAACATGCCGGAGAGGACCAAAGACGGGTCGAAAGCAAGACACGACCCGATGGCCCTTGATATCGAAAAGAGCTTCATTTCGCCCGGGTTGACCAGGAAACCGAGGAGGAGGAAACGGATGGTCGCAAACGCAAAAGGGTGGCCAAGCAGCGCGAAACTCCTCGCCCCTCCTGCTTCACTCTAAATCCCGATGAGCTCGAACAATTCTTCAAGTGCCTACTAGAAGTCAAATTTCCCCTAGGCTACGCGGGGCTGATACGCGGATGGCTGGACCCGACGAAAAAAATCTTCGGCGGGATGAAGTCTCATGACTGTCATGTCATGATGACGCAGATACTTCCGGTTGCTATCCGAGGGATAATGGAACCGCACGTTCGTGCGACGCTGACTGACCTATGTAACGTCTTCGACGTCATCACTCGAAAGTCGATAACCGTCAAGAAACTCGGGAGGCTGCAGGAAGAGATCATCACCATCTTATGCGAGATGGAGATGTACTTCCCGCCCGCATTCTTTGACACCATGGTCCATCTGCTGGTGCATATAGTGGACGATATCGAGGATCTTGGGCCCGCGTTCCTTCACAACATGATGGCGTTAGAAAGAATGAATGGCTTCATCAAAGGATACGTTCGTAACAGGGGCACATCCGGATGAAAGCATCGTCCAGGGCTTTCTCACCGAGGAGTGCATCTCTTTCTGCAAGAATTATTTAAACGAGGACGACCCACATCCGGTTAGATTGCCCGCCAACAAGCACCTCGGCAGATTCGAGGGAGTAGGCCACAACGCTGGCAGGAGGGAACTCGACGCGGATCAAGATCATAGGAGAACAGACTTTAATAGGGCCCACTTAGTAGCACTACAGCACATGAACGAGGTAGAGCCTTGGTTGGATCAGCACATAAACATGATCAAGAGCAGGGCTGACAAGCCGATGACGGAAGAAGAGGTATTTAGAGCGCACAACTCCTCTTTCGCGAGCTGGTTCAAAGACCAGATTGATGCCAATCCCCCACCAATGGCAAGCGGCGTAGACAAAATGATATTAGCCTTGTCTTGTGGGCCCGCCCCCAACCTCATGACTTATCAGAAATACGACATCAACGGTTACACATTCTCCACAGAGGAGAGAGACAAAAAAGCGACTATCGGAACTCGGGTGTGACGATGGAATCGTACACGGGTGAAGAAGAAGAAAAGGTACTACGGAAGGATCGAGGAAATCTGGGAGCTCGACTACGTCGGGGAGAAGCTACCGATGTTTCGTGTCAGATGGGCTACGGACGTCACAAAAGAAGATGCGTATGTCACCACCATGCGACTGCCCCCCAAATCCAAGACCAAGAACCCCACCACGCAAAATGAGCCTTGGGTATTGGCTAAGCACGTCGAGCAATGCTTCTCCATAACTGACCCGTCAAGGCCCAGCCGTGTTGTCGTAAGGAGAGGAAAAAGGGCCCTCGTCGGAATGGATGGAGTTGCCGACGAGCAAGACTTCGACGGCCTCGTCGGAGACCCAATGATGGAAGAACCCGATGAAGACGATAGAACCTACACACTAAGAAGAAGAAGGACGACGCTACCTAGGTCAAGTGTTCCTCCGTACACAAGGAGTCGCGACGATACCGGTGGGGTCACAAGGACCAAGCGGAAGGGACTTTGAAGTCATTTGTGTATTTATAATAATTATCTCTCGAACAACCATTTGTCCTTCTCAAGTGTATCCTAAATTTATGTCTTGGTTTTCGCCGAAAGGACTTTGAAGCCATTCAAGAATTAAAATCATAAATTTATGTCTTGCAATTTATCCTTCATTGATTTTTTATCGGATGTCGCCAAAAGGACTTTACAATTTAAGAATTAAGTCTTAGCTACAAAAGGGAAGGGAAAAAAAGGTTGGCCTTTTTGCATCCACAGGGATTCGAACCCTGGGTGCTTCAGCATAACATCGAGAGTGGCACCACTGTGTTAAGGACTCGGTTTTGATTAATTAACATGTTTATACAACTAAAGGCGTCTCGCCAGCTGGGAAGGAAAAAAAATATACCCCCGGCGAATTAGGCCCTTTCCGCCGGTGGAAACTAACTATGGCCCACATGTTAGTGAGTGCGAAGTTACCGCCGGCGTTTACGCCAAAACGCCGGGGGTAGTAGTTCCATGACTTAGTCGTGTGCGCGTCGCTCCCCTCCATGGCCAAATCGACGAAAAAAATCCCCCACCGCCGCCGTCGCTCCCCAGCCGCCTTCGTCGATCCACCACCGTCGCTGCCCCTGCCGCCGTCGATCCCTTCACCGCAGGTGCGCCCCTCTCCCCTGCCTCCCTCTCTCCCTTGCTGTCGTTCCACTCTCCTCCTTCCTCACCATCGCCGCCTCCCCCAGACCATCGCTGCCCCTGCCGCCGTCGATCCACCACCGTCGCTACCCCCTGCCGCCGTCGATCCACCACCTGCTGCCGTCGCTGCCGTCGCCCTCCACCGCAGGTGCGCCCCTCTCCCCTGCCTCCCTCTCTCCCTTGCCGTTCCTCTCCCTTGCTCATTCCTCACCTCGCTGTGATGCTGCCGCCTCCCCCAGACCGCCGCCGTCGTGCCACCAGGTCGTCGGCCACCAGCAGGCGCTCAACCCCGAGGACCCCGACCGCCGCCTGCCGCCATCGTCGTCGCCGCAGGTGAGGCTCCTCTCCCCTCCCTCATTCCTCTAAATTCCCTGTTTTACCTATCCTAGTTCATCAGATCCTAGCTGAATTTGTGTTCATGGAATTGGTGTTTGTGTTAATTGAACGTCAACTAAATTGGCTTCTGTGTTAACTGAAACAATGCTAATTTACACCGATCTGTAGCTGATGCAAACTGAAGTTGACATCTATACTGCTAAAGCAGATAGTTAGTAAATTTAATTACGCAAAGCAGAGTGTTTGCAGTGCTCTGTTAACAGCTGCAGCACGTCTACACTCTACACTAATAGAGGAATGTGTGTACAAGAAAAAAGTACTCTAGTGCAGTAGTGCTAATGATGTAAGTTAGCCAAAATACATTTGCAAAGTATAAGTGAAGTTTATATGTGGCCCACCATACATAGGAAGTATTTGTCAATGGAATTTCCTGTTCTCATAGTTGTAACATAATCTTTATAGTGTCTGGTCGAGTTTGGATTGTTATTGACTTATATAGTGTTTTTTTTATTTCATTCCACTTACTTACTACATTTGCAAATACCCTCCAGTCTAGTGCTTACTGTAAAGCTGTGTATATTGATATATGGTGATAATCATATATATTGGTAGTATATGGTACCCAAAGAAAAACGATATAGCCCTATTTAAAATGCAGCAATTTTAAACAACATGTATTTTGTGTTTGGATGGTCCAAACTCTGTCATTGCCTTTTGATGGTGGTAGACCTGAGCCTCTCTTTCAACAGTGAAACAGGATGAATTTTTAGTTTAATACTCTTTCCCTGTGAGCTAATATGGTGAAGAATAGTTAAGATATAAATGATGAAAAATAATTACAGGATGCTAACAAAATTCATTACCAGCCATGTGAAACACTTGAACATTGTCCCTAAATATATCTACTCCAAAGTTTTTGATGTTGAGATCTGGGCATTGCTTAAATTACGCTTTAGCTTTTGGCACAAACTAATCATGACTACAACCAGGTAATAAGAATATGTGGAGACTAAGTGTTGAATTTTCTGAATTGCAGGAACCGCCGCAGGAACAAGCTACCCGCCTCTCCGACCTCGTCTTCACCGCTCACTCCTCCAGAAGCTCAAGGTAATTAGAATGAGGATGAATGTGAAATGGCATAGCTGTGAAATAAGCTGGGTGCATATGCTATTTGGATATGCTTGTGAAATGGCATGATCTGTTTGCAAATGCTGTGAACTGGACCTGTTTGCATATGCTGTGAAATGGCATATAAATGTCTGTGAAATGAGCTGAGTGTATCCTATGCATCTCTATGCTGTGAAATCTCTCTGCAGGTACACATTGAGTGTCCATGTTTCGCCGGAATGTCGATTAACTTCCGTTCCGGCGAATTTCGGGCACTCCGGCATGACCATTTTTAGCAAAGGTCATGCCGAATTTTCGCATGGCATTGTCTTGCTTCTAGATTGGCAGTGCACTAATGAATTTAGTATAGCTAGGTTCTTTGGTTTTGTCAAATTAAAAATAGGTCAATACATTGTCTTAAATAAATGTGTGAGTGCATGCAAAATAGTGGCTTGTCATCACTGTACCAAACAATGCTTGTCATCACTGTACATTGTCTTAAATAGTGGCTTGTCTTGTGTATGCTCTGCTCTATGCTTATTTCTTCGAGAGATCATTTCTGCACTGCTCTATGCTTGCATGCAGATTTGTTACCATAGGCACCAGTAGTTAAAAACCTGATCTACCGAAGTTGGCTGGCAAACGAGACATATGTTTTACTTTAGAAAAACATGCAATTGAATAAACATAAGTTCTAAGTTTTTTGTTATTTGCTACAGAAATTAACATAATATTTATTTGACTCTATGTGAATTCCGTTTAGTTATCTGGTTGAAATGTCTTAAATTTTGAATCTAATTGACATAGAGATTCTTTAAAACTACACTTGATATTTATATTAATGATGAGTAACTGTCGAGTCAATACTTTCCTCTACTCTTACAGTTTGGTATAACTCCAATTGAAGTTGCGGCTTTTCAAGGCAGTAGAGATTGTTCTCTGGCTCAAACACTTACAGTAGTACTTACTATACTTTTGATGCTATTGTTCTCTAGCTAGCGATGTCGTCTTCTGCAGACCCCAACGAAGACGTTGACGGGTCTTCTCAGCGGAAGTTGGATGAGCACTACAGGCTCAAGGTCTCGGATCAGCTGGAGGAAATTCCAGGCAGCGATGACGGGTCCTCGGAGGAGGGGGATGATGAGATGGACAACGATGGTGAGGATGAGAGGGCCGCTGCCAACGAGACAACCGACAGTGGCGTTGCCGGGGGTAGCTCGGATACTACTACCGAGGCCAAGAGGAAACGGAAGCAGCGGCGCCCAAACAGGGTCGGCACCACTCGCGACATAATCACCGCGGTGGACGCCAAGACCGGTCTTCCTACCGAGCCCAAGCACGTGGCGAAGGGTACGGCCTCCAACTGGGAGCAATCCTTCGGGACGTCGTCGATGTCAACGAGACGAAACTCCGAACCAAGAAGAAGCGAGCATCTGCAGGCCCAACTCCTTGCGCGGCTGCACGCACGGTATGAGTTCCCTGTGGAATACAGGAACGAGGATCCCAAGGATAACATCGTGAACAGACGAGCCCTCTCTAAGTTCTCCAAGAACCTCAGCGGTTATAAAACTATGCTGAGGGGGATGCTTGGTGACAATGAGACTTGGGAAGATATCCAGCGCCACTTCCCGCGGATGACGCTGGAGCAGTATAATAAATTCTTGGAAAACGAGGAGCTCGAGTACACCAAACGACAATCGACCTGGGGGAAGGAGCTGGCGGATAAGAACATCGGTCACCACAATCTCGGTTGTCGTGGCTTCGAAGGCAAGCAACCGGTATGGGACAAGGAGGACCAGGCCTACATAAGTGCTGGCCTCGAGCCCCTTTTTGCCAAGTACAAAGACCCACTCTTCAGGGCATATCTCAGGTCCCGATACCATAGAGAATTGGCTGGGAAACGTGTCACGAAACCTGATGTGGTGGTGGGAGTTGAGTTGGTCGCCGACGCGAAGGTGATGGCACTTGAGAAAGCAGTGGTAAGCAATTTACCAGCTTATTAATTTGATACTGCTCACCAAGTCCATTACATTCTAAAATTCTTCATGTTACTTCTGGCAGTTGACGGAACAAGCAGCCGCCGAATCAGCTGGCTCCTCGTGCCAGACGTCGACTGGAAAAGTTCCGTGGGACACGCCTTTTATCAGGGGTCTGAACACCGTGAAGGCGCGGACGCTTTTGGACAAGCCCCACCGTGTCCCCGGCGCCGGAGGAGGTCGCAAGCTTGCCGACTATGGCTTGGACATGCCCGCAAGCACTAGGGAGTCGCGGCAGGCGCAGAAGGACCGGGAGCACGAGGCTCTTCGAAAAAGGTGGCCGACTTGGAAACAACCATGGAGCAACGCGTCGGCTGCGAGGTTCAGCAACGAGTCGGTGCCGAGGTTCAGCAACGCGTCGGTGCCGAGGTTGCTAGCAAGGTCGATGACGCGCCGGCCAACAGGGTCAATGAAATCATCCCCGATCTTGTGCTCGTCAATGAAGAATTACTTCGACGCCGGCGGTAAGGGACCGATGCCGGTTATCAGCCTAGGCGCCAGCAACTCGGACAACCGGCCTCCAACTAGACACGCTCAATGCACACCCAACTTGGTGACTCCACCCGCCGGCAATGTCGGCGCTAGAGAGGATTCGCCGGACCTGGGGGGCCCCAGTACTAGCCCCTCAGTCACCTGCACGCCTGGCCTCGGTCCTTCAACGCGAGCCGAGCTCGACGCCCTCACGGTAATTAATTTAGTCTCTCAAGCTCTACAAATTAGTTACTTTGTCGTCGCCCCTCTCGACCTACACATGTCTTCACGAGCGAACGCGACTCCTTGCACCTTGCTACTGAATGTGGACAACAAGTTGAAGGCTGTAGCGAGCGGCGGTGTCATCCTCGCCAACACAGCGGATTTTCCATCTGCGTCGGGATGGATGATAGCGTGAGCCGGGTTCGCGTGAACCGGTCGTTACCGGGATGCCAAGACCTCCATCCTCCTTATCAACCCCGGAAACGGAAACCCCGCTCACTCTCGGGGACCTCAAGAATCACATCCTTCTATGGCCGAAAGCCCTAATTCGGCTGAACACCGCCTCAGGTTCGGAGGCAAGCTATGGCATGGTCACTCCTCGGGATGCAACGGATGCCCCGAGCCAAGCCAAGGTCCCAGCTCCAACGACCGCTTTGACGGCGAGGCAAAGGCAGGGCCGGTCCTCCACCGGCTTATGATCATTTTGAGCCCGATAGTCAGCCCGATAGTCAGCACGAGAGTCAGCACGACAAGGCATTGGACATCGATCAAGCTCCCATTGATACGTTCATCGCCGAGCTCGACGCCGACGCGGTTTCTCCTTACAAGCCACCCGCCGATCGTACGCTAAAGAAGAAGTTGTTCCTTTCACAAGAAACGCCCGAGCAGGAGGACACTACCGCCTTCACCGCTCCGCCCCGAGTTGGGCTTACCCCGAGGACACTCCTTGGTGCGACCACGAAGGGTATGAAACAAAACGCCGCTCCGGCCAGTTGCAGTAAGAAGAAGGCCAGGAAGCGGAAGAAGTCCGGAGATGTTGCCGCAAGCAAGAAAGTGGTTAATGAGAAGTTGCCGACCCCGTGGAGGAAGATGCATCACATAGACCAGCCTATGCTGCCGGCACACATTGTCCAGCAGTTGACGCCGGATATGAGGAGCTTGCATGATGTTGTTCTAATGAAGGAGGACCTACTTCTTCGAGATAGAAATCCCTCGTACCCGATTTTGACGGCGAAGGTGCCCACTGGCTTTGGCTTTGTCACCACATACCCTGCGGACTTGATGTTCATTCGATATGAAGACATCTTCAGGCTCTTGAACATGCAACAGCTCGACCGAAACTTGGTCCGCCTCCTATCGCTCAGCATGGCGCACGATATCGCCATGGAGAACACAGCGCACATCGCTATCATGGACCCCTTCTACATGACTCCAGCTGTCGTCCGAACGAACAAGCGTTTCTAGCGAAGTACATCAAGGATTTCTTGGTGTTAAACAAGGATAAGAAATGCTTTGTCATACCATATTTCCGCGAGTAAGTATTTGGTTACTAGAGTACCCTCTATTACATTCTTTCATGAATTTCCTTCATAGTTGATCGAGTATGATGGTTTATTTCCATTTTGCGCAGATTCAAGTACTGCACCCTCCTCCTCTTTTACCCGTATCATTCGGATGTCGGTTACCTCGACTCCGGGCTTGATCCGGACAAGGACTTCACCGACCTTAAGTCTACACTTGATAAAGCCCTCGGCGGCTTCATAGCCGAGGTTGGCATCGACAAAATCAGGCATGAGAAGAAAGTGAAAGGTTGCTATGTGTGCAACCACATAACCAAGTTCCCCTGCCTCAAGCAATCGGCGCATGACAATGGGATGGAGGCCTGGTTTGCCATCCTACGGATGAGGTCGATTGTAAGGTCTCGAACGATCTCTTGTTGCCATCCAGTCTTCGGCGGATGTCCGTGAACATGGCGGACACCACCGATGAAAACGTGAGAGCCGAGTTCCGTGCCATCCAGGCGGACCATTTGCACAATACTGTGGAGGGATGTCTCGCGGTAATGGTGGCTTGTTCCACTATGGTCCCGAACTTTCTAAGGCCGAGATAGAAGGCCGATTAGAAGATGGATGTGACGACGAGAACATTCAACACGCTCGAGGGCATCCGTCCCTTCCCGCCGAAGCCGACTTGACTCAAACACTTTTGTCCTTTGCAAATGTTAGTCATAAAATTACTTAAGTAATTTCCATGCTTTTTCTTTGCACTACTCTATGTTATATCTCTCTCTACTAATGTACTAACAACTTTCATTTCTTTTTTCTGTGTTTGCATAGATGACATACTATGTCGTCTACCACGGCAGGGTTCCTGGAGTCTACGAGGACTGGGAAGACTGTAGGAGGCAGGTCCACCGTTTCAGCGGCAACGGCTACAAGGGGTACACCACTTTGGAGGAGGCGGAAACTCGATACGCCAACTTTCGAGCGGGACGAGAGGAGGGAGATGTGGAGGACCCCTTTCATCGTGATGATGCTTGCCGCCACCGTCTCTCTAGTTTATTATGTCATTGTTGTTTAGCTAGGTCATCGACACTTGGACTTATATGTATTTCTGTAACATGTGCTACTTCGAGTCGTGATGTTTGAACTATGGTCGACACTTGTGTTATTGATGCATATGCATGCATGTTATGGACATTTCGGGACTTTCTAATGATGTGTATCATTGCCAATGATGTGTATCTTGCTAATGATGTCTATTTTGTCTGTCATTCGGTAATTGCCTGTATATTCCGTGTATATGCTATGAATTCCGGTGTATATACTGTGAAATTCGAGTTTTATTTTTTTACTCCTGCTAATGTTAACGCCGGCGAAATGTACATGTATCCCCGGCGTTTTGCAATCGCCAGCACTACGGCCTGATTCCCCTGGCGAAACGATAAGACGCCGGCGGTAAGGCTAACCCCGGCGAATTGACAACACTTACCCCCGGCGAATTGGTAAAACGCCGGCGGTAACGGCACTTACCCCCGTCGAATTGGGAGGCGCCGGCGATGAGGCGTTACCACCGGCGAGGTGATCGCCGGCGAATGCAAAAACGCCGGCGGTAGGCCATTTCAGGACGCCGGCGGAAGGCCATTTCCTAGTAGTGATTGTTAGAGAGGTAATAACCAACCTTGAGCTAAACCTTGGATATACATCCAAGTATTCAAACCTCATCTCAAGAACACAACCTTGGGATATTATTCAAGACATTCCCAATTAAGAGAGACTATTCATATCAATTCTAGTTTTATCTATTTAAGAATAAAAGACAACCATTGAACTAGAGTATTAGGAGTACATCATAACCTAGAATAAGCTATTCTTATATAAGAGAGCTCAAACTATGGTGTTACACTCAAGTAGTTGAGGCAACATTTGAATGTGAGGGAGAGAACTATCCATATACCAGATGACCATATCATCATTGTTTGAGTAGTACTCTAACATAATATCTCGGGCATTCTCACGGGACATAAACTAAAGAGACAATCATAGTAGTCCCATACAAGAAGGTAAATTAGAAGTGCTATACCTTGATTGATCTAGACAATGCTTGATCATGGAAGTGAGAACCCATTTAATGAGAGATACCTTAGGAAGCCAAATCTTGATCATTATAAATTGAGTGATGATCCTAAACCCTAAGAACTTGAGATAGAGACATTAAGAAAAAGTTGATCATGCCTAATCCATGATCATGCTCTTGAGGTATGTGAGGATAAGTTAAACCTTAATAAGATAAGTAGATATCATTCACCACATGAAATTATAGGGAGGAAACTAATAAGCAACCCTAGGCTGGTATCCCAACCTATAATTGTAAATCAATTGGTGATAATAAGTAGAATCTTACCACATCTATTTTCTCATTCATTCATCAATTAATGAACCTAAGAAAACCTTAGAGTTAAACACTATACTTCATATGGTGAGAAACCATATATCCATATGACCAAAGTTAACTATAAAAAGAACTATAACTAATGTAGTTATTTGAATGGTAGAATTCAGAATACTAATAGAAGTTAATTGGTAGAAGATAAAACCAATTCCCAAATCCTTAGTAATAAGAGAAGCACATGAAATATTAAGCAAGTCATCACCTTATCATAGTTAGGGGAGATTAAACCCTAGCACATGCAATATGGTGTCATCCCATCTCAATAACCTAGAATTAAATCTCAACCCTAGTTTGAGTATCACTTGGGTGATCACAATTAAAACCTAAGACATAATTGAGTTCCACACCTTGTGTCACTGGGTGAATAGAATTAGAGCCCTAGAATTGCTCCCTAGCTATATCTTATGTTTCATAAGATGAACCTAGTGCTAAATCCTGTAAGGGAAACTCATGTGTGGTGATCAACCACCTATCTTTATAACCAAGATCAAGCCATGATGAGAGTAATACCTATTCTAGGTACTTCAAGGTGATGTTAGAAATATAATACTTGTGCCAACTCTAAAATAGGGGTATAATAAAATTCACAAGACCTTAACAACTAAGTGTTCACATAAAAATCATATGTAAGTGACTAAATCAAGACCCTAGAAATATTTAGGTACATAAAGCCATGCCATTTGATCACATCCTTAAATCATAAAAATATTTGGAATTTCAATAGAAAGAGAATGGAAATCTTAATTATTCACACACATATTTGAAATATTATATACATTGAAAATATCTTTATGTTAACAACCAAATTATTATGTCTCAAGCAGAATTATTACTTAAGAGGTAATTTTTAAAAAAATATACAAATATCTGCAAACAGAATTGAAATTCAAAACTGAATTCAAAAGAGAAATTGAAAACAGAAAATATAAAAAACAGAAAAAGAAAAAGGGCTTACCTAGCTTACCTGGCAGATCAGTGCAGCCCAGGAGGAGCCCAGCAGCAGCCCACCTTGGCAACCCAGCACCACGGCCCGAGTAGTAGCCCAGCCCAGCCAACTTACCTCTTCGGCAGAAAAATAAAAGGAGATGGTCGTCCTCATCTCTTCCTCGCGCCTGGAGGCCAGCGAGGCGTCGTGGTCGTCTTCGCAACACCGCTGTCGATCCCTCCTCGTCCGAGGGCATGACGAGGCTTACCCTGGAGCCCTATAAAAGCCCCACGACGAACAGCAGCTGTAGATTTTTTCCTCTCTGCTCAGTTTCCGTTCAACCCGAAAACCTAGCCGTATAGTCTCCGGTTATCGCCGCCGATTGGGGAAACCCCGAGCCTCGCCGTGACCACCGTCGTCATCGCCAAGCTCTTCTTGCCCAACCCTTGCAAGGAATCGAGTTGGGGAGCGTCGAGTACCGCGAATCTACCTCTTCTCTGTCACCGGTGATTACCGGTAATGGCGAAGCTGAGCTCACCTCCGCCCCTAATCAACGTCGCCGACCCTCTGGGAAGCCTCACGGTAAGATTTCCCGTCGATCGGTGTTAGTTTCACAGCCTAGTTCCCCCGGTAGCATCCCGTCGACGTGAGCCGCCGTGCACCGTCGCAGTAGAAGCTCGCCGGAGCTTCTCCGGCGACCTTTTCGAGGGGGCGCCGCCACCATATGGTTCAGCGCGTCGCCCTGCGTCGAGCCCAACCACGCGCGCGTCCGCGGGAGTCGCCTAGCGCCGACGCCGTCGCCAGTTAACCACCGGTCAAGAACACCGTGGCCATGCTGGCGATTTGGACTTGGTCCACGCTGACGTGGTCACCACCGTGGCCAATGGCCCACCAGTCATTAGCTGCGGGTATAACCTGTCTGGGTGCATTTAGTAGATTACAGTTTTATTCCAATTCAATAATTTCTGAAACTTTGAAAATAATTATAAAATCCATTATAACTCGGGAAAATATAAATAAGACATCAAAATTCTTAGAATAGTAAACTCTATCCAATAAAAATATAATATGAAATTTTTATTTTTAATAAAAATTTAATTGTTTTATACTTACTAATTAAGTCTTTTCTTTTTATTCCTAATTGAATTAAAATTCAATAATTAGGAAAACCTTATAAAATAAATAAAAAACCAGTAAGAAAATAAAGAAAACATTAAATCTATTTTCTTTATTTGTTAATTTGTTAAATCCTTATTAGATGGATTTAAAACCCTGATTAGTAATTACCCTAATTATTAATTCATTAAAAATAATAAAATGCCAAACCCAACATTATTTTATTTCTAAGTTATTAATAACTTCAATTTCCTTATTGAAGTTATTAATCCTAGAATTATAGGGTAACTAGAAAAACCTAGTTCCATATGGTAGAAAAACAGGAATTCATCATTTCATGTGAAATCATAAAACCCTAATCCAATTAGAAACCCTAAGTCCAATAATTCATTTGAAACCCAATTTACTTCTAAAACCAAAACCCTAGATCCTCACATGTGACCATAGTGTTCTATTTTCATACATAGAACCATAGTAGCAACTAAACACTAGTCTTGGTCACATAAAATGTAGGAGACCTATCATTAATACATGGGTATCCCATGTGTCCATCCTCATCAGACCTAGATGATCAAATGGGGTTAACCACATGTAAACCCTAGCTCCAACCCTCAGAGACATAAACATTAGTTATCCATACTAGCATCACACCATTGTGATGAACCCTAATAACAACTATACCAAATATTGTGCATTACCTCACCATGTTCCACTAAACCCTACCAGTGTAGGATAATTATCAACCATCCTATTTAGGAACCAATCATTTCTTAATTAGGGGATCCAACAGCAAACCCTAGGCAACCTCAACCTTAATTGCAATACTTCTTATTCCTTAAGAAGTATGTTCTTCAAAAGTTATTCTTTTGAAGAAAATGAGGAATCATCATCAATCCTGCCTAATAGGACCTATAGCCAATAACCAGCTATCACCAGCAAAGTATACCAACCATGATAGCAACCATGGATAATTAATTGCTTAAGTTGCTCATCAAGCCTAGTTGCTGATGAATCCAACTATGTTGCGATCCATCTTATACTTACCCAGAAACTACTTGGAACCAGAATAAATTATAGCAACCCACAAACCTAATTATCATACTTGTTCTTTATTAAAGAACATGTTCTTCAAAAGTTATTCTTTTGGAGTATATAGTAATTAATCATTAACCATGCCATAGAATGCTAAAACCAACCACTATTCATTACATGTTAGGAGTATACCAAATGTTATTGTTGTGTGCTATTAATGCTATTATTATGATATATTGCAGCACATGTTTAGGATACCAAGTAATCACACCTGAATAAGAACCTTGTTTGTGAATCACTCTAAACGTGTAACACACCCTGAACCAATCATTACAACTCACTAATCCTAAATCATCGGGGTTGGGTCACGCTTAGAGCGATTGCATCTCATTCTTATGCATTATTGCATCCTTGCCAATCTTTTAAACATCGTCCTTACCGGACGATGATGCTATTTCAGAATTTGGAGTTATTGCGTATCGAAGACCTTGCCTGCATAATCTTGCAGTCAAGAAAGGCAAGTTCATCGCTTGCTCATGTCATTTGATTATTTCTATCAAATTACTTGCAAAGTACTATGATTATCACTATTGCATAAAAACCAAAAACACTACTTTCATAACTATGAATATGACTATGTGGTGGGCAATGGAACCATGGATTGTGTTGATATGGTGGAGGTTCCATTGCAAGGGTTTATATCCATCTAGGATTAAACAACAAATGTCACCGAGTGATTCTTGTGCCGTAATACCCGTGTTAACCATAAGATCCGGAGTGGGACGGAGTAGTCAAAAGTGTTTCCACCTCTCGTTCATCAACGGATGCGCTTTACCGTAGACACTTGTATCCGTCGGCGGCAAGCGGTAGGTCGGGGAAGCCTTAAGTCCCCACGGCACGGTCCGTAGACACTTGTCGTTCGAAGAACAAGCGGTAGGCTGGGGAAGCCTTAAGTCCCCACGGTATTGCGGTCTATGATGGGTTGCGGCCACCGGCGTAGGAGTGTATGGTAGAGCCCAGCACTGTTGTCGTGGTCGGGGTCCACCTTGAAATCTACAGGAATAATGGGACCGACGTGGACCCAGGGTCGGCGCATGCAACAACGAGTGGGTGTTCGAGGTAGCGGAGGAACATGATTGGCTAGACCTTATACCGGGCCTCACACCATAGGAAGTGTGGACGAGAACATGACTCGGTTGGCACCAAGGTTAAGATCTCTTATGGGTAAAGCAACACACCTCTGCGAGTGTAAAGAACCGTGACCTGTCACTCCCTGTTCCGGGATATGGAAGCTGCGAACGCGGCCGGAAAGGAGCTCCATGAAGTTCTAGTAAACCAGGTGAAGGCTGACGGACATAGTTCTTCCGAATAAAAGCAACCTCTTGAAGAAATGATTATGAAAATCTGCATTGGTATTAGACTTTCTGGTCTAATGTCGTAGCTAGTGCATTAAACACCTCTTTCCTATAATGAACTTGTTGAGTACGCTCGTACTCATCCCACTCTTAAATCCCCTGCTTAGATATGGATGCATCGAAGGAGGATCTACAGTGCAACTCGAAGACCGAGGAGTCAACAACTACTTCAGGAGACAGGAACCTGCCGGAAGAGTCATATACCACATCCACCAAGGAGAAAACCTAGTTTAGCCATAGAAGGGAACTATCTTCCTAAACCTAGCTCCTATTTAGCTAGAGTCTATTCTGAGCCTCTGTAGTTAGTGAAATACTCTACAAATAGAGTTCGAGATAAGACTAGACTACGAGTCGTTCTTCTGGAGTTTATTTGCAGTTTTACCTCATTGTAAAGTAGGAGGCTGTGATGATCTTATGTAACAGAGTCGGTGTTGTAATTCTATAGACATGCCTTGGACCCGCATATGTTTCTGTTGTACCACTCTGAGCGATATAGTACCTGTGGAACTGTGTTTCATTGGTGTTATATCAGACTTGCATACTACACCATGCAGTGGTATGCCGGGTCACCACAATACGTCTCAAACGTATCTATAATTTCTTATGTTTCATGCTAGTTTTATGATAATACTCACATGTTTTATACACACTTTACATCATTTATACGCATTTTCCGGCACTAACCTATTAACGAGATGCCGAAGCGCCAGTTCCTGTTTTGTGCTATTTTTGGTTTCAGAAATCCTACACAGGAAATATTCTCGGAATTGGACGAAATGAATGCCCAGGGTCTTATTTTTCCACGGAGCTTCGAGAAGACTGAAGAGGATACGAAGTGGGGCCACGGGGCGCCGACACCACAAGGCCGCGTGGCCAGGGGGGCCCGCGCTGCCCTATGGTGTGGGCCCCTCGTGAGCCTCCCGACTCTGCCCTTCCGCCTACTTATACTCTCCGTCGCGAAAACCCTATTACCGAGAGCCACGATATGAGAAAAGTTCCAGAGACGCCGCCGCCAATCCCATCTCGGGGGATTCAGGAGATCGCCTCCGGCACCCTGCCGGAGAGGGGAATCATCACCCGGAGGACTCTACATCACCATGATCGCCTCCGGACTGATGTGTGAGTAGTTCATCCTTGGACTATGGGTCCATAGCAGTAGCTAGATGGTTGTCTTCTCCTCATTGTGCTATCATGTTAGATCTTCTGAGCTGCCTATCATGATCAAGATCGTCTATTTGTAATGCTACATGTTGTGTTTGTTGCGATCCGATGAATATGGAATACTATGTCAAGTTGATTATCAATCTATCATATATGTGTTGTTTATGTTCTTGCATGCTCTCCATTGCTAGTAGAGGCTCTGAACAAGTTGATACTTGTGACTCCAAGAGGGAGTATTTATGCTCGATAGTGGGTTCATGCCTCCATTGAATCTGGGACAGTGACAGAAAGTTCTAAGGTTGTGGATGTGCTTGTTGCCACTAGGGATAAAACATCAATGCTTTGTCTAAGGATATTTGTGTTGATTACATTACACACCATACTTAATGCAATTGTCTCGTTGTTTGCAACTTAATACTGGAAGGGGTGCGGATGCTAACCCGAAGGTGGACTTTTTAGGCATAGATGCATGCTGGATAGCGGTCTATGTACTTTGTCGTAATGCCCTAATTAAATCTCATAGTAGTCATCATGATATATATGTGCATTGTTATGCCCTCTCTATTTGTCAATTGTGCAACTGTAATTTGTTCACCCAACATGCTATTTATCTTATTGGAGAGACACCACTAGTGAACTGCGGACCCCGGTCCATTCTTTTACATCTGAAATACAATCTACTGCAAACTCTGTTCTTTGTTGTTCTTCGCAAACAAACATCATTCCCCACACCATACGTTTAATCTTTTGTTTACAGCAAGCCGGTGAGATTGACAATCTCACTTTAAGTTGGGGCAAAGTATTTTGATTGTGTTGTGCAGGTTCCACGTTGGCGCCGGAATCCCTGGTGTTGCGCCGCACTACACTCCTTCACCAACAACCTTCACGTGGCCTTCATCTCCTACTCGGTTCGATAACCTTGGTTTCTTACCGAGGGAAAACTTGCTGCCGTACGCATCACACCTTCCTCGTTGGGGTTCCCAACAGACGTGTGTCTCACGCGCCATCAAGCAATTTTTCTGGCGCCGTTGCCGGGGAGATCAAGACACGCTGCAAGGGGAGTCTCTCACATCCAATCTCTTTACTTTGTTTTTGTCTTGCTTTACTTTATTTTATTTTCTGCTTTGTTTGCTATATCTATATCAAAAATACAAAAAAAATTAGTTACTTGCTTTACTTTATTTACTGTCTTGTTTGCGTTCTCTATATTGAAAACACAAAAAAATTAGTTACTTGCATTTACTTTATTTAGTTTACTTTATTTACCTTTTGTTTATTTCATCATGCTCCCCCCTAAGTTCACTTTGAAAGATATACCAGTAGGGCGTGGGTCTATCATTGGAAGAGATAATATAGAAGAATTTTTCACTCATGTTAGTACGGTTAAAGATTTTGAAGTTAGACACTTGGCAGAACTTGCTCCTACTTATGAAATTGCTACTGCCTCTTTAGTACACATGTTGGAAGCTAGATTAGTTAATCTTAATCCTATAATGCAACATATGTTTCTTACACTCGGTGATATGGAAGAAGGAGAAAAGAAAGATTTTATTTTACAAACCCTTCTTAGAGAATTTGGAGATGTAGCTACAGAAGCTAGGAAAGTCTTTATTAAACATAAGATGCTTGGGTGTTTTACCAATTTTGCAAATACCCTTGAAAAGATGGAAAAAGATAGGCTAAAGTACACTAATAAAACCAATTGTGAGGGGGAGATTAAAGTACCAATACCTCTTAAGCTCATAGGAATGCATGAGGTACTAGAAAAGAATTTTGATTGGATTGTTCGTGAAAATTTATTTGAGGAGGATAGTAAGCCTAAAAGTAATGAAAGAGGAGCCTCTGAAACTTACATAGACAAGATACAATGCATTGTTGAGAAAACTCCTAGTTATGATGTTGATACTTCATCTCTCGATAATACTTGATTCACACTTTCTGCGCCTAGCTGAAAGGCGTTAAAGAAAAGCGCTTATGGGAGACAACCCATTATTTTACTTCTGCACTTTTGTTTTATATTTGAGTATTGGAAGTTGTTACTGCTGTAGCAACCTCTCCTTATCTTTATTTTATTGCATTGTTGTGCCAAGTAAAGTCTTTGATAGTAAGGTTAATACTAGATTTGGATTACTGCGTAGAAAAAGATTTCTTGCTGTCACGAATTTGAGTAGACCTCTCAACTCAGAAAAATCTGCCAATTTTCGTGTGTGATCCTCAGATATGTACGCAACTTTCATTAAATTTGAGCTTTTTCATCTGAGCAAGTTAAGTGCCCCTGAAAATTCGTCTTTACGGACTGTTCTGTTTTGACAGATTCTGCCTTTTATTTCGCATTGCCTCTTTTGCTATGTTGAATGGATTTCTTTGTTCCATTAACTTTCAGTAGCTTTGTGCAATGTCCAGAAGTGTTAAGAATGATTATGTCACCTCTGAATATGTGAATTTTTGATTATGCACTAACCCTCTAATGAGTTTGTTTTGAGTTTGGTGTGGAGGAAGTTTTCACGGATCAAGAGAGGAGGATGATACAATATGATCAAGATGAGTGAAAAGTCTAAGCTTGGGGATGCCCCCGTGGTTCATCCCTGCATATTTCAAGAAGACTCAAGCATCTAAGCTTGGGGATGCCCAAGGCATCCCCTTCTTCATCGACAACTTATCAGGTCACCTCTAGTGAAACTATATTTTTATTCCGTCACATCTTATGTGCTTTACTTGGAGCGTCTGTATGTTTTTATTTTTGTTTTTGTTTGAATAAACTCAGATCCTAGCATTCCTTGTTTGGGAGAAATACACGCTCCGCTCGTTCATATGAACACTGGTGTTCTTAGCTTTACTTTTAATGTTCATGGCGAAGGTTGAAACTGCTTCGTTCATTGTTATATGGTTGGAAACAGAAAATGCTTCATGTGGTAATTGGTATATTGTCTTGAATAATTTGATACTTGGCAATTGTTGTACTCAAATAGATCATGTTTAAGCTCTTGCATCATGTACTTTGCACCTATTAATGAAGAACTACCATAGAGCTTGTTGAAATTTGGTTTGCATGATTGGTCTCTCTAAAGTCTAGATATTTTCTCGGTGAAGTGTTTGAACAACAAGGAGACAAGTGTAGAGTCCTATAATGCTTGCAATATGTTCTTATGTAAGTTTTGTTGTACCGGTTCATACTTGTGTTTGCTTCAAACAACCTTGCTAGCCAAAGCCTTGTACTCGAGAGGGAATTCTTCTCGTGCATCCAAATCCTTGAGCCAAAAACTATGCCATTTGTGTCCACCATACCTACCTACTATGTGGTATTTCTCTGCCATTCCAAAGTAAATTACTTGAGTGCTACCTTTAAAATTTCATTCTTTGTCTTTGCAATACATAGCTCATGGGAAAATAGCTTAAAAACTATTGTGGTATTGAATATGTTGCTTATGTATCTTATTTTTTATGAGTTGCTTGTTGAGCGGTAACCATGTTTCTGGGGACGCCATCAACTATTACACCTTTGTTGAATATCATGTGAGTTGCTATACATGTTCGTCTTGTCTGAAGTAAGGGTGATTTATCATGATCAAATGGTTTGAGTATGCATATTGTTAGAGAAGAACATTGGGCCGCTAACTAAAGCCATGAATCATGGTGGAAGTTTCAGTTAATCCTCAAATCTCTTATGAGAATATTATCTGTTGTTGAATGCTTAAGCATTAAAGAGGAGTCCATTATCTGTTGTCTATGTTGTCTCGGTATGGATGTCCTAAGTTGAGATCTATCAAAAACGAGAAATCAAATGCGATATATCTCCTTGAACCTTTGTACAGGCGGCATAGAGGTACCCCTTTGTGACACTTGGTTGAAACATATGTTATGCAATGATAATCCATGTAAATCCAAGCTAATTAGGACAAGGTGCGAGCACTATTGGTATTCTATGCATGAGGCTTGCAACTTATAGGATGTCTTATGCATAACACATATGAATTATTACTACCGTTGACAAAATTGTTTCTATGTTTTCAAAATGAAAAGCTCTAGCACAAAAATAGTAATCCATGCTTCCCTCTGCGAAGGGCCCATTCTTTTACTTTATGTTGAGTCAGTTTACCTATTTCTTTCTATCCTAGAAGCAAACACTTGTGTCAACTGTGTGCATTAATTCCTACATACTTTCTTATTTGCATTCATCATATTACTTTGTGTTGACAATCATCCATGAGATATACATCCATGAGATATACATGTTGAAGTTGAAAGCAACCGCTGAAACTTATACCTTCCTTTGTGTTTCTTCAAAACTTTCTACTAAGAATCTATTGCTTTATGAGTTAACTCCTATGCAAGTCTTATTGATGCTTGCCTTGAAAGTACTATTTATGAAAAGTCTTTGCTATATGATTCAGCTGTTTAGTCATTGTCTTTACCATTGCTCCGAATCACTTTATTCATCTCATATGCTTTACAATAGTATTGATCAAGATTATGATAGCATGTCACTTCAGAAATTATCCTTGTTATCGTTTACCTACTCGAGGGCGAGTAGGAACTAAGCTTGGGGATGCGTGATACGTCTCAAACGTATCTATAATTTCTTATGTTCCATGCTAGTTTTAAGATAATACTCACATATTTTATACACACTTTACATCATTTATGCGCATTTTCCGGCACTAACCTATTAACGAGATGCCGAAGCGCCAGTTCCTGTTTTGTACTGTTTTTAGTTTCAGAAATCCTAAACAGGAAATATTCTCGAAATTGGACGAAGCGAACGCCCAGGGTCTTATTTTTCCACGGAGCTTCCAGAAGACCGAATAGGATACGAAGTGGGGCCACGGGGCGCCGACACCACAAGGCCGCGCGGCCAGGGGGGCCCGCGCCGCCCTATGGTGTGGGCCCCTCGTGAGCCTCCCGACTCTGCCCTTCCGCCTACTTATACTCTCCGTCGCGAAAACCCTATTACCGAGAGCCACGATACGGAAAAAGTTCCAGAGACGCCGCCACTGCCAATCCCATCTCGGGGATTCAGGAGATCGCCTCCGACACCCTCGCCGGAGAGGGGAATCATCACCCGGAGGACTCTACATCACCATGATCGCCTCCGGACTGATGTGTGAGTAGTTCATCCTTGGACTATGGATCCATAGCAGTAGCTAGATGGTTGTCTTCTCCTCATTGTGCTATCATGTTAGATCTTCTGAGCTGCCTATCATGATCAAGATCGTCTATTTGTAATGCTACATGTTGTGTTTGTTGGGATCCGATGAATATGGAATACTATGTCAAGTTGATTATCAATCTATCATATATGTGTTGTTTATGTTCTTGCATGCTCTCCGTTGCTAGTAGAGGCTCTGGCCAAGTTGATACTTGTGACTCCAAGAGGGAGTATTTATGCTCGATAGTGGGTTCATGCCTCCATTGAATCTGGGACAGTGACAGAAAGTTCTAAGGTTGTGGATGTGGTGTTGCCACTAGGGATAAAACATCAATGCTTTGTCTAAGGATATTTGTGTTGATTACATTACGCACCATACTTAATGCAATTGTCTGTTGCTTGCAACTTAATACTGGAAGGGGTGCGGATGCTAACTCGAAGGTGGACTTTTTAGGCATAGATACATGCTGGATAGCGGTCTATGTACTTTGTCATAATGCCCTAATTAAATCTCATAGTAGTCATCATGATATGTATGTGCATTGTTATGCCCTCTCTATTTGTCAATTGCCCAACTGTAATTTGTTCATCCAACATGCTATTTATCTTATTGGAGAGACACAACTAGTGAACTGTGGACCCCGGTCCATTCTTTTACATCTGAAATACAATCTACTGCAAACTATGTTCTTTGTTGTTCTTCGCAAACAAACATCATTCTCCATACAATACGTTTAATCCTTTGTTTACAACAAGCCGGTGATATTGACAACCTCATTGTTAAGTTGGGGCAAAGTATTTTGATTGTGTTGTGCAGGTTCCACGTTGGCGCCGGAATCCCTGGTGTTGCGCCGCACTACACTCCTTCACCAACAACCTTCACGTGGCCTTCATCTCCTACTGGTTCGATAACCTTGGTTTCTTACTGAGGGAAAACTTGCTGTTGTACGCATCACACCTTCCTCTTGGGGTTCCCAACAGACGTGTGTCTCACGCGCCATCAGTCGTCTCCGTCGGCCTTTGGCCTCCGGCTCGAGCGAGGTGAGCACGGCCTCCACGCACGCAGGACGAGCCGAGCACGGCGGTGAGCAAGGCGAGCACGGCCTCCCGTCCACCGGAGGTCGCGGGCTCTGCTTCCGCCTTTGATCTGCGCGCGGCGACCCTCCTCAGCAGCGGGAAAAAGGGCGGGGACGGTGGACGCTGCGGCGGAGACGCTACCGTCGACTACGGCAGAGGAGAGCCGGCGAGGCACCGGGCAAATTTGGGGGAAGAACCGGCATAGGGGAGCAGTGGAGAGAGTAGCACAGTAGGTGGGGAGGAGAGAGAAAAGCGGGCATTTGTTTCACCGCTAGGTGGGCCAGTTTTTAGAAATCTCCAGGAATCTGACTTGGAGTTGTTGTTGAAGAGGCGCCGGCAACCCCGATCGAAGCCCTTCCCATAGGGATCCTTTGGGGGGCGCCAGCGCTTTTATATGGCTCCAGAATATGCTGGCGCTTTTTAGGGAGCGTTGGTATGGACGCTTTCTCTCACTAGGATCCCAATAGAGCTATTGTGGAGGCTATTGGGAGCGCCGGTGGAGATGCTCTAATATCCGCTCTGAATCCAATAATCAAATACGATAGAAGATATGGTATGAGTAAAATGCAATTACATCCGTTGGACTCATGAATGCACATATGCACTAGAGTTACTACATGTATCCGCACATACTAGGTTTGAGATGTGGAGAGAGATGCAAGTTTTTTTTTTTTGCGGGTAGAGATGCAAGTTATATAGGTCGCTTGATCTACCTTTTCTTTGTTTTTGGTACTTGAAATGGTCAGCTAGCCTCTCCATGCAATCGATCTGCGATGATCATATGATGCGTGACAGAGCAAAGAAGAAGCGGGAAGGCATCTATTAATAAACGTACATGTATGTAAAGCTGGCTCCCTCCTGGGCCCTTTCTTCTTTTGTCAATGAAGTTCTTTTGACGATAAAAAGAAGGAAGGCAAAGGAGCAGCAGGAAGAGGCATCTATCTAGCTCTCTCTTTCTCTCGAGATGCATATATAAAAGGTTATCTATCTATGGTGGCCGAAGGGGGGCACTGATTTCAGAGCTGACACACGCCAATCATGCAACAGAGATGGATCTATGTGACTGCATTCATACATACGCATGCATGTCCTTAGCAAGCTACCCTGTGCATTTCCTTGCATGACAAATTCACTACTGCATGCTTCTGCTGCAGCTAGCTCCTTGGATCGATCCCTCGTTCAATCGATCGGTCGATCGTTAGTGCCAAACCGAAACAATTAAATACAAGAGTTCCATGAATTTAGCTAGCTATATATGTCTTTAGGCCTTTGCTCGAGTACCAGGAACGAGTTTGTGCTGAAACCAGAGGAATTTCAGTGTCTCTCTTTTAAAGCGCATGCTCCATTTGTGCTAATAGAAGAGAAAGTCTATGCCGAGGACTCGTAATTGATCCATTTTCTTCAATTATATTAATGATTCAATTCATTATTTCTATGTAAACAGGACAGACACAATGCAATCTATGTTGTATACCTCCTCTACGATTCTCTCCCATTTTCCAACACAAAGCTTCTAGACAAGGTTCAACTAAGGCTATATTCAATACGTATTATTATATTCCCTCTATCTAAAAATATGTGTCTCAACATTATCTAAATATGGATATATCTCTAACTAAATACATTCAGATACATCTATGTAGATAAAAATGGGATAACTATTTTTAGACGGAGGGAATTAATATATAGGAACAGAGTGCGAATAAAATACACAATGACAACCTAAGCACGGACAGTACATGCATGCATCTACTGCTGGTCACATGTCAACGTACTCGTACCTAGCTTTATAATTGATCGATCGAACTGACGGCGATCTGGGAACAGTGTAATGTACGGCGCCGGTGCCGAGCTGCTCGATCGCTTCAATAATTCTTTGTGTGTTCCAAAATACCAGTGCAGCAACTTTAGGGCCAGATCGACCGATCATTATTGTGGAGGCATGTCACGTATGAATTAGTATATTCATATGTATGTGAGCGGCGTTGAGCAGTCGCAATCGGTGCCGATGCCGGCCGGGCGTATGTGTTGTGTGCACAACAGGAGATAAGCTACACTAGATTGATTGTTCTAGGTTGCTAGCTAGCCAGGACACATAGCTTTAGCTAGCTGCTTCTACACCATGCATACAGATCTTTCTCAGCCATACACAGTAGTCTCTCGTAGAATAAACAGAACAGCTAAAAGAAGCAAAGCATGCATGTTTCATGATTTTGTAAGCTCTCAATGTTTAATTATTTGCAAATATATGAAAGCATAGCAATTTAAGAGTTAGATGCATGGTGCATGCATGTCTCACCTGAAAGGGAAAAAAAGATAGGGAAATAATGAAGACATGTAGGCATTGGGTTGATGGGAATCATGGTGAGATAGTTTTTAGAAATTGAAGCTTTAGGTCCTATTTGGATTGAAGGATTTTCAAAAGAATTCTGGACTAATCCAATCCGTAGGATTTTTCTAAGAAAGCCCCTTGGATTAAAGGAATGACACATCCAAAATTTATATGGATTCCATTTCTACACCTTAACCCCCTAAGAATTTTACCATCTATCTGAACCTCCCCTTTAATCTTGTGTTTTTTCAAACAAAATCTTGTGTTCCATCCAAATGACTATTCCTATAATTTTTCTCTGTTTTGTACCTGCAATCCTATCAAATTATATTCTGTTTTTTCAGTTCCTATGTTTTATAATCATGTAATCCAGAGAAGCCCTTATTTCCCCAGCTGCCAAGGTAATCCTTACCATGCTGGAATTGTAAAAAAAATGACATGGATAGAGAAGGTCTGCCGATTTCTACTTGCATAGGAAGCAAATGGCACAATTTTGACCATCTCCTACACTGACAATTTGACCATCTTCAGCGCCAAAAGCCCAAAATAGACACTTTGATGGAGCGGAAGGGGCCTTATTCCATTGGATCCCCCCATCTTCTCCGCCTGAAAAAGCGGCACCATGGACACAAAACCTAAAAAACTTAGGACTAAACCTACACACGGAACGAGAAACGAGGTTGCCCCAACCTCGCGACATCAAATCGGCACCAGAGGTGGAGGGAAACGATGCTCCTAATGGCGGAAGACCAAGAGCACCTCGGTCGCATGGGTTGTCTTGGGAGAAGAAAAGAAATCGTGTATCCCCCTGTTTTATTCACTTTTGTTTCTGAGTTTAGTTAAACTTCGTAAATTTAACCAAATATTTAGGAAATAAAAATATCAACATCTATAATAAAAAATCCTATCAACATCTGTAGTAAACAATATATGGCATTAGAATCATCATAAAGCATATTTTTATATAATATACTTTTGGTATTATAGATGTTGATATTTGTTCATATTTTTTGATAAACTTTATAGAAAAATTGACTTTGACTAATCCCAAAATCGTGAAATAAAATATAAACGGAGTGATTGAGTGCGTGTGCTTTGTAACCTATGAAATGAATGGGTCCCGGCATCTAGCAAAAGAAGAAAAGTAGCATATCACAATTTGAGGGTGCAAGCTAGCAGCTAGGGTCCACACACTGAACGCGGTGCGAGTGTGGGACCCGGTGGAACTAGGATGTTTGTATCTTTCTAATCGACTCGATCGTCGTCTATCGTCGCGTGCCAAGCATGCTCGGCTGCGCCATCTCCTCTGGAGAGAGAAAGATGTGTTTCATTTCTCCCATGCAGGGGCATGCATGGCGTCCCCCAACGGCCGCCTGTTAACGGCTGCCCGCGCATGCATGCCGGCCAGACACATCTCTCTCTCACACAGCGCAGCGCAGCCCATGCTAGCTACCTTTTTGTTGTTGTTGCTTCCCTTGATATCCATGCATGCATGGCGAGGCCTCACCGGCAGCAAGACATGTTTTCCGTGGCATGCATACGTACGTTGATCTCCGCGTCCACTTAATTTTGAGAAGCGGACGAGCATGCATGTACATGCGTACATATATGTACAAAATACATATGCCATACAGAAGAGTGTGTGTTAACTAGAGATGCCACGACGATAACAGTATATATTTGCCCTTTTGCTAGATCTAGGTCAACCTAGAATTATGTTAGTTCTAAATGGACTCTAGAACCATTAGAGCATCTCTCCACCGGTGGCTCTAATAGCGACCACAATAGGTTGGCGGCTCGATTTGGGCTCACACCAGCGGGCCCAAAAAGCGCCGGCAACCCCGCGTCGGCCCCTACTGAGAGGGCGCGGATCGGGCATGCCGACGCCTCGCACCACGTCGGATTTCGCGCCTGGGCTCTGCCTGTCATCCGCATGACCCTAAACCCTACAACTTTCCCCCAAATCTCCCCCTCCCGCCCGCCACTCATTTTCTCCCACCCGCCACTCCATCTTCCGCGTCCATCCAGCTCCCACGACGCAAAACCCTCGCCGCCACCATGCCACCGAAGAAGAAGGCTTCATCGAAGCTAGCGAAGGCGCCGGCGAAGCCGCGCACGGCAGGGGCGGGCCTAGGATTTTGAGCATGGGTATTTAAAATTATAAAAATATTTTATCATATAGAATAAAGTTATAAAAATTTAGAGTATGAACTAATAAATATATGTATCTCACAGGGACTTGAGAAACCCTCACAATGAAGGATATATGTGCTTGAGATATGAGTTTACCAACATAGATCTTTTTATACTCTCTCCAATCCAAAATAAGTGTTTTAAGTTTGTCTAAATCTAAATGTATTCTTTCACTAAAATATGTTTAGATACACCCGAATCTAGATAAACTTGAGATGCTTACTTTGGTCCAAAGTAACAAAAGTACATACAACTGTAGAGTATCGAATTTCTAACACATACAAATTTGTAACTAATAATTGAGTTAACATGAATACTTGAGTAAAAATAACACTGTATCAGCCTTTTAATAACAGAAGCACATACAGAAGATTTTTTTTTTTGAAAACAAGAAAAAATTGGAAAACATGGGGTTTGAACCATGCACCGAACGACTTACTAATATCTTCCAAACCAATCGAGCTACTCCGTACTTTTGTGTCATCGAATGATAGTTTACTTCGATTATATCTATTCCATAGAACGTTTCGTATACCGGTATTTCTTCAAAATATTTGGGTATTGAAATGAATACCCTTGAATTGAAGTGGGCCCTCCCCTCGCGCACGGTGATGCCGAAGGAGAAGCCGCCAACTATGCCGCAGGAGGAGTGGGACGACAAGAAGCAGTGTTGCGCCATCTTGATGGCGGACCACAGAAGGCGCCGCCTCGCCAGTGAAGAGAACAAAGCGGCGGCCGCGGCCGCGGCTGAGGTGTGCCTCAGCTTGGGCGGGGCGCCGACCGAAGCCGGAAGTGGCTGCTACCCCCTTACCGGCCGCATCATGGCGGGAGAGCAGCGGCTCTCCCTCTTCGCCAGCATACTTCGCGGAGCCACCGTCGCTCTCACATATGCGTTTGTCGCAGATGGAGAGGCGCGCGCTACTCCCCCAAGTACTGACAACAACATGATCATCAACCCGAATGCGACGTACTCGCCGGCGTCGGCGCCGAGGGGCAGAAACGCCTTTCGCTTTGCCGTCGACCTCAAGAATGAGTTCACCGAGTCCAGATCTGCGCCGTGCACCGGGCAACAGCACCGGCGACGTGACAGATGGCACCGGTATCCCACAGCATGTTCCTCGACGATAGCATGAGCGCCCACCATGTGTTCGGCAACACATCTGGCGCGACCATGGGCGACGACGACGTGAGTTTTCCCTTGCATCATGGCTTGTGCACATATAGTAGAGCGTTGGGAGCAAAATATGAGGCATACGGTTGTTTTTCATAGGTGAATGGCGCCGAGAACCTGAGTGGCATGATCCGCCGTGGCGGCGGCTATGAACCTGTCATCAAGAACGACGACTATGACGAAGAGGACGACGAGGATGGAGGCGAGGTGGACGGTGAGGCGGTCGAGGAGGACGCCAAGGAGAAAGCCGAGGTGGAGCTGATCGACACCGACAACGGCGTGACCACGAAGAAGAAGAGTAAGAAGACGAACGGGAAGTCTATTGATGAGGATATCCAGGCAGCCTGGTACACTAGGACAGCCGTTGATATGATGATTAGTCTAAGGTTGTACCATTCTTGTTTCCAAGATCAACTCAAAACCAATTTCTATCATACCTACCTATATAGAACTTTCTATTCCAAGTATAATGTGTATGTTATGCCTCCAACCTTTTCAAAATATCATTTTTGTGTAATTTAAAGCTCATAAGAAAGTAGGGTTTGGAAGGAAAATACCGCTATGCATGTTGTGGGTTTGACTAATTATGAGTAATGAGTTAGACCATAACCAGGGGAGTCTTTCAAAATTGCACCATCAGGGTATTGCACCCTGCGTTGATCATCATTTCTTTTCTTTTGTTGATGGCTATTGACATAGGCATACCTAAGGGATATGTCGCATATATACCCCTGATTTATTATTATAGCCGAAGGCCCATGGACTCGAAGCTTTGGAGGCCCAGGAGATTTGAGATGTTCGGATTAGGAAAGTTCTAGTCATTATGGAAGTTTGTATTAACATCGGGAAAATCCCAGTGCGGCCCAAAAGATCGTACTTGTACGACACGTTATAACCCTCGGTTTCTCCTCCTATATAAAAAGGATGCTGAGGTCGAAAGAGGGATGGAATCATTGTAACCCTAGCCACCATAATATTAAGTTGAGCATCTTTGTTCGGTTGAAACCTTTGAGATCAACTTGCCCTCTACTTTCTACAAAACCCTAAGTCTACAATTTGTAGGCATTGACGAGTTAATTCCTCGTCAATTGGCGACGTATGTGGGAATTCGAGGACGCAAGGTTCTGATCTCGATAGCATCGTCAACATCATCATCGGTAGCAAGCAATGCGATGGAAGGAGGTAAACAGATCCAATCTTATCCAAACAGATCCAAGCTTTCTCTTGTGCAATAAGTGGAGGTTATTAAGAGCAAGTATGCATGCATTGTTAGAGAAGAACAATGTGCCGCTAACTGAAGACATGCTTAATCATGGTAAAAGTTTCAGCACCGAGCATCCTCAATAGGAAGAGTGAAAAAAAGTAAAATAAAAATAGCTAGTGAAAAAAAGAGTGGAAAGAGAAAAGAAAAGAAAAAAATAAAGAAAAAAAGAGTTAGAGAAAAAAGTGAGAGAGAGCTAGAGAGGATGCTCAACGTCGGTTCTTCATGTTGTCACAGTATGGATGGCCTATAGTTGAGATACCCATCTCCTTTGGTCATTTTTACAGGTGGCATGAAGGTACCTCATTGCGATACTTGGTTTAAACATGTGTGTTGAAAAGTCTTGGTAACCCGGAGCTGAGTAGGAAGAGGTGTAGTCCTTAGCATGCAAGAAAATGAGGCAACACTTACTCATAAGAGGTCAAACTCACGACACATAGATATCTTCTTATATGAGATACTTGATACCCCATCGTTATTATTATTTTTTACATGAATTGCTTATCTCAAACCTTGTTTTATTCTCTCTACTTTTTGTTTTGTTGGAGGTTTAGCACATACATTTCATGCTTACTTTCTTGTGTTGAAGAGTCAAAAGAAATATTCATGAAAAGAGAGGACAAAGAGTCTTCCAACAATTCTATAGGATTCTGTTAAGCATGCTTTATGATTCATATTACTTATCATTCATGTTTTTTACAATGCTATTTACTATTATGCATGCTTTGTAGAATGTAAGAGTTATCACTTGATGATTTTATATTACTTATTGTCATCCTTTATTGACTGAAGCTTGTGATGTTTTGCATGATTATTTAGAAGCTATATATAATAAATTCCAAAGTGCATGTTAGTTTTATCACCTTTATGCTCAGGACGAGCATAGGTTAATCTTGGGGATGTTGATACATGTAAAATGCATACACGAACATTGTCCTTTATCATATTGAATTCCCACATATTTGCAACATATATGATGTTAATACCATGTTTTACATTGATTTATGGAAATTTACGAATGATCCCCTTTATTTGGTTTATGACTCTGCAGAACAGAAAAATCCTTTTGTGTATTTTTCACTTTCAGAGACCTATACGGATTCAAATTGACCTAGAATTTTGGGAACGTCACTTTTTCATCGGAGAAGCATGCTGGAGCTTTGGAGGAGGCCTGGATGGGCCTGAGGCCCAAAAGAGTACAGGTGGCGCGCCGAAACATGTAGGGCGCGCCACCCATGCTCTTTCGACCATCGATAGTCCAATTGACATGATTCTTTCGCACACCGACGTATTTTGACCTAAAAATCACTATATATAAGGCCCCAAAGAGTTCTCGGGAGGGGAGGGCCGCAGAAAGATAGAAACACGAAAATGCAGGCTGCAACAGAGAAGATTTGATGGGGAAACTCCGCCGGAGGGATCTCAACCTTCTACAACATCTCATAATCACCACCATGATCAAGGGAGAGTAGTCCACCTCTGGACTATGGGTTTGTGGCAGTAGCTTGATCTATTTCTCTCATGTTCTTCATAGTTCTTAGTGCCATATGAGTTTCCTCACATGATTATGGCCATATTTGTAATACCTATGTGGTGGATCCTTATTCTATGATATTGTGCTATGACATCTGATTGTATTATGTGTAAGATGTATTGATAGATACATATTGTGTAGCCCGTTCTTAAGTACTTGTTATGATCCAACATCTATGCAAATGCGTGTGTGGGGTGATGTGTGTATTAGATGGAGTAGCATGGTTTTAGTGATTGAATAGTGACAACAAATTCATGATGTATTATGATTTTGCATTTTCTTTTGCTACCTCACTAGGGATAAAGTGAATGCATGTGCTATGTTCGTGACGTGACAAAAGTGATGATCATATTTGTTCAAGGTAGCATATTTGATATTCAAACATCATGTCAAAATACTTATATATGGCTATGCTCTGTTAATTCTTAATACAAGATTGCATGGAGTTTTCCATTTTTTGTGGAGTATAAGAGAGATGTGTTGCATCATATCTATGTTAGGACGTGATGCCCATATGAATGCTTATCTTACTCATGTTATTATTTTGCATCCTCATATCTCATTGATGAATTACTATTTGTGCACTTCAACTTAAAAGAGAGAATAATCAAGTGAACCCATGAACCCCGGTCCACTTTTATCATAAGAAACACCGTTATCTTGCTTTTATCTTATTTTATATTTGATGCACTATTTTAATCCGAAAATACAAAAATATTTGCTTTTCTTATTTGCATCCAACACAACAAAAACAGTCAACCCCTTTACTGTTTTTACTTTGTTAATTTATTTTATCTAGTTTTACTCGCTTTATTTTTACTTATGTTTTATTTACTTACACAAAACCATGTGCTTGACAACCACACGGTGGAGTTGGGAACACAAGACTTTTATTTTACTTTGCAGGATTGCTAGAAGAAGAGAGAAGAGAATACTCTTTTCTCGGTTTCCCGAGAATTCGATATAACCCTCGAGTCACCCTTGTGGGGAAAATACTTTGTTGTCGCAACACTCTGCACTTGGATACCTAGCCTCATCACCGACTGGTCCAAATAAGGCCGACCCATATGGGGCCGGTCCACCCCAAACCCTAACCTTAGGGCCGGCGTCGGCGGCAAGGATGGGGGTGGCGTGATACGTTTTAAACATATTTATAATTTTTGATGCTCCATGCTTGCTTTACACCAATTTATATATGTTTGGATCACACTTCATTCCACTTTTATACATTTTCCGGCACTAACCTATTAACAAGATGCCATAGTGCGAGTTCCCTGTTTTCTGTTGTTTTGTATTTCAGAAAATTTGTACAGAAAATATTCTTGGAATTGGACGAAACAAAAGCTGAAGTCAATATTTTACCGTAACAAAGACAGAGTCCAGAGGGGGGTCGAAGAGGCGCCACAGGGCGCCCAGACCACCCCATGGCGCGGCCAAGGGTAGGCCCTCACCAAGGGGTGGTGTAGGCCCCCCAGGAGGCCACCGACCTCCCCCTTCCGCCTATTTATTCACGATCTCAGGAAAAACCTAAAGACCCGAGCCTCCATCCATGAAAAGTTCCGTCGCGGCCGCCATTGCACCCTAGCTGGTGGGGGAGATCATCACCGGAGGCCTCTACATCACCATGCACGCCTCCGAAGTGATGCGTGAGTAGTTCATCCCTGGACTATGGGTTCATAGCAGTAGCTAGATGGTTGTCTTCTCCAATTTGTGCCTCATGTTTAGATCTTGTGAGCTGCCTATCATGATCAAGATCATCCTCATGTAATACTACATGTTGTGTTTGCTGGGATCCGATGAATATTGAATACTATGTTGAGATCGATTATATATTTGTCATATGTTATTTGTGATCTTGCATGCTCTCTGTTGCTAGTAGTTGCTCTGGCCAAGTAAATGCTTGTGACTCCAAGAGGGGGTATTTATGCTCGATAGTAGGTTCATGCCTCTAGTTTTCTGGAAGAGTGAAAAAAAACTTCTAAGATTGTAGATGTGTTGTTGCTACTAAGGAGAAAACAACAATATTTTATCTAAGGGTAATTCTATTGTTTACTTTACACACGTTGCTTGAAACTGGAAGGGGTTCGGACGATAACCGTAAGGTGGATTATTAGTCATAGATGCAGTTGGATTACGGTCTATGTATTATGTTGTAATGCCCAAACGAATCTCATAGTAATCATCTTGTCATGTATGGTCTTTATTCTGTCAATTGCCCAGCTATGATTTGTTCACCTAGCATGTTATTTATCTTTATGAAGAGACACCTCTAGTGAATTGTGGACCCCGGTCCTTTCTTTTACACTGATAAATTCATCTACTGCAATCTTGTTCTGTTTACTTTCTGCAAGCACTGTTCTCTTTAATTCCACTGCAAACATCTTTTTCCACTCGATACATTTAATACTTTGTGTTCAGCAAAACCGGTGAGATTGACAACCTCACTGTAAGTTGGGGCAAAGTATTTTGGTTGTGTTGTGTGAAGGTTCCACGTTGTTGCAAACAGTGGTAGTGCGCCCTGCCACAAGTCAGCTAGCAACACCTTCAGAAGTCACGTCTTTCTCTTACTGGTCGATTAAATCTTGGTTTCTTACTGAGGGAAAACTTGTTGTTATGCTCATCATACCTTCCTCTTGGGGTTCCCCAACGGTGTGAAATCTACGCTATGTCAAGCACCGTCAAGACTTTTTCTGGCGCCGTTGCCGGGGAGAAAGAGGATTTCTGCAAAGGGAGTCTCTCATCTCCAATCTCTTTACTTTGTTATAGTTTTGCTTAGTTTATTTTATTTTGTTTTGTTTGCTTCTTTATATCAAAAACATAGAAAATAGTTGCTTTTATAGTTGTTGCTTTATTTTTAGTTCATTATGGTGATCCCTAAGTACGATCTGAAGGACCTATCAATAGGTAGTGGTTCTATAATTGGGAAAGATAACATTGAAGAATTCTTTAATCATGTTAGTAAGCATAAAGATATTGAGGATAAATCCCTGGTAGAACTTGCCCCTAACTGATGCATCTTATTTAATTCAAATGTTGGAGGCTAGATTTGTTAGCCTTAACCCCATAATGCAGCAAATTTTTCTTAAAATTCATGAAATTGAGGATGATGAAAAGAGAGATTTTATCCTAGAAACTTTGCTTAAAGAATTTAGAGATGTTGTTATAGAAGCTAGGAAAGTCTTTGATTGGTTTAAGATGCTAGGCTCATGTGTAGATGTTATTCGTACACTTCAAAAGATAGACAAAACCAAAACTGAAAATAGGGAGGAAATCAAAATACCAATACCTTTCAAACTCGTAGGAATGCATGAAACTTTGGAAAAGAATTTTGATTGGATTGTTCCTGAAAATCCATTTGACGAAAGTAGTGAACCCAAAAGTGTTGAGAGAGGGTATTCTAAAACTTATATTGATAAAATACAATTCCTTGTTGAAAAGACTTCGGGCATTGATATTGATGCTTCTTCACTTGAAAATACTTGATGCTAGCTCTTAATCTGCGCCTAGCTGTAAGGCGTTATAGAAAAACACTCTTGGGAGATAACCCATGTTTTATTTCTGTAATTTTTCTTTTATTGAGTCTTGGAAGTTATTACCTCTGTAATAACCTGTGCTTATCATTTTTATTTCGTTTTTGTGCCAAGAATAGCCTCTAAAAGGAAGAAGGTAAGATTTGGGGAAGTTGTTGTCCTGAAACAGATTTTGTGCTGTCACCATAAAAATTCGTATTCCTAGCCAGAACGTAATTTTGAGCTGCCAATTTTTGAGCATATGCTCCAGGTTATTATCTAACTTTCGTTAGTTTAGCACTTTTCTATTTTAGTAATAGAAGGTTTTCAACAAATCGATCTTTACCTGTTGTTATGTTTTGACAGATTTCTGCCACTATTTGCATTTGCCTTTTAATCTCTTTCTTTTTGAGTTATTTTGAGAGGAAGAGATTTTTGAAGAAGTTGCTACAGTAGATAATGTTTTAATGGATGTTTGATATATGTTAGAACTGAACCTAACTGGATTTTTTATTTTTGATTGCTCTAATGCTGCTAATAGGAATTGTGTTAAGTTTTGTATGAATGAAGTTTTCAAGTGTAGGGAGAGAAGAATGATGTAATGAGATGAAGTATGGACAAAAGCTCAAGATTGGATATGCCCATGTCACCCCAAGAAATATCCAAGAGGTACAAGCATTAAAGTTTGGGGATGCCCAAGGCATCCCCTCTTCATCAACAAAGTATCAGGTCATCTTTCTAGACGCTATATTTTTATTGCTTCATATGTTATGTGTTGTTCTTGGAGAGTCTGTATTTTTGTTTTTTAGTTTTGTTTTGTTTTGTTTGCTGTAGCATATGGTTGGATCCCAGCATATTTGTTTTGCAGAATGACACACTCCGTTTTAATTGCATAGAACACTCTAGTTTTCACTTCTATTGTTCTGTGAGTGTTCTCTTTTGCTAGTACTTCGTTTAGCTCTTGGTTTTCCATTTGTATTTTGTTCAAAGCTTGTTAGTTTTATTTATTTAGGTATGATTAGCTCTCTGGTTTTTATTGGTTATTATCTATGAGAGTTGTTTCAAATAAATTGATTGGTGTTGGAGACGAGTAAAATGGTTCATGCTTATAGTGGTGCAAAAGGAAGCTTGTTTAGACGGTGGCATAGACTTTGGCATGTCATGTTGGATGTTATTCTTATCATATGCTTAGTAGTTATTTTTGTAGCATGACTTGTCTCAAAATAGCTGAGAGTGCATAATGTGCCATTGAAAGAGTCATGTTTTGTTTCCATCATAAAAAGCATAATATTGTGGTATTCTCCTTTGATGCTTTATTCGGTTGACTTGACACATGTTTACATCATGTTATGACTATAAACCAGTCAACTAAAGCCTCTATGATCATTTAGTTTTTGACTCGTAATATCACTTTATGCTTTGATTAATAATATTTTGTCGCTATGCATGATTATGGCCATTACTGCTCTCTTAGTTGGTCGCTCCTAGTCTTTTGCTAGCCTTCGCATGTACTGAGTATGAACTCTACTCGTGCATCCAACCACCAAAAACCAAAGTTTACCAATTGTGTCCACCATATCTACCTACTAGCATTATTGCTATTCCAAGTATATTCATCATGTTTTTATTTATCTTCCAAATTAAATTTTATCATGAGAAAATTAGTTAGTAAAGCTCTCACGAACTTGATGGCACATTTACTTTCTTGCACTTAATAAACTTGAGCCATTGTGACTATCTTATGAAGTCTATATGCTTCCAAATTGCGAGTTGGGAGTTACCACAACCATGCTTTCATGGGGCACGCTTTCAACATTGCACTTATTCCTATTTAGTTGATATCTTGTTCTTTTGTTTATGGATGCCTAGCGGTGCGAAATAAAATGGAAACTTGTAAGTCCATGGAGTTTGTATATACGTTAGAGAAACGTCTGGGCGGCCAATTTAAGCCATGCATCATTCATGGTGGAAATTTACAACGAACCATTGTGAGCATTCTATGAAGCATCTTCAATAAAAAGCTATGCCCATAGTAAATAAAAGGATTGTTGAGATGCTTATTGTCTGTTTGTCTTGTCATTTTGGCATTGGATTGCTCCTATGCAGGAGTACCATATCATGGGGCAGGAGGTACCCCGTTGGCGTTCTCGATAATACATGTATGTTTACAATGGCAAGAACTTATTTGGCACCTAAGTTGAGTAGCATGAGGTTTAGGTACTCGTATTCAAGGGGCAAGAGATTTTCAACTTGTGATTTTTCAAGCATATAACTCATATTTTCCCTCACATTAACTCTAACCATTCAAGATGCTTATGATAGGGGTAATGAGAGCTCAAAGATAATGAGTACCATACTTTTTGGAAGGTTTATAAAATTTGTTAATCTCGCATCCTCTGCAAAGAGCCTTTCTTTTACCTTTATGTTGAGTCTTCATCTTCTATTTATGAGAGCAACAGAAGATTTTTGAAAGAATCGATCTTTATATGTTGTTCTGTTTTGACAAATTTCTGCCACTATTTGCATTTACCTCTTAATCTCTTTCTTTTCGAGTTCTTTTGAGCAAATGTCTTTTTGAATAGGTTGCTACAGTAACTAATGTTTTAATAGATGTTTAATATATGTTAGAACTGAACCCAAATGAATTTGTTATTTTCATTATACTAATGCTGCTAATAAGAATTATGTGAAGTTTTGTATGAAGGAAGTTTTCAAGTGTAGGGAGAGAAGAATGATGTAAAGAGATGAAGTATGAACAAAAGCTCAAGCTTGGGGATGCCCATGTCATCCCAAGAAATATCCAAGAGGTACAAGCATCAAAGCTTGGGGATGCTCAAGGCATCCCCTCTTCATCAACAAAGCATCAGATCATCTTTCTATGCGCTATATTTTTATTAATTCATGCACTATGTGTTGTTCTTGGAGCGTCTTTATTTTGTTTTTAGTTTAGTTTTGTTTGCTGTAGCATATGGTTGGATTCCAGCATATTTGTTTTGGAGAATAACACACTCTGTTTTAAGTATTTTGGTTGTGTTGTGTGCAGGTTCCACGTTGTTGATGACGTTAGTAGTGCGCCCTGCCACAAGTCAGCTAGCAACACCTTCAGAAGTCACGCCTTTCTCCTACTGGTCGATTAAACCTTGGTTTCTTACTGAGGAAAAACTTGTTTCTATGCGCATCATACCTTCCTCTTGGGTTTCCCCAACGGTATAATCTATGCTACGTCAAGCACCATCACGGCGGCTGCCCTTGGTGGCCCCCTCTCCTCCCTCTACCACTATATAAAGATCCCCAAGGGCTCCCGCTCATTCATCCCATTGAGTTCTCTCTCCCTCCCCTCTTTCCTCCCTCACGTGTGTTCCCGAAGTTTCGAACGTACGTAGGATTGGAGTATTCTCCTCCAACTACACGCCGTCGTGCTGCTGGAACATCGGTCCCAATCTTCTTCTTCAGCAGCACTGCTGGACCGGACCCTAGGAGACATCTATACACCGTACGTATGTATAACTGCGGATGCGCGACACTTGGAGTGCTTCATTGTTGGACTTATTCACAACATTGAGGTCGGTGTCGACGTAAAACTTCATCGACAAACGTTCATTGTGAACGTTGGGATTTTCAGTCTTTAAGGGTATGAACACCGATCCCCTCTGTTACGCTGCATCTCCATATAATAGATCACGGCTGTGTTATATATTTTGTCGTAGGATTTTTTTGTTTTCTGCAATGGAACCCTACAGGAGTTACCGGCGGGGTGTAACGGAGAACGTCGATGATGAATGACACGATGACACCATGGTGAGGAAAAGGAGTACAGCTCCCAGCCGTAGACAGCAGCTCGAGGAAGCACAACGGAGCACGATCAGCCGGCGGAGACGAAGAAGATGACAGAGTCAACCCCAAGCTGAAACTCTAGAATCGGTTAGTGTTAGGGAAGAGTTGAGAGGTCAAGCGGTGGATCTGCTTGGACCAGAAGACGCGATAGAGCAGCGTGTGTCGAAGCCGACTAACGACCAAGGCGAGAACCGCCGGAACTCGAAGGAATTGAGCGGCGACACAGGCGACAACGAGAGTCGCATGAGCATGACGAGGAGCGAGTGAGGTGGACTGGGTCAGACGATCGACCGAGTCGGTTGGGTTCGACCAGTTCAGCCACTGGACTGACTAGTGGGGCCAAGGTATTTATAGAAAGTAAAAAAAAAATAAGTAGAAAAAAATCAACTCGAAATAAATAAATAAAAATTATTTTTAGAATCCCCACAACACAAAAAGTTCAAATATGATTTTTATTATATTTTAGCATGTTTTGAGAATCTATGAAAAATCAAGGGACTTTAAAAGCCTAGGCTAAAATTGCTCATTTTGTTAAAATCCAAAATTGAGTAAGTATTTCATAAGACTAGTAAAATATTTTCAAACAAGATTTCAAATGTTGAGGTCGTGAAAAATATCAAATTCATTCAAAACCTTTTGAAGGAATTAAGAAATGCCTTAAAATAGAATTAATATGGGTAAAACACACAAAGAAGGGGAAAGAAAATTTTAAACCCTAAAGTATGCCATAATTATGCTTAGTAGCATAAGTTGCTTCTTTAAACATTCTCTTACTAGACAATGGTATTGCTTTCCAGAACACGAAGTCCAAGGTCAAACCGAGACTTTGAACTGCGTTATCTCGCAGTCACAAGGTAAGTTTAACGCTTTCGCATGTCCTTATTTATTTAATATCAAAGTCTTTGCAAATTAATATATATGTACCCTTCTGCATTGAAAAGCAAAGTATTACTCTTGATACTATCAATATGACTGCATGGTGGGTGACATAGGCATCCCCAATGGGCCTGCCGAAGATGGTACCCGGGGTTTACTGAAGGCCCATGACTCGAAGAATAAGAAGATTCGGAAGCCCAAGTTATTATTAAGGAAAGCTAGAGTTGTATTAGGAAGTATTACTTGTAATCTTGCGGGACGGGTTGGAAACCCTCCCGGACTCTGTAACTTGTGTATTATGAATCCCTCGACTCCACCTCCTATATAAGGGGGAGTCGAGGGACAAAGAGAGCATCGATTCATTGTTTCACGCAACCCTAGTTTTTACATTGTCGAATACTTTTCGGCTGAAACCTTCGAGATCTACTTTCCCTCTACTTCCGACTAAAACCCTAGTCTACAATCTGTAGGTATTGATAAGTTAATCCCTTGTCAATTGGCGCCGTCCGTGGGGATTAGAGGTGTCAAGGATCTGATCTCGATGGCACGTTCAAGATCGTCGACTTCATCAACTGGAAGCAACGCGATGGACAGAGGTAAACAGATCAAAACTGGTCTAGTTGATTTTGTTCCTCACCCGCCCTCCCGTTTGGATGCATAAGCGTATCTGGAGGAGCCTATGAAGATGACGTCCGGGAAGTTCCACTTCCGCATCGAGAAAGAAGGAGCGTATCGTCTCGAAATTCCAATCTCGTCGGGATTATCAGCGGTCGATCCCGATTTTTCGAATTCAGCATCATCAATCGAGTCATACGACGAGGAAACTTCGTCGCCACGCTTCATCAGCACCATGGCAAGTGAAAAGCTCACCAAGATCTTCAGCGACATGTCTTTCGAGTCATCTGCGGACTCCGATATAAGCGATGACTCGAGCAACATTGACAGCTTCAACTTCATTGACAAATCTACTATTGTTGGAGAGGTCTTCACCAATCTCTATGATGGTGTCACCAAATCCGACAAAATTCAAAATCCAAAATATCATCAGATCTATGCAATCGGAGAACCAAGCCGGCCAGAACCGGCGACGTCAGAGGCTTTCGACGATGCGGGAAATCCGTATGTCGATCCCGCAGATCTCACGCGAGGTTTGGGAACAAAATATATCGGACCAGGAACACGAGAGATGGTACGATTTCCGCAGACAGTGTGGGATCGAGTCGCAAGAGCTATTGATGGTACAGAACCAATGACCATTACGGCAACACCTGAGGAATTACAATCGTATCAATATAGGCTTGCACGTACCAGGAGGGAGCTCGAGAAGCAGAAAATCGAGTTGGACAGGAGGCAGGAAGCAGCTTCCGCATCAAGCAGGCGAAGGGCAGAGCTAAGCCGAAATTCAGGAACTTTGGGAGATAGTCATAGAGAAGCTCGAAGGAGAGCAAGATCTCGGCTGCAAAATATACCTGAAGTAGAGAGAGAAAACTTAGTTCAAAACCTCGACATGTCTTTTATGTCAATCGACACGAGGGGGAATATTATTCCCAAAACACCGGAAGCGGGGTATATGGCAACGCAAACTTTCATACTAGCGTCCAGGCCACCTCCCGGAGACCCATGAGAAGCGTTGTATAACATGGCCATGGCAGGATGTGGAGCCAAGGGAGCGGCTTTCGCAACCACACCTCCCGAAGGAGCTGCAAGGCAAAATAGTACACGACCCACTGCAACAGCACCAGGTCCCGAAAGAACAAGTGGAGCAAGAGATACAGCAACACAAGCACGGGTGGACAGATCATGACAAAATAGAAGAGAACATCGGCATTCACCAGAGATAGATGACGAGGATATGTGTGGGTTACCGTGCTTTACAAGGAGGGTCCGGAAAACTCGAATTCCTTCAGGGTTTAAGTTACCCGATAATTTCAAAAAATTCGATGGCCTGCAAGATCCCGAGGATTGGCTAGTCGATTACCTCGAGACGGTGAAATTGATAGGTGGAACCAGAGCAACGGCCATGCAGAGCATTCAAGTACACCTAAGTGGAGCCGCAAGATCTTGGATAAAGAAGCTTCCCCCAGGCTCCATCGACAGCTGGGATAGTTTTGAGGATGTGTTCGTCAAGAATTTCCGATCCACCTGCAAAAAACCTGCATCACTAGAGGAGTTGAGATCATGTCGACAAAAGTACGACGAGTCAATGAGGAAGTACATCCAGAGGTGGAACATTATCAAAAACTCGGAAGAGAACATATCTGACGAGAGGGCAATAGATGCGTTCGTGGCAGGAATTCGACGAGGAGATTTCGTCGAAGACTTGTGAGAACTGACCCAAGTACAGTGTCAGCACTGATGGAGATAGCAAACAGATGGGCAGATGGAGAAGATGCTGTTCACAATAAGCGACACAGGTCACCAGAGGAGGACCGTAGTCGAAATTTCCAAAATAGGCGACGATTTTCTCGGCAGTTCTCGAGTTACGATGCTCCTGCCAAATATCGGCTGGGTTTAGAGGAAACACTGTAGGAAACAATAGAGATGAATATCAAAGGAGTAACGAGCAGCGAGGCGACAATAGAGACGATTCTCGGAATAACAGGCAAAATAGTGGACCAAGGTTTCAGAGACCTTTTGTATCTCCCGAAGATATGATGAACGGGCCATGTCGTATGCATTTCTATCTCGACAACGAACGAGAAGAGACAATCAGGACATCTGCGTAAGGACTCGTCGAAATTTTCAAGCAATGTTGAGATTTGCAGGGCAAGCTACCGCTCAAGCAACTCACGTAAACCCCTGGGGGCCAAGGAGTGAGATCCACCTTCCACCTCCTCCCGCAATTACGGACGAAAATCGGCACCAGCTCAGAATAGCGGTAGCACCACACCCACCTCCATATGTTGATCCTAACTCCAATGGCGCGGTCTCGATGATTCAGAAAGCTAGGCCGTCTAATAGGGCTCAGAAAGTAATCTCACGACAAGTGTTCATGGCAGAGAAAATGCCTCCACCAACGATTGAGTACCTAAATTGGTCGGGACATGACATTGGCTTCACAATTGCGGATCACCCGCAGCAAGTTCCTCGACCAGGGCAGTCAGCACTTATCTTACCAGCTGTGATCGCAGGATTCGACGTATCTCGAGTATTCATAGATGGAGGCAGCAGTCTAAACCTTATGTATACAGATACACTAAGGAAGATGAATATATCCTTGGCAAACTTAAAACCAACTGACACACGTTTCCATGGAATCACGCCAGAGAAGCCAAGTTATCCACTGGGAAAGATCAATCTCGACGTTCAGTTTGGAACCCGAGAAAATTACAGAATCGAAAGGCTGGAGTTCGAAGTCGTGGATGTCCCGTCGCAATATCACGCTTTGTTGGGACGACCAGCATATGCCAGGTTTATGGCGGTACCACATTATACGTACCTGTTGTGGAGGTTACCAGGACCTAAGGGACCAATTACGATCAAAGGCGCTTCGCGTTAGCCGATAAATGCGACAAGGATTTTCATCGATCGTCGTAAAATTTCGGGATGCAAGCAGAATATATGGCGTCAAGGCTCACAACTGATTATGATGTGTTGCCAGATGTAGGAAGGCCTCTCAGGGAGCCAACCTTTAACACTACGAAAGATTCCAAGGAGGTGCAGATTCACCCGACGGATCCAAAGAAAACGACATCCATTGCAACAGACATGGACCTCGCATAGGAAACCGCGCTCGTCGAGTTCCTCCGTGAGCACTGGAAAATCTTCGCATGGTGTCCAGCTGACATGCCAGGAGTACCCAGGGAACTTGCCGAGCACCACCTAAACTTGGATCCATTAGCGAGACCAATCAAACAACCTTGCGGCGTTTTCGGAACCAAACCGCAAAGCCATGCTCGTCGAGATAGATCGACTCAGAGAGGCTGATTTTATCAAAGAGCTACATACAGAGGCCACGTGGGTAGCTAACCCAGTTCTGGTCCCGAAGAAAAACACGAAAGTCCTTCGCATGTGTGTCGACTTTACGTGTCTCAGTAAACACTGTCCAAAGGATCACTTTCCCCTCACAAGGATCGACCAAATCATCGACTCCACGGCAGGATGTGAACGTCTTTCCTTCCTGGACGCATGTTCTGGCTATAACCAGATCAGATTAAAAGAAGATGATGAAGTCAAGACAGCGTTCATAACACCTTATGGAGTGTTTTGCTACAAAACAATGCCTTTTGGTCTGAAAAACGCGGGAGCAACGTATCAGCGGATGATGCAGAACTGCTTGGCAACACGGATTGGGAAAAACGTACAAGTATACATTGACGATGTCGTCATAACATCAAAAAAGGGGACAACTTTGATCGAGGATCTAAAGGAAACTTTCGACAACCTTAACAAGTTTTGTCTCAAACTGAACCCGACGAAGTGTTCTTTCGGCGTCCCTGCAGGAGAACTTCTTGGGTTCCTAGTTTCAGCAAGAGGAATCGAGGCTAATCCAGAAAAAATTCAAGCTATCGTCACAATGAGGAAGCCAACAAAGTTAAAAGAAATACAGCAGTTAACTGGGTTGAGTCGCAGCTTTAAGCAGATTCGTCGCCAGGCTGGGAGAAAAGGTGTTACCGTTCTACGCTTTGATCAAGCAAGGAGAGAAGTTCCAGTGGAACGAAGAGGCAGATAGAGCTTTAGAGGATCTCAAGCGCACAATTTCGACACCACCAATCTTGGTGGCGCCTAAAGAGAAGGAACCCCTCCTGTTATACATTGCAGCCACACCTCAGGTGGTCAGTACGGCACTTGTCGTCGAAAGAGAAGAGGCAGGAAAACTCCATGGAGTGCAGAGGCCGGTATATTTCATCACTGAAGTTTTATCGCCTTCAAAACAGCGGTATCCGCAGTACCAGAAGCTAGCATATGGAGTGTTTACGACCGCAAGAAAATTGCGGCACTATTTTTCGGTACATCCGATAATAGTGGTCAACGAGGCGCCTTTATCCAATATACTAAACAATCCAGATGCTACGGGTCGTGTCTCCCTTTGGGGAATAGAACTTTCTCCTCGGGACATCACGTACGAAAAAAGAAAAGCAATAAAGTCGCAAATTCTACCAGACTTCATCGCAGAGTGGATGGAGTTACGAAATACGGGACCCCTGCATTTGTCGAGAACCCGGACTATGAACTTCGACGGGTCCAAGAGATTAGAGGGAGCTGGAGCAGGCGTGATACTTATATCACCTGAAGGCGACAAATTAAAGTATGTCTTACGGATGACGTTTCCAAACGCGTCTAACAATGAGGCAGAATATGAAGCTCTCATACACGGGATGAAGATGGCGAAGGCTTGTGGTGCAACCCGACTAAAAATCTTTGGCGACTCACAATTGGTGGCTCAGCAGGTCATGAATCAATGTGATGCAGTCAATGAAAGTATGATAGCATACAAGGAAGTGTATAACGAGCTGGAGAAGTTGTTTGATGGATGCGAGGTAAATCACATCAGCAGGTTAAGTAATGATGAAGCCGATGTTCTTGCAAACATTGGGTCGCAGTGTCTCGCAATTCCACCAGGCGTGTTCTGGGAAGAGATAGCCGAAAGATCTACAAAGCCGAAGAAAGCACAGAAGAAGAAGAAGAAGAAGGACAAGAAACCCTCGGGGGCTCCAAAAGAAGCACTAGAAGAAGAAGAGGAACATGACCTAGTAATGATGGTGCAGATTCCATGGATGCAAGCGTACATCTCATACATCCTAAGGAAAGAAATACCCGACGACCCAGTTGAAGCAAGGCGAGTTATTAGACGATCTAAAGCCTTTACTGTGGTCAAAGGGGACTTATACAAGCGAAGTATTTCGGGAGTGTTGCAAAGGTGCGTCACACCCGAAGAAGGAAGGATAATCTTGAAGGATGTACACGAAGGAATATGTGGTCATCATGCAAGCAGCCGAGCTATAGTAGCCAAGGTTTTCAGAGCAGGATTTTATTGGTTGACAGCAATCGAAGATGCGAAGGAAATCGTTCGTACTTGCGACGCGTGCCAGAGATTTGCCGCAAAACCTCACTCTCCGGCAGCAGAATTGATGCCAATACCATTGTCTTGGCCCTTTGCTCAGTGGGGTCTCGATATGGTGGGAAAATTACATAAAGCTTCGCCAGGAGGATACGAGTACATGCTCATCGCTGTCGACAAATTCACGAAGTGGATAGAAGCAAAGCCGATAAATTCACCAGATGGAGCATCTGCAATCAAGTTCGTGAAAAGCATTGTCTTTCGGTTTGGAGTACCTCATAGCATCGTCACGGACAATGGCAGTAATTTCACATCCAAGGAATTCAAGGCATACTGTGCAGAGGTGGGCATCAAATTACACTTCGCGTCAGTTGCGCACCCGCAGACCAACGGTCAAGTCGAGAAAGCCAATGGTATCATCTGCAACGGTATTAAGAAGCGCTTGTTAGGATCATTGGAAAAAGCTCGGCATACTTGGCCAGAGGAGTTACCAAGTGTGTTGTGGAGTATCCGAACAACACCAAATACATCGACACAGGAGACTCCGTTTTTTCTGGTCCATGGAGCTGAGGCAGTACTGCCGATAGAAATAGAGCATGATTCTCCAAGAGTCACGGAATACGATGAAGAAGCTTCCAGAAAATCATTGGAAGACGATGTCGATGCACTTGACGAAGCTCGAGACGAAGTATTATCACGGGTCACTAAGTACCAGCAAGACCTGAAAAACTACCACAGTCGACGTTTGCGACCAAGATCCTTTCAGGTTGGAGATTTAGTTCTACGACTCAATCAAAAAAGCCATGAAAAACTCGAGTCGCCGTGGCTTGGCCCTTACATTGTTACCGAAGTAATCGAAGGAGGAGCATACAGGATAAAGGACAAGAAGTCAGGAGTTGTCGAGCCAAATCCTTGGAACGTGGCGCAACTTAGGCGTTTTTACGCCTAGAGTCGAAATATAGTCCTCCTTGTAAAAATACAATGTACTGAAACGCCCGCGAGTTTTCAGACGCACTCTTTTCCTCTTTCAGGGCACCGAGTGGGGCTGAAAAAGGTTTTTAATGAGGCGGGCTCGCGGTGCTGCAATATAATAAAGATAGTGGAGATATACATCTTTTTCTTCGACAGGCTCGGGGGCTTGTGCCCAGAAGTTACAATATATATATACATTACTGACGAATACAACTTGCAAACAATATTTCGCCTTGGTGCAAAGCACCTCGCAAAATAAATGAAGATACAAAATAGTGATCAATAAAAAAGGCCCGGGGGCTAATACCCGCAAATATAGTATACTCAGTAAAATTTATTTGCCTCGGTTTAACCTCGCAAAAACAATAAAGAAACTAGCTATCGAAACACTCGGGGGCTAGAGAAAAATATATATATATATCTGACTTACAATATACATACAGCGAGTTATAGTTCTCTTTTGACAACATAAGATATATAAATTCAGTTGTGACCCAACAGGTCGTCAATATTTACTCTATCTTCTTCGGCAGAGGCACCTAGAAAATCGGCATAATGGCCATCTGCAAAAAAGTCGGCATCCATCCGAAGAAGGTCATCAATTATCTCTTCAGCTACTAGGGTAACCATTGCATTGATTTTGTCGACACCTCTTCGCCTTTGCCTCAGTTTAGCATGAACAGTTTCCACCACCTTTGTCATATCAAGTTTGGGGTGGTAGATCTGAAGCATAATAAGGGCAACCCTAGCGCCAGCTACCAGTTGAGCTCTTACAAAGCCATGGATCTTTTGCGAGTCCTTAAATTTCTCCATCAGCTCAGGAAGAGACTTCGGTTGAACATTACGAGGAAACATAGCATTGAAAATCATAGATAAAGTTTTGGAACAAAACTCAAGGAACTCCCGAACTTGGCATGAGCGGTCCTGGAATTTGACAATTTATCGGGTACGTTCTGGGGTAGCCCAGAAAAGGACGCCATGGTCAAGTCCCAGGTTAATAAGGAAATTTGATCTTGTGTCAACTCTTTGATCTTCGGCATCAGCATCCAAAAAGGGACCTATTTGGCAACAGTATACCAGTTAGAGGCAGAAAATAGGCAAAGAAAAAAGGAGAAAGATCAGTCTAAGGAACATACCCGCCATCTCCAAGCTTGCTTCG